>NC_073693.1:99187072-99504025 GCF_029784155.1 Uranotaenia lowii | reverse complement strand
AACTTTAAAAGTAAAATTAAGTGATTGACTGAGTCAAATGCTGCATTGATGTCCGTGTAAATTGCGTCGACTTGTTAGCCACAATCCATATTGGATATGCAGAATGATGTAAACACTGCTAGGTTTGACGTATGTAACCGATCGTTTCGGAAAAACCGTGTTAATTGTCCGAAATCCAGTTCCGGCAGGCTGAAAACATAACACCGTTGACAATTCTCTCTAAGACCTTCGAGCAGGCAACTAGCGATGTGATACCTCGATAATTGCACACCTCTTGCTTACCACCCTTTTTAAAGATTGGGCTCATGAAGAATCTTTTCCAGGTGGCAGGAAACTGAAGTTGTTGTAAGGACTGGTTGAAAATACAAGTAAGGGGCTTTACAAGTAAAGTGCAACACTTTTTTAATACACACGCAGGTATTCCACCCTGTCCAGCTGAGGTAGAGTACTTCAAATTCTTTATAGCCTCGAAAAACATTTCCTCGCTAACAACAAACACGTCGAGATTTAACACATCGGTGGGCAATCGTGTGACAGCCGCGCTAATTTGATCTTCAGTTGGCGAGTGAATTGAAAATACACTGGAGAAATGCTTTGCTAAAAAACACATTTTTCAGAAGGTGATTTAGCAATTCTGCCATCTAAATGTACCTCGGCAGATAGACCGGATTCCTTCCGTTTGTTATTCACGAAATTCCAATAAATTTTCGGGTTCCGACGAAGTTCACTTTGAGTACTATTTACAAAACGGCGATAGCATAACCGATTGTAGATCCGATATTGTCTGGAAGCATCGTTAAGTTTCATTTTAATGAATGGACATCTAGAATTAGTAAATGCTCGTAGCAATTTCGAGCGCAGCTGTTTCAATCGTTTTAAACGAAGATTACACAGTAAACGAAAATTACCGAGTTCGGTAATTTTTTTACCGAAATCCTAACATGTGTAAATCGTTAAACTGTTCGGTAATTTTTTCGGTAAAAAATAAACGAACATCGGTAAATGAAGAGTCGATTTACCGATGTTCGTTTATTTTTTACCGAAAAAATTACCGAACAGTTTAACGATTTACACATGTTAGGATTTCGGTAAAAAAATAACCGAACTCGGTAATTTTCGTTTACTGTGTAGTCCAAGGAGGTCTGAGTGGAGGTCGAGCCATGGGCACAGATTTGTCAACAACATCGTCCATAATTGCGCAGAATGAATTAACGGCTACATCTACACTAGTACATCTTTGGAGATTTGTCCAGTCCACTTCAGATAGAATTAGGTTCATGAGATCGAAATCAGCCCTACGGAAGTCACGTGCAGATGGGTCGAAAGCCTCTACAAATGCGACCGAACTCGGGAATGAAATGATGAACTCAAGCGGAGGATGGTATACGTCAATTGGTACAACGGCATCACTTGCTTCAATAACTGGGTTGTTCAAGATTGATTCATTCGTGAAAACCAAATCCAACGTCTGATTTTGAAGGTTTTGTACACCACCAATTCTTTGCTATGACTAGGAACCCACAATAATTGCGGTTGATCAAAATCACCAAGGAAAATAATACCGCATTATGGCTCATTCAATCAAACTTCTGATAAAGCCTCAACTTGCAAATTTAACACTGAGCTATTATGACTTCTTTCAGGTGGGATATACGATAAACCAATTAAAAATGAACTTTGTTCATTGGACACTTTTGCCCATAAATTTTCTATGCTACTGCTATTACAAAAAGTGACTATGGACGAGCTTAACTTACTTGACACGGCTATAAGCACTACGACAGCTGTTAGAGCCATTCCTATCGCATCGAAACACGGTGTAATCCGGGCAGAAAAGTTGACTGGATGGTACTGTTGCGTCAAGCCAGGTTTCGGTGAAAGCGTAGATGTCATAACCGAACTCTGATGTGGAGACGAAACATTCAGAGATTTTAGATTTTAAGCCACGAACGTTCTGATAGTAGAGGCGTACACCGTCAGCAAAGTTTCCATGATCAAAGCGGATTCTGCAAGGCGAGAGGCGATCACTTAACGCATCAGAATTTAAAAATTGGTACTTGCCTGATAGCACAGACTGGCGAGCCACGTTGCCTTCTTCGAACACAGAGCCGGGATGACTGTTGCCGCTGGCTGGAAACTGCGCGACTGTGACGAAAGGCTCGGGGGCCTCCATAGTGCTAGGTTTAGTGCGTCCCAGGTGTCCAAACAGCGAATTTCCATCTTTAAATACGACCGCAAAACTAATTGCTCCTGTCGTAGTTGATGAACTCTCAAAAACTAAGTCCATTGGGCCAAGTTTCAGGGTCCAAAGCCTTATCTTTAAGCTCAGGATCTAAGTCTACTTTGAATGACACGGAACGCAACGTGCTCGTATCGATGCTTTTGGGTACAAGCTTCACCACCTGTGCGTTGTCCGTCTGAAGGTTTGCCTTAACCATTGTTGAGACGCTGTCTTCGTTTACATCCAGTTTGATGCACGAGATGTATAGCCAAAAGAGCCCCATTGTTGCACATGGGAACCGAAACTATCTCGGCAGAGGATTGTTTCGCGCCCAATCTGCAAGGATCACTAATCGGTGCATAGCTTCTGTCAACTGAGCTATTCCTGGTTGCTCAGGAGGTGGCTCAAAAGCAAGGCTTCGAAAGTGGGCACTCTCAAAAAGCCCGGCGCAGTCATCACACATCCAAAATGCATTTTTCGAGAGTGATTTTAAACTTCGGGCTGCAGCATTGGATACTCCCCGAAGATGGAGAATCCAGCTCTGGGCTGGTAGTTCCACCTTTTCGTGGTACAGGGCATAAACGTGTCTGCAAGTCCGACGTATTGCAGATGTACGGCCAAGAGAACTACCACTAAACCCACTAGAGGCCGAGTGCCAAACCCGCGCGGAAGAAGTGGTGCACCCGGGTACTGATGTACCAGAACTTGGGTGTGATAGTGAGGGTGCAACACGCGTTCGGCGGAATTGATGCGACCTGATGAGGGCGTTCTACAACTTGATTTGCGCTTCGGGATATAAAGCACCCGACTTGAAAATGGTGTAGTCGCGCTAAGTGGTGGCTTAAGTCAACACTAGATAGTTCGGAGGAGTCTGAGTCCTACACGTGGCTTAGGAGGCTTGCCTCCTGACCCACGTGTTCGAACAGAGAAAGTTGCGTCGACAACTCGCTTTGTGTTTCTGGACTTCCTGGACTAGATCCACAAAGTTAGTAGTTGCGAGACCTCTTTTAACACGATGAGATGTCGGGTCCTAACTCGTCAGAGGAGGGGTTGCGCTTCGAGTTGTGTTAGAATGAGGTATTGCTGACAGAGGATTCGGAAACGAGTATTGCCTTGGAGCACTTTAGCGCGGTATTCCTTAGCATTGTATCATGTGTCGTCCAATTGCTCCCATGGACCCAGAGTAGCAAACAGGGGGGTCGCGGTGGCTCGCCGTGCCTTGGAATGCAATCCGTAAAATGGATTTACAACCTGGGTTAACAACTGATAAAAAAAATGATGGAGAATCCTGCACACGAACGTGGCGTACCGACGGCATCCGCTACGAAGAAGATTTTGCCTTGTCTTTAAAGTTTCAAATCGTGGTGTTGGACGCACACTACTCAACAGCCCCACGTCGATGGGGTCAGTCCACTCCGACCGTTGGATTTTTGGCCCGCGTTTTTCTGCCCGGTGTGTGCCAGATCGAGAGCAGCTTGACCTGGACTCGCGTCTGTCACGGTCCACATTCGAGACTTTGATCGACATCCTGCACCGACTCGAGAGGCTCGCCCGGCATCGAGAACCTCTCTACCCGTGAGTATTCCACGGCAGTGGTTAAAGGGGTTAACGAGGTCCGCTACGATGAAGGTATTGTCTTATTGTTATTGTCCCTTAGGAAGCGGCACTATTCGAATACTCACCGACGGTGGGGTACCCTACAGAGTGACAAAAAAGTCCGGTCACACAGGAAAATCTCAATATTTCAAAGAATAAGAAGAAAATCTAAATCTGGCATTCATAGCTTTATTCAGTAACTCATAAAGATACTTCACAGACGATACCTCGGAATTACACCACCTTTTTCTGATCAAACCAGCTTCAGACGTCTCGGAAAGTCATCGCAAGCGGCGCGCACGTGCTTCATCGGCATCTCGTCCCAGATTTTCGTGATAACTCACTTGAATTGCTCCAAATTCTGGAGTTCTCATAGACCCTGGTCGTCCAGATCGTGCCTTGCCTGTACCGATTTATGGTCCGGAACACTAATTTCCGGTTGATTCCGAGCGGTTTTTGTATCCTCTCACATATTCAGCGTTAACAGCTGCTCTTAACTCTGCCATGGCTCACAACTCAATGTAAACAAACTGCACAGAAACGAAACTCTGCCACTTTGGGCAGCACAGTTAGTAGATATGACAAAATACGAAAAGCGTTCCAAATATGATAGAATGAGATTTGCTGACCTCTTTTTTTGGTCGTCAGTTTGAAATTTCGTTTATCCGTAGACACCCTATAATTTTTCAGATAATCCGTAGAAAATCCGTAGAAAATGCTAAAAATCCGTAGATTTCAAGCATCGATCCGTTAAAGTGCTCAAAATCCGTTGATCTATGGAGAAATCCGTAGATCTATGGAGAAATCCGTAGATCTGGCCACGCTGGGCAGCAGTCAGACGAACAAGTCGCGTGTGCCTAGTACGGTATAATCCTCTGGGTCGGGTGATTACCCAATATCAATTAGCTATTGCACAGCCCTCATCTCCTAATCTTAGTCTTAGCAGTTATAGAAAAATCCCTGCAAAGTTTTACAAAAAGTTCAATCAGCTTAATCAAAGGCTACCCTCAAAGATTTTGAAATTTGTATGGGAGTTTTGAAGGGACTTAAAGATTGAATGAATGATAATAAACGAAATATGAAGAACAACTCTGTAGAGCATTTACAATCTTTTTGAAGCATATGCAAAAAGTTACAGAGCTTTTTGTTAAGGTTTTCTAAGCAAAACAAATGGAACGATGACAACAGTTTAGGGGAGAATGAGGATACTTGATCCCTGGGGATACTTGATTCCTTAGCTATATCTCGAAACTGGAATGTCTTACAAAGATCAAATGTTCTAGAAAAATGTGCCAAAATGAGCAAAATAACAATGCTTGTTGTTTAAATTTTTTTAACAAAATAATTGTTTGAGCAATTGAACTTTGTTTGAAAAATTTCACAAAATGTAACTTGAAGATCTTTTTTCATCACTTTAAAGTGTTCCTTACATGGGAAAATTATGAAAAAAATATTTTTTCCAATGTATCAATCGTTCGAGCGTAAAATGAACTTCATAATGCCATGTTTTCAAAGCAATGGAAAACTCTCAACTTTTTTCAGAAAAAGTTTTCTAAAATGTTGATTATGGGTACAATTGATCCCCTAGAGTTGGGTACAATTGATCCCCCTTCCAAACGGCATATTCTTTTTCTGAATTGATCGTTATGATTGCTGATTACGAAATTACTAATATTTATCCAAAAACTAATGCTTATCAAACAATTGTCTGAAGAAAAGAGCAAAAATAATTAATTTTCTCTGAATTATAAAAAATAGCGCCTTTAAGTATGCAATGTTATCAGCGTTGAGACAAAGTTATAGAATTTTCTTCATATGTCTGCTATAAATTGTGAAATGAGAACAAACATGACCAAAATAGTCAATTAACATTCTATCTTGGGGTTTTGTTTGATTTTTATACAAGGATTAGGGCTTCCTGAATAAAAGATCAAGCCTCCTTCAATAGGGGATCAAGTCTCCCCTAACTTCAGAAAAATCGCAATTTTTTTACTCCCACGAAAATGCTTCTAGTTCATCAACGGGTTCAAGTATCGTTCTAATTTTTGGAGCATAGAAACTTGAAGTTACAACCTGTCAGAAAATGTCAAAGACGGCGAGTTGCTAAATTTTTCCAAAAAGATATGGTGAAAATAAGAAAAGGGGATCAAGTATCCCCACTCTCCCCTACTGATTGAGCATCCTTATTGCATTTGTTTTACATATTTTATTGTGTTTTTACGATGACATGCCTCTGCAGACGATGATCGCCCTTCGATCCCTAACTTAGAGTCTAAGCATGAAATTTGATTTCTACCCGTGTGGAAAGTAAAACCATTCAAAATTGAACATCCTTCGCTACAGATGGACCTCTAAATTGACTTTCACCATTCAGGGATATCGTATGAAAATCAATGCGTTTTCATGCATGCTGAAGTACTTAAACCTAAATCTCACAGAAGGTCATAAATGCTAACCCCTTTTTAATGCTTTTTTTCTCTCTTTCTTCCCTGCAGGGAGTCATCATTAACGAAATCTTCGACGGAGCCGAATGTGATAACTGTCCGGAACTGTGTCCCGGCTTTTTGCCGCACTCTTGGAGGTAAGTTACTGAATGGAAATGGAGAAAGAGCCGTCGAAAGAGGATGACAGTAATTTTACGAAGGTCAATGAAGGAACAAACGATTGTTCTGTTAGAGCGCCGCATAATATTATCAAGAACCGAACGTATGTTTCGAGATCGAATCGCTCAGAACAGCAAGCGACAAATTTTGAAAAAAAGGAATGCTGCATTGAAATACAGATTTCAGACGCAGAATTCGGATATTGTAGTTCAGACAAAGAATTTTGAAAAATCGTTTCAGATAAAGATTTAACATTCAGATTTCAAATTTTGATTTCAAATTCAGATTCCAGATTTCAGATACAGATTTCAGATTCAGATTTCAGATTCAGATTTCAGATTCAGATTTCAGATTCAGATTTCAGATTCAGATTTCAGATTCAGATTTCAGATTCAGATTTCAGATTCAGATTTCAGATTCAGATTTCAGATTCAGATTTCAGATTCAGATTTCAGATTCAGATTTCAGATTCAGATTTCAGATTCAGATTTCAGATTCAGATTTCAGATTCAGATTTCAGATTCAGATTTCAGATTCAGATTTCAGATTCAGATTTCAGATTCAGATTTCAGATTCAGATTTCAGATTCAGATTTCAGATTCAGATTTCAGATTCAGATTTCAGATTCAGATTTCAGATTCAGATTTCAGATTCAGATTTCAGATTCAGATTTCAGATTCAGATTTCAGATTCAGATTTCAGATTCAGATTTCAGATTCAGATTTCAGATTCAGATTTCAGATTCAGATTTCAGATTCAGATTTCAGATTCAGATTTCAGATTCAGATTTCAGATTCAGATTTCAGATTCAGATTTCAGATTCAGATTTCAGATTCAGATTTCAGATTCAGATTTCAGATTCAGATTTCAGATTCAGATTTCAGATTCAGATTTCAGATTCAGATTTCAGATTCAGATTTCAGATTCAGATTTCAGATTCAGATTTCAGATTCAGATTTCAGATTCAGATTTCAGATTCAGATTTCAGATTCAGATTTCAGATTCAGATTTCAGATTCAGATTTCAGATTCAGATTTCAGATTCAGATTTCAGATTCAGATTTCAGATTCAGATTTCAGATTCAGATTTCAGATTCAGATTTCAGATTCAGATTTCAGATTCAGATTTCAGATTCAGATTTCAGATTCAGATTTCAGATTCAGATTTCAGATTCAGATTTCAGATTCAGATTTCAGATTCAGATTTCAGATTCAGATTTCAGATTCAGATTTCAGATTCAGATTTCAGATTCAGATTTCAGATTCAGATTTCAGATTCAGATTTCAGATTCAGATTTCAGATTCAGATTTCAGATTCAGATTTCAGATTCAGATTTCAGATTAAGATTTCAGATTCAGATTTCAGATTCAGATTTCAGATTCAGATTTCAGATTCAGATTCAGATTTCAGATTCAGATTTCAGATTCAGATTTCAGATTCAGATTTCAGATTCAGATTTCAGATTCAGATTTCAGATTCAGATTTCAGATTCAGATTTCAGATTCAGATTTCAGATTCAGATTTCAGATTCAGATTTCAGATTCAGATTTCAGATTCAGATTTCAGATTCAGATTTCAGATTCAGATTTCAGATTCAGATTTCAGATTCAGATTTCAGATTAAGATTTCAGATTCAGATTTCAGATTCAGATTTCAGATTCAGATTTCAGATTCAGATTTCAGATTCAGATTCAGATTTCAGATTCAAATTTCAGATTCAGATTTCAGATTCAGATTTCAGATTCAGATTTCAGATTCAGATTTCAGATTCAGATTTCAGATTCAGATTTCAGATTCAGATTTCAGATTCAGATTTCAGATTCAGATTCAGATTTCAGATTCAGATTTCAGATTCAGATTTCAGATTCAGATTTCAGATTCAGATTTCAGATTCAGATTTCAGATTCAGATTTCAGATTCAGATTTCAGATTCAGATTTCAGATTCAGATTTCAGATTCAGATTTCAGATTCAGATTTCAGATTCAGATTTCAGATTCAGATTTCAGATTCAGATTTCAGATTCAGATTTCAGATTCAGATTTCAGATTCAGATTTCAGATTCAGATTTCAGATTAAGATTTCAGATTCAGATTTCAGATTCAGATTTCAGATTCAGATTTCAGATTCAGATTTCAGATACAGATTCAGATTTCAGATTCAGATTTCAGATTCAGATTTCAGATTCAGATTTCAGATTCAGATTTCAGATTCAGATTTCAGATTCAGATTTCAGATTCAGATTTCAGATTCAGATTTCAGATTCAGATTCAGATTTCAGATTCAGATTTCAGATTCAGATTTCAGATTCAGATTTCAGATTCAGATTTCAGATTCAGATTTCAGATTCAGATTTCAGATTCAGATTTCAGATTCAGATTTCAGATTCAGATTTCAGATTCAGATTTCAGATTCAGATTTCAGATTCAGATTTCAGATTCAGATTTCAGATTCAGATTTCAGATTCAGATTTCAGATTCAGATTTCAGATTCAGATTTCAGATTCAGATTTCAGATTCAGATTTCAGATTCAGATTTCAGATTCAGATTTCAGATTCAGATTTCAGATTCAGATTTCAGATTCAGATTTCAGATTCAGATTTCAGATTCAGATTTCAGATTCAGATTTCAGATTCAGATTTCAGATTCAGATTTCAGATTCAGATTTCATTGTTTTTTTTTTTTTTTCATCCTCTGGGATGATTCATCCCTATATTCAGATTTCAGATGCAGATTTCAGATTCAAATTTCAGGATCAGATTTCAGATTCAGATTTCAGATTTCCGATTCCAGATTTCAGACTTAGAGTATTATTTTGATTACAGATTTACTTCGGATAAAGGTAGAATTAAAAGAGCTGTTAGTCAATTTTTATTTGAACTATACTTGAAAACCTTTTATTCAGTTATTTTTGACTTATTTATAACTTCTCTTATGTTGCTGGATCTTCAGTGTAACATGGGTTTCAACAACTCGTTTGTTTAAAATGTAGATTTAAAAAAATCTTATCTTGTTCAACTCTTTTTCATCAATCCAAGTGAATAAAGTTTTAATAAAACTTTTTATCGACATCACTTCTAGAGAACTACAACAACAATGGTACATCTATCATACAGGGTGGCAATAAAGTTCCCAGAGTTTTAAAAATACTTCAACAATTCAGAACTATAAATCAATCTAACAACTAGTATCGGTCTTTGAGATCATTGCTGTAAGGTTTATACGAAAAAACAAGAATAGCTTAAAATAAATTCTTTAGATCTCCATTTTCATCATCAGAATCCATATTAGGAAAAAGTATAAATTCATTAAAATTCAAAAATAAAACAACTACCAAATCAAGCATCGACTATGACAATTTTTGTTAAATTCATTAAAATTCAAAAATAAAACAACTACCAAATCAAGCATCGACTATGACAATTTTTGTTATTATTAAGGTTTCTAGACACTGTAGATAGAGTACACTCTCAGATTCACTTAACTGTTGTTTTCCACTTCTGAATTGTTTGAAAACATTTTTTTTTCGGAAAATTTCAACTTGCCTTTCAAACTACTCAATGGAATTAAAATTTGAGGGTTTGGAAGTATTTTGAGGCGTTTAGGTTCAGTATTAACTCTCGATCAAAATGAGCGATTTTTCGGCTTTAAACCTATATTGGAAGTAGTTATCATGTGCAAAACGCAATTTCTCCACGAAAAGTAGTACCGTACAAGGAGATAGGATTGATCACTTTTTTCAACATTTCTCGATTATTTTTTCTGTTAAGGGGAATGTGGCATGTCTCATGTACGTCTCGGTGGTCGAGTGGTTAGCGTGGTAAGACGGTAATCGCTGGTCCACTGATGGCATGGGATCGATTCCCATCTCGGTACTGGGTGTTAAATGTTAATCTTAAGTTGTCCACGTCATTTATTCAGTCTGTAAAGCCTAAAGCGGCTAAGACGGTGTATGTCTTTATATTTTAAAACTAGAACTGGACTCTTATGAACGTAAAACATGGCTGCAGAAATTTATTAGACTAGGTTAAATTTGATTTAAAAATCGATTTCGACTTTGTTTAGAATTTGATGCTTTGGGCTAACATAGATCAGTCTCTATTTTGACGGTTTTAACGAATTTTTTTGATCATAAAGAATACAAAACATCTTCCTAATTTGTACAAATGCTAGTAATTGATAAACTTAGACAATTCGTGTGTTAAGTCCGAACAACAAATAAAATCGAAAGATGGACAATGATGCTGCATTATTAGGGGCTCATTTTTTTTAATATTAGTTATTTATATAAAAAATTAACTACACAAAAAATGAAATTTTGCCTTCATTCAATTCTCTTGTCCCTCGCACTATTCCACTTTATTTTTTCCTTCAAACTTTTTCATTTGGTAGGGTTTCTAGCCTTTTGTCGTAACCTAGTTAGCTCTTGGAAAATGTCCCTATTTTTTAAATATCAAAAATTTACCTCAAAATACAACAAAAACTCCACCAAAACTATAAATTTACTCAGGAAAAATTTTGAACTGTTACATTGATCAACCTGCTGCTTCTAAACGCTTTGATTTCATCGGAAAGAGTGTTTGTCTACAAGCCTTCGAAAAATTAGAAATTTCAAGATTTTGATATAACATTTTTACTTACATTTGAAATTTTCAATAACAAACCAAGTTTTCCCAATTTGAAACTCAAAATGAAGGTTTTTAAACAAAGAAAAACATTTAAAGATATTTTAACTTAAGACTTAGTTGTTGATGATTATGTGGAAAAATTTCATGTTGATCAAAGCTACTCCGGTGATCAATGTTATTTAAATATTGATAGGGTATTTGAATATTTATTGATAGCATATTGAAGGATGGTCGAATAATTCATTTGAATCTTCTTTGAGTTTAGAGATACGTTATGCTTTAACTTGTTTTACTTTTGAATTTTGTGAACTTTAGCTCTTTCTTCTTTTAAGGTTACGTACTTTTGTCTCAATAAATTATGATGATAAAAATTTAAATGGGTTCGACACATTTGTTTTTTTTTTTTAAATAGCTTTACGAAAATCTTAATGAACTCAAATGGTATCAGTCACTTCAATTTTTCTTCATAAATCATCCATTCAAGAACACACATGAGCAAAACAATACTGGAAATTGTTCTTGATTACCAACTTTTGTCACTGATTGTAATTTATCTTTAAGCAGGGTTACAATTTTGAAGCATTAAAAAAAATATATATGGGAACTTTATTGTCACCCATTTAGAGTAAACAACTACCCCTCTTGTTAGTGTCTTCTGGTTCTCACTTTCTTCCCCTTAGGACCGCCTTTGCCACGATTATTGCTCTGCTTTTGGTTCCTCTGTTTGGCCGGACAAATCCGGATGATGTGTCCCTCCTGTCGACAGTTGAAGCACAATCGATCTCGATAGCGGCAGTCCGATTTCGAATGATCCGGATCCCCACAGGCCTGGCAGGATCTAGCGTCGGACCATCTGGAGGTGGCCGATGGCTTCACGTGAACCGGAGCAACTGGCTTTGCTGATGGTCTAGTTGCTGGCCTAGGTGTGATGAGATCATTTATGAAAATCGGCTGCGGCGAAATTGTTGTTCTGGAAGTAAACAGGGAGCATGTCAGATTGATGGAACGTCATACAAAGTAAAAAAAAATAATAAGATGAAAATAGAGTCACTCAGGTTTCAATGACGAACGTAGAAAATTGTGGAGATCACCTTTGCTAATCAGTTAAAGTTATAGAAATAAGATTACCTATTTTTTTAAGATAACAAACTCAAACAAACAAGTAAGATTACAAACCTGATGTTAAATAAACTATTTTAAAAAAAAATGTGAAAAAATACAGAAAAATAATCTAGAAAAAATAAACTATAAACATTGGAGAAAAAAGAGAAACCAATAAAAAAAATTAAAGGTTTGAAATAAACACACACCAGTAAGATTAAGATGCGTTTTAATAAAACTGAATAAAACAAAATTCATCATGATAACCAAAACAAAACATGATAACCAAAACAAAGATAAGTTGATATCAAATAGTTTGAAAAATATATAGAAAACATAAAAAAATAGACTAAGCGAACCAAAATAAAATAAAGGGTGATACGGTCAAAATTTGTTCAAAAGGAAAACGCGTGTAAATCGGTGAAAAAAAAATATTTAAAAAATCAAATAAAATTGCTTTTTCATGTTTAATTAGTATAAAATTCAGGAAAAACATTCAGTAAGGCTTCCGCTTTTCCAAATCCGAATTACCGGGCCTTAAGCTTAACCCCTGCCAGCAGATTTTGTACAGCCACCTTGTCCACCTTCTTCGCCACAGAAAGCCAGTTTGCCTTAAACTGCTGCTCGTTTTTTTGTTCTTCTTTAGGTTCCGCTTGACAATAGCCCAGTATTTCTCAATTGGGCGGAGCTCTGGCGTGTTGGGAGGGTTCTTGTCCTTGGGAACCACCTGCACGTTGTTGGCGTCGTACCACTCCATGGCCTTTTTACCGTAATGTCAAGATGCCAAATCCGGCTAAAATAGTACGGAACAACCGTGTTTCTTCAGGAAAGGCAGCAGACGTTTATTCAAACACTGTTTCACGAAAATTTCTTGGTTGACAGTCCCGGAAGCTATGAAAATGCTGCTTTTCAAGCCACAGGTACAGATGGCTTGCCAAACCAGATATTTCTTCGCGAACTTTGACAGTTTCATGTGCTTGAAAATATCTGCTACCTTTCCTCTTCCTTTCGCCGTATAAAACTCCTGTCCCGGAAGCTGCTTGTAGTCGGCTTTGACGTAGGTTTCGTCGTCCATTACCACGCAGTCAAACTTCGTCAGCATCGTCGTGTACAGCCTCCGGGATCGCGCTTTGGCCGTCGTATTTTGTTTATCATCGCGATTTGAAATTCGATAGTCCGGCTCGTTTTTTGGCTCGATGCGCGGTTGTAGACGATACACCCAGCTTATTTCGGAGAGAGAGGTTAGGGTTTTGCTTGAAACTACCTGCAACTCTCTTTGTCGTCTCAGCGGCTTCCGGTTTTCGATTTCCCCCGATCCAGACTTCCTGGCTGTCGACAAACGTTCCCCAAACACTTTAATTACATTTGTATCGGTTGATTTGGCAACTTTTAGCGATTTTGCCAGCTTTGCGTGCGAGTAGCTCGGATTTTCGCGATGCGCGAGCAAAATTTTGATACGCTGCTCTTCTTCCTTGGACGGCATTTTGACAACTGAAGAGTGAATTCCAAAATCAAAATAAGAGCAACATTCTACACCCACACACACCTTCGAAATGAGGAGTGTTTAGGTTTTTTAAATGCAAAATTGATAGAAATACGTCAAGTTGATATTAACCAGATTTTGACCGTATCACCTTTTATGCTGATGTCTTCTTCATCTCATATTTCCAAATAGAGCTGCATGTCGTCAGCATAAATAAGCATTTGAAGATTTTTGAGAATAAAGGAAATGTCGTTTACATAAAGTATGAAAAGTAGGGGTCCTAAAAGAGATCCTTGCGGAACTCCTGAAATGACTTGAATAGGGAGTGATATCTTTCCATTGAAATTTATTATTTGTTGGCGATTCGTTAGGTATGATTCAAGCCATTTCAGGAGTTTAGATTTTATACGAATTTTTTGTAATTTGAAAAGAAGCATTGGTATGTCTACGCGATCAAATGCCTTACTAAAGTCTGTATAAAGAGCTTCCACATGGTTGCTGAGGTAGTTTCCAATTCTCGATAGTGATCGAAGTAATCGGGGAAGTCTCGATAGAAGAACTTTGGTTAGTCTGTCAAAATGGTCAGTCTGTAATTAATAAAATCAAGTCCTTCAAGTTAAATTTCAAGAAGTGTTTCATTTAGTTTATCTGGAGAATACAGATTACAACATTGGCGACGAGGCGAACTCCGGGCACAGAGTGCTCCAAGAATTTCTTTGCTGAGTAAGTAATAAATAGTGTACAATGATACACATGAATCTCAAAGAAGATTCGACCAAATAATCTAAAAGGAGTCTTTAGCCTCAAAGGAGAGCTTAATATAGTCTTAAAGGAGACTTTAGCCTCAAAGGAGAGCTTAATATAATCTCAAAGGAGACTTTAGCCTCAAAGGAGAGCCTCATAAAGTCTCAAAGGAGACCTTTGCCTCGAAGGAGAGCTCAGAGCAGTCTCAAAAGAGACGTTGAAAAAAGTTTCAAAGGAAGCGGAAAAAGAAACTTAAGTATGCGTAATAAAAGTTTCAAGATCATTGAGAATTTTTAAGGAGGTTCGAGTAGGAATGTACTTTGAAAACAGGCAAATTAAAAAAAAATAAAATCAATCAACAACTTCTGCATCTACTCGCGATTTACTGAGGCAGTGTGCGATGGACGAAAACGGGTTTGCTAAGAGACGGTTTTGGCGTTTTAAGGGCTTGCTCCTTAGAGAACGTTAGAAATCACGACAAAACATGGAATGAGTGCTGTAATAACCGCGATATTGTTGATAGTGGCAGTGATACACAATTTATAAGAAACTACTTTTCCAAACACAGTGACTATAATATCCAGTTTAAGCATCTTCGTCAATTCCAGGTTCCCAGAAGACGTTTAACTTTATGCATTCTAGGGTGGTGTTAAGATCGAAAACTGAACGTTCGTATTACATATGCTGGGCAACCAAAATCGTCGGCCTTCGGAAGACACGTTGTGACAAATCGGAGTGTGCTGATAACCATATAACCCAAAGATGCAATCTCGAACAAATTTCCTATTGAGTTCATCAATAATGCTTAGTTTTGAATTTCTTAAAGTTAATCCGTATATGCTCTGTGGTAGAAAGAACGTACATATTTCCTGAGTATCTTATGGAGTATAATGTCACTTTTAACTTGACTACTCGCACACCTTCTTCCCTATGTTACAGACCCAGAAGTTTTTGATGGAAATCCTTTGAAAAAGCATCGCGGGTAAGAATGTGAGGATGAACGGTGTACAAAAAAATCCGGAATCAAAGCTCAATGAATAATGGAAGATGATCGAAATTTGTTCACATGAAACAAACTGCAAACCAAAGAGAGAAAACCAACTTGAAATCAGAAATGAGGATGGAAACATTTTTATTTGACACAAATTTTTATTGGTGGCCAGATGATGGAGTCGTAACAACTGTGTGCAGTAATTCGTAAAAGTTTTTCTAAGATCGGAACCAAGATGAGATTCGAGATGAATAAAGGAATACGTTTTTACGGAACTCTGCAATTCGTCAAAAAGTGGCAGATTATCCAGGTTGAACCTGTGGTCTCGCAGGATCAGCAAAGGCCATCAGATTAGCAAAAGACATCAAGATCGGTTAATCCATTCCACTGGCACCAAGACTTTGTCCTCAACTCATAGTTTTAGATATATTTTAATTTTTGTTAAAACAAAGGGAGATGTGGTAGTTTCCAATTCTCGATAGTGATCGAAGTAATCGGGGAAGTCTCGATAGAAAAACTTTGGTTAGTCTGCCAAAACGGTCAGTCTGTAATTAATAAATCAAGTCCTTCAAGTTAAATTTCAAGAAGTGTTTCATTTAGTTTATCTGGAGAATATAGATTACAACAGTTGCCATTATCCATTGCATTGAATGAAAAGTCTATAAATTCAATTCAATTAGTTGAGGTAATAATTTTTCGTTTATAATTGCTTCAAATAGCTTGGGAATGCAAGAGATAATAGCTATTCCGCGATAATTTCGAATGTCAGACTTTCGACCAGATTTTAATAGGCACTTAAAATGAGCTTTTCCGAATTTTTTTGGAAAACTTCCTGATTTCAATGGCATATTGAAAAGCCAAAACAATGGAGCTGTCAGTTCCATTGCCAACCTTTTCATGAATACAGGAGAAAATCCGCCTGGCCCTGGACCTTTCGAAGCGCCTAGATTTTTTAGTTCTTGCAGAATATCTTGCACATTAACTTGATTAATGCTAAAGTCCCCTGAGAATTCTGGGAAAAATGAAAAATAATCGCGATCACGATCTTCATCATTAAATCTCGTATGAATTTCTTGAAAGAAATTTGCAAAAAGATTGCATCTCGAAGGGTTGCGGTACGAATCTGGTATCAGGACTAATTGGTTTAAAAAAAACAAATGTGTAGCAGAACTGGCGTGCGTGCCTGCATGTATCGAAAAAAGTAATAAATAAAGCAATAAAGATGAATTGAGGTGATGGGAGGAATAAAGATGGATGCCGAGAAACCGACAGCATCACATGGGCTGGTGGTGACCAAAGTAAGAGATGAGATGAAAGATTTTTTTTTGTTTTTGCTGATTAAACGATTACTTGGGAGCTGAAAAGAAGGCCGTTCAAATCTTTGAAAGAACTTCAAAGTTTCAATAAGAACTTAAATTTTGGGCTGAATAAAACGAACTTTAGCACATTGATTATGCCGATTAAGTGTTTGACCTTTTGAACGAGACTTTTGGTTGCTCGTATCTTGTTTTCATTTTTTTTTTTTGTTTTTTTGTTCATTTTGTAACTTGTCTTATTTTCTATATTTTCGTGATTTTTTATTCATTTTAGTAATTTTTATCATTTCAACCATTATTATCATTTTGTCATTTTTGTTCTAGTGCGGGGTCGCAGAAAGACGATTTTAAATCAAACATGTTTTTGAAACAGCACTAGATCTCAGCGTTTTATGCTTTTTTAAATCGTTTGGGTCAAAATTAAAATTTGGAGAGAGTGGGGTAACGTGGGCCATGTGGAAACATGGGCCACTTTAAATATCTCAGCTGTGTGTTCAAATAAAAATCCCAATCCAACTGTCATCGTCGTCGCTTTGCGTAAGCATGTTTTTGCCTTTCTTTCAGAAAGGTATAGTTATCGGTCGATTTGGGAGATCATTAATTATGGGTCTTAGATATACCTTTATAGGTACCTATCGAATCAGCTCGACGAGTTCAGACGATGTCAGTGTATTTGTGTGTGTTGGTGTGATTTTTTGTAAACTTTGTCCACACGTTTTTGAGAAACTGGGAAGTACAATAAAAATGATTTTTGTCTTAAAAAATTTGATTTTTTTTCCCTCTTCAATGTATAAAAGAAAGAAAAAAAAAACAAAATAGTTTGAAAAATAAATTTTCATAGTAATTATCATCAAATCATCACTCCAAAAAACGTGTCAATTGGCCTTGCTAGCCACAACCATTAATCACTAAAATCAAGATTATCGTATATATGACGTCAAATTAAACGTGACGTCATAGATACGTGCTTGCTTTCTAAAAGTATGGACCTGTCGATGAGTGGAAGGGAGAACAGACAGGCTTCACTCCCACTCAGGTTTGATGTCATCGTGACAGAAACCGTGTAGGAGGAAGACGACAGTTTTAAATTTCCCAGCTAACGGTTGTATTTTTTCATTTTAATGGTTCAGTTTGAAACCGAACCATTTCAAAAATTTCGGAACCGAAGCTCCAAATTATTGAACATAAAAATGGTTTTCACCAAGGGGTACGACCCCGAAATTAATGAAGTCGTTGGTGAGTACGTCATGCCCACACTGCATGGTACGAAAGCGATAGTAACTTCGCCCAACATTATATTCAGGAACAGATTGCTCTGAGAAGGGGAAAACAACACGGGTACGCGGACGATGTATGCACATCCTCTCATCTTCTCACGTGCCGTTCGTGCTTACGAAGCTTTTTCTTAAGCATCAACGACAGGAGAGTATTTCGCCCGTGAAAGCAAATTAAATCTAATAAAAGCGTGTTCAACAGGCAATTGAAATCGGTTTCAATCGATTTCGATTGGTAAATTGTTGTTCACTCAGCCAATGTTTTGGTCGAAACTAATCCAATTGACGTTCATTGAAGCCAATCGAAATCGATCGAAACCAATCGAAAACGATCAAGCTCGGTGGCAGGATTCGTTTCTATCGATTTCTATTACACTAACACAAATGCAGATGTTTTCTGTCAAAAACAGCTGATTTGGTTTGTTGTGAAAAAATTATAAGAAGAAATGAAAGTGATGTCATTTGGTGCGGTGTTTTCTGTCGTGTGCTGAGTCGGTGGTGCAGTGCTAGTCGTGCGGAGTCAGTGTGCTGATCGGTGGTGCTATGTCAGCCCTGCTGGATCGGTGGTGTTGTACCAGTAATTCTGAGTCGGTGTTGCTGTGCCAGGTATTCTGAGTTGGTGGTGCTGTGCTAGACGCGCTGGTCTGGTGGTGTCAGACATGCTGGGTCTGTGGTGCTGTGCCAGTCATGCTGAGTCGGTATTGCTGTGCCAGGTTTCTGAGTCGGTGGTGCTGTGCTAGTCGTGCTGGTCCGTGGTGCTGAAAAAGATGTCGGTCGATGTGGCGTCGCTGTGCTGTCCTATGCAGAGGTGCTTTGTTAGTGATGCATTAAGTAGGGCATCTTTCAGTGTCCTTAAAAACAACTTTAGAAAATAAGTTTTATGAAATTTATAAAAAATAAATACAAATAAAATTACAGATACATAAAATGAGGTACTCCTCAAGCAGATTGATTAATGGAATATTAAATAATTATGTAAATAGTGCACTTAAATTTAAATAAAACAATTAAATTCAAATTCGAAATGGTTTTTTATCCTTTCTCATTCTTTCCTATCAGCACCAAAAATGTCACCAATGGCTACCAAAAAAATTAAAATGAAACGCCATGACTCACTCAAAACAAAAATGGTGTAACCAGGTATATAATCAGAGCCGGTTCTTATTACCGTGTGTTTACGGGCATTGTTGTTAACATATAGGAGGGTTGTTGGTTTGTCAGCGACATTGGTATATGATGAACTTTTCTTGAAGAACTTGAACTCGAGCTGCCGGTTTATACAGATCTTGCAGCTGTGGGAATCAGTTTTGTCGCATAAGGTGTAGCCCCGGTACATTATCGAAGCCGGTTCCTGCTCCCAACTTCAGGATGGCCGTTTTTTGTCTCTCGAACACATCAGGATTGTTTCCGTCCGTCGATATTGAAAAAAATGCTGACACAAAAATAGAAGTATCTAAAGACGATTACGATTATGCTTTTTTTATAGTGCACAGCCGAATAAAAAATGACAATAAACACAGCGCGTTAGTATTAGTGTCTGGCTGTTCATTCAGCAGCCTGATAGAAATCGATCGAAGTCAATTGGAAAAACAGCTGATCAACTGTCAATCCATTTCAATTGATTTCGATTGGGTTTTGTTGAACACACCTTAAGACAAATACTACTGAATCCTCTCGAGCTTGTTTTTTTGTTCCCTTTTCTCTTCCTCTCTTCAGATCTAACGTTGCGTTGTTGTTGTTGGGGTTGGTGTCTTGCAAAAACGATGACGGCTTGGAGGTCAATCTGAACTTTCACTTGCTGAAGCCAATGGAAGATGACAACCAAACAGTAGCGCCACCAAGCCCTCCATAGTAGAGTTTGAAGCATTTGGGATTTTTTTTGGAACATGCATATATAGCTAAAAAGCTAATAATCTTTATTGACAAAGTTGAAGAAACAGAAAAAAAATTGACTAAATAGACCAATTTGACGAAATTGACAAATTTGACATAATTCATTGATTTGACAAAATTCACTTGATTGAAAAAATCATAAAATTGACAAAACTTATAAAATTGACAAAATCGAGAAAATTGGCAGAATTGACAAAATTAACAAACTTGAAAAAATTGACAAAATTGACAAAATCGACAAAATTGACAAAATTGACAAAATTAACAAAATTGACAAAAGAGATGACAAAATTCACTAAATTGACAAAATTGACAAGATTGATAAAACTGACAAAATTGAGAAAATTGAAAAAAATGACTAAATTAACGATGACAAAATCGAAAAAATTCACTAAATTGACAAAATTGACAAGATTGATAAAACTGACAAAAATCGACAAAATTGACAAAATTGATTAAATTGACCAAATTGACCAAATTGACGAAATTGACAAACTTGGCTTAATTCATTGATTTGACAAAATTAACTTTGCTGAAAAAATCATAAAAATTGATAATATTTATAAATTTGACAAAATCGAGAAAATTGGCAGAATTGACAAAATTGACGATGACAAAATCGACAAAATTCACTGAATTGACAAAATTGACAAGATTGATAAAACTGACAAAATTGAAAAAAAAATTACTAAATTAACGATGACAAAATCGACAAAATTCACTTAATTGACAAAATTGACAAGATTGATAAAACTGACAAAAATCGACAAAATTGACAAAATTGACCAAAATGACCAAATTGTCAAAATTCACAAAATTGACAAAGACAAAATTGACAAAATTCACTATATTTACAAAATTGACAAAATTGAAAAGATTGACAAAATTGACTGGCGAAATTTACAAAATTGACCCAATTGACCAAATTGACAAAATTGACAAGATTGACAAATTGACAAAATTTACAAAATCGAAGAAAATTTACAAAATTGAGAAAATTGGCCAAATTGACAATGACAAGATTGACAAAATTGACTAATTTGATAAAACTGACAAAATTGACAAAATTAACAAAACTGATCAAATTGACAAATTTGACAAAATTGACAAAATTTTCAAATTTGAAAAAGTTACAAAATCATGAAAATTGTTAAAATCGACAAAATTGACAAAATCTAGAAAATTGGTTAAATTGACAAAATTTATCAACTAAGAATGCTGACAAAATTATGAAAATTGAAAAAATTTACATTATTGACAAAATTGAAAAAATGACCAAATTAACAAAATTAACAAAATAGACAAAATCAACAAAACAGAATAAAAATCTCAAAATAACAAAATTAAAAATACTACGCTTTCAAAATTTTCAATACTTTTAATTTTCAAAATTTATTCTACCGATTTTCTGCATTTTGGTATCGTATTTTACTCTAGCAATTGAAATTTTGTTCCAATAATTTTATCTATGTATTTGATTCCTCTACTTGAGAGGTTGAATTATTTGAAATACATGGTCAGGCATCTTTTTTCAAATTGTATTCTTAATTTTTATACCCCTTCCATTTTGAAGATATCATATGCTGTAACTCCAAAAGGAGTAAATTGAGTTAGATTATAATGGCATAGAAACGGAATCATACATGATATTCCAGAATCTAGTCATTCAAAAATCTCCAACTAGTTGCAAATAAGGTTATTTATATGAAAATTATGATCATATAAAAATACTTTTATCCTAATAAAAACTGTGAATCTTTAATTCCTAAATTCATTTTGGATTTATTGCGTATGAAATTCATTAATCATAATTCATAATTCATTTTGTTTTATATGTACCCAAATATAATTTACAGGCTGAAAGAAAGGCTACAATCCACTGTCAAGTGTATTAAATCGGGTTTTCCTATATGTTATTGACTTATGTACGCATCATATGCTTCTTTTATTTAACAAGCCGAGAAAAATGTACTTACATAATTAATCAAAAAATTGCACCCGTGGGAGACCTAAAGTACATAACAAAAATATGCTCATACGCTTATGATCTTAGTTTTGTCATGTTCTTTCACGTGGAAAAGGAATTTTTGATAAAACATCAATAAGTCACACAAACGCAACCAATTTGCAAATCGTTGTTTGTGGGGAATCTTGGACCACTTTTGTGGGGTATCATGGGCCATCTATATATTGATGTTTTTATACACATTATGAACTTAAAATACGTTTTTCCTTCCTGCAAAGTTTTGTTATGTCAAATGAAGAGTTATAAAAATTGTTTTGTCCATCTTTTCTAATGCGATAGAGACGAACATAAATCCTATATGAAGAATTTTGCCGAAACGTGCGCGAGCCAGGTTTTAGGAACAATTCGATCATACACAACTCTTTTTTTATTTCCTCATCTGAAATTGCTTTAAAATAACTAAATGAATATTAAAATTTCAGTTTTGCATCAACTCATAAACTTTGCACGTTATTTGGTAAATTTGTATTTTTTGGCCCACGCTTCTCCGCAGTTTTTCAAAACAATCCTTTTAGAACAGTCAGAACTCGGGAAATTAATGTTTGTAAAATTTAAAAAAAAATCTTAATAATACCTTAAAAATGTAGAAAACCATTCCATTTATTTTTTTCTTTTTTCTTTTTAAATAAAGAAGTTATGAAGCAAAGAAAAAAGTGGCCCATGATACCCCACTCTCCCCTTCTATTTTTCCGTTTTTTGGGACGACCTTAGCGCTTTTAGGCACTGCTAAATCAAGTTCGGTTAAGATGATTTTTTTTTCTGCTACCCACCGCTGTTCGCGTTTACATGCACTATGTCATCAGCCCAATATCGAGAGGCAATATGAAGCAGTAATTAAACTTAGCAATAATAACAGTTAACTATACAGTCCGTACCTACTAGATAACGTCGTAACCGTAGTCGATGTTGATAACCGTGGCCTGGGCACAAAACTTTCATGAAAAGGTGACGGCGCGGGACGGCTAGCCCCTGGTGAATAAGGTGAAATAATGTGCACTCTTGATCCAGCTGAAGAGGGATTGTTTTCGTTTTGCCCGCGATGACGGCTCGTTCCTTGGGGATAAAATTCCCGTTCGTCATCTTCGCTTTCGGTCGAGCAGCTACACCCCATGATGGTGGCTGAAAATTAACACTCACGCACGCTCTATTGAGTTAACTCGCGGCTAATTCAAACTACATTATAGCAACAAACGCTGACTGGAGTAAAAACCGACAAAATCAAAACAAAACAGGCTACCGAGAACAAAGCACGGATCCGCACCCCAACTGAATCGTAACTGAAGGATTCATAAACCAATTTGATTTAAGTGGTTTCTCTCAGCTAGAGCACGTCATGTATGAGAGAGAAAGTGATAAACGCTTTAAGAGATTTCAAACCAGTGTGGGTACAATAGTGGAGAAATGTAATCAATAAACACAAGGCTGCAAAGATGAAATCCTTGTGGAGTTGTGCAGCACCCCGGAATGGAGGGAGATGCAGGCACTAGTGGAGAGACGGGCTAAATGAGCATATTAAGGAAAGTAGAGAGAAGTGTTCTTAAATGCGCATATTGGGTAATATGCGCATACAGCCGATTGACGATATGGCTGATGATTCAACATATGTTTATAATCAGTGCAGTTTGAGGGTAATACGCTTTTGAAACATGGCATGAAAAAATTTAATCTATATATATAAAAAGCAATTTCTGTATGTTTGTTTGTTTGTTTGTTTGTTTGTTTGTTTGTTTGTTTGTTTGTTTGTTTGTTTGTTTGTTTGTTTGTTTGTTTGTTTGTTTGTTTGTTTGTTTGTTTGTTTGTCCTCTATAGACTCAGCCGTCTTAAGGACTAGAGAACTGAAATTTGGCATGGATGCTCATTAGGACCAGGAAGGATGAAAAATGTTTTTAGATTTTCGGATGACCCCTTCTGAAGGGGGTCGTCCATAGAAGACAAATATTGTTTTCGCGATATTGACGTTTCTTTTTGTCAGATCGTGTTGAAAATTTGCTCATGAGTGTTTTGAAAGACGAGCAATCGATTTCAGGTGTCAAACTTTGTGTAAGGGTCAGCCAAAGGGGTCGTCCATATTAACAGTTCGCTGTTTTTGCGATATTGACGTTATTATACATCGTATTCAGATGAAAATTGGTACACGATAGTTTTTAATGGCGTGCAATCGATTTTAAGTATCAAATTCAGTGTAAGGGGCCGGCAAAAGGAGTCGTCCATATCAAATTTTAGACATCTTAGTGATATTGACGCTTTTATACATCGTATTGGGATGAAAATTTGCACACAGGAGTTATTAGGGACAAATAATTGATTTCACTTATTCAAATTAAGAACAGGGGTCGGTCAAGGGGGTCGTCCATATTAACTATTCACTGCTAATGCGATATTATCGTTATAAAACATCGGATTCAGATGGAAATTGGTACACGAGAGTTTTGAGGGACGAGCAATGGATTTCAGGAATGAAATCCAGTGTAAGGGCCAGCGAAGGGGGTCGTCCATATTAACCGTTCAATATTTTTGCTATATCGTCGTTATTTGACATCGGATTGGGATGAAAATTTGAACACGGTAGTTTTTGGGGACGGACAATCTGTTTCAGATGTCAAATGTTTTGCCAGGGGTCGACGAAAGGGGTCGTCCATATTAATTAATTTTTCACTGTTTTTAGCAATATTGACGATATTATGCAATGGATTGCTTTGAAAATTTGCACACGGGAGTTTTTAAGGAAGGGCAATCAATTACAGATATCAAAAATTGTATAAGAGGTCACCGAAAGGGGTTTAGCTTTTTGGCAATAATAATGTTGCTATGCAACGATTGAGTCAAAATTTTTACACAGGGTTTTTTTTTGGCACGGTCAATTGATTCCAGGTTTCAAATTTGGTAGCAGACGACAGAACAAGTAATCGTCCAATATTTTTGCAATTATTACTTTACAATGAATTCGAAAGTGCATCTGGAAAATTTTCGTCAATTGACTTTCTTACAAACTGGTCATGACATATTCCAAGTTCAAAGCGAAACGGAGTTCTTATGGGATCAGCTAGTTGTTATATAAAGCCAACAAAATTTAAAAATTCAAATAAGATTTTTGTCAGTTTTGTTAAAATATAATAAATGTACAATATTAATAGTTGACCTCAGTGAATCAGATCCAGATTCTGACTGACTGTGCTCCGAACCGAGGATTGCCGTGGAATCCTTCATCAATTGAGCAACTTAACGACCTTGGCCTGGCTGACGGTATTGTTTTGCTCGCCCAAACACAACCGGATATGCAGAGCAAACTCGACGACCTCACCGAAAGTTCCAAGGCAGCAGGTCTCATAGTCAATGTCGAAAAGACCAAGTCGATGGAGATCAACACAGGAAATCCCTCCAGTTTCATGGTAACATGTTGAGAAAGTGGAGAGCTTCCAGTATCTTGGTAGCCAGATAACGCCTGATGGTGGTACCAGGAAAGACATCGAAACCCGGATCAGAAAGGCCCGTTTTGCATTTGCGAGTCTCCGAAACATCTGGCGGTCACGCCAGATCTCTCTACGAGTGAAAATCCTAATCTTTAACTCAAACGTTAAATCCGTATTGTTGTACGGGTGCGAAACTTGGTGCACATATGCGGTGACGACGCGAAAACTGCAAGTATTTGTAAACCGCTGCCTGCGGAATATCATCCGCGCTTGGTGGCCTGGCAACTGGATCTTGAATGAGGAACTACATCGCCGGTGTCATCAAAGGGCGCTAGAAATCGAGATTCGAAAACGTAAGTGGAGATAGATTGGGCACACGCTGCGAAAAGATGAAGCCTAACCGCTGAAATCCGAACTATCGACGAGAATCTTGACTGGGACCAGGTGAAGACGCTGGCTCCGGATCGTCAACAGTGGAGGTCTTTTACCACGGCCCTATGCTCCGGGGGATCGGCGCGGGATCATTAAGTAAGTAAGTAAGTCAGTGAATCAATCATAGAAATAAAAGTGAATCTATCATATTTATAATTAAATCAATCATATAATTATACTTGATTCTACTATAATTATTGTTGAATGTATAACATCAATCGTGCATTATAGTTAAATCTATTATATGCATAGTTGAATGCACAAAATTAATCTTACAACTATATTTGAATGTATTATATACATTGTTGAATGTACGAAATCAATCAGATTGTCTATTTTATGTATTGTTGAAATTTTAATAATTATAGTTAGCCGAGAAGCAATCAGATAAATGATTGAATGTAAGTGGATTATTGAATACTATACTTTTTTCTCCGTGTACGTTTCTACCAATTTCAATTAAATAATATTGCAAGTGTAAATAAAATATAGCTAAAGCCCGATTTAGCCCGCCGGTTTCGGAAATTGGCTATTTTGACTTCTTTTATTATAAAATTATTTTCACAAAAACTGTAAGTGATTTTAACAGAAAAATTGCTTTAACGTATATAAAAAAGTTGTCCGCTCATACCTGACGACCCACCGCCTATACCTATTGGAATATGGGAGAAAATGAATGCATTCCTTAATATGCGCATATAGCCCGCCTCTCCCCTATAGAAATCTCCGGAAAGCTTAAGCTCAGTTAGTTTCTTGTTTACTCTCTTGCTCTCTATCTCTTCGAAGTCGGCGATGAGGGTGAGCCTTTTCGTAACCCATTAATCAGTGTTGAGTTAAACTCTCTTGAGAGCGGACGCGATCGACGGCGCCGGTGCATCGTCGTCATGGGAGCTGTTGAGTCATCTCCAACTGTGCATCACAACAATCAACGTTATCGCCGGCAGCAATCGAAACCTTTGCCGGTTTGCAACAGTTGCGGAAAGGTGGGCCATAGCATCGAACAATGCTGGGGCAGGAAGGTGTGCAGCTATTGCCATCGGAGTGGACACTCGATGGAACGATGCTTTCAGCTGTTGAACGGCGGGCAACAGGCCAATCGGGCAGGCCAAGCCGCGAAGACGAATAAAGTGGACCACCGACAGCAATCGGAAAGCAATCTTGTGGAACCGAAGCTGGACGAGCATGGCCGACTCGAATGTCGTATCTGTGGCCACTCAGGACACCGGCCGGAGAAATGCTTCCATCGACATAGGACCTGCGAGATATGCAAAAAGCCTGGGCACATAGCATCGATGTGTGCCGTCCTGAAGCATCACGCGGACAGCCGATTCAATCCGAACAACAAACAATGATTGTGCTTGTGTTTTTTTTTTCCTATCGGAAACTGTGCTTAAGTTTCCTAATCGTTTTCCTGTTTTGTTTATTTTTAAGAATGCTGAGTCGTTGCATCAAAGTTCAAACACAAGTCCAACTTCTGAACGCGATTACGCGTGTTGTGTGAAGTTGTATAGGGATATTAAACTATTAGCATTAAAGGGTAAAATCTTTACAAAAGGATTCCGAAACGTTGTACGGTATTCAAATACAATTTTAAACTGACTACTGTAAATTTCACGGAGTCAAATTGAGTATTTTCAAAAATAAATGAGAGTATAAATATAAAACTGCACTTTTATTTCACTCGAAGGTCCAAACTAAAGCAACAGACAAATATAAAACACATTTGAAAAGTGTCGAAAATTTCTCAAACTTTTTCAGTTAAGAACAAGTGCCCGAAAAACAAAATATCTAAAGATTTTAATCTCAATACTGAATTATAAATTTGATAAAAAAATAGTACTGTTATTTAAATTTTGAATCAGAATCTAAAGTCCGAATTTGAAATGCGAAATCTGAACTTGAAAAACGAAATTTCAATCTGAATCTAAATCTTTCTCATAATTAATATTCACATTAATAACTTGCTCAAAAATTCAAAATCAGTAGTCTGTATCTGAAATTTGAAATCAGTAAGTATAAAAAATCTGATCTGAAATCTGTATCTTAAATCTGAATCTGAAATCTGAATCCGAAATCTGTATCTAAAATCCAAATCTAATAAATGATTCTGAAATAATCTGGAATCTGAAACCAGAATCTGAAATTTGAATCTGAAATCTGAAAATTTCAATCTGAAATCTGTATCTGAAATCTAAATTTGAATGCCTAATCTAAAATCGAAATCTAATATCTGAATCTGAAATCTTTATCTGAATCTGAAAACTTCAATCTGAAATCTGTATCTGAAATCTAAATTTGAATTCCTAATCTAAAATCGAAATCTAATATCTGAATCTGAAATCTGAATCTGAATCTTAAATCTGAATCTGAATCTGAAATCTGAATCTGAAATCTGAATCTGAAATCTGAATCTGAAATCTGAATCTGAAATCTGAATCTGAAATCTGAATCTGAAATCCGAAACTGAAATCTGAATCTGAAATCTGAATCTAAAATCTGAATCTGAAATCTGAATCTGAAATCTGAACCTGAAATCTGAATCTGAAATCTGAATCTGAAATCTGAATCTGAAATCTGAATCTGAAATCTGAATCTGAATCTGAAATCTGAATCTGAATCTGAAATCTGAATCTGAAATCTGAATCTGAAATCTGAAATCTGAATCTGAAATCTGAATCTGAAATCTGAATCTGAAATCTGAATCTGAAATCTGAATCTGAAATCTGAATCTGAAATCTGAATCTGAAATCTGAATCTGAAATCTGAATCTGAAATCTGAATCTGAAATCTGAATCTGAAATCTGAATCTGAAATCTGAATCTGAAATCTGAATCTGAAATCTGAATCTGAAATCTGAATCTGAAATCTGAATCTGAAATCTGAATCTGAAATCTGAATCTGAAATCTGAATTTGAAATTCGAATCTGAAATCTGAATCTGAAATCTGAATCTGAAATCTGAATCTGAAATCTGAATCTGAAATCTGAATCTGAAATCTGAATCTGAAATCTGAATCTGAAATCTGAATCTGAAATCTGAATCTGAAATCTGAATCTGAAATCTGAATCTGAAATCTGAATCTGAAATCTGAATCTGAAATCTGAATCTGAAATCTGAATCTGAAATCTGAATCTGAAATCTGAATCTGAAATCTGAATCTGAAATCTGAATCTGAAATCTGAATCTGAAATCTGAATCTGAAATCTGAATCTGAAATCTGAATCTGAAATCTGAATCTGAAATCTGAATCTGAAATCTGAATCTGAAATCTGAATCTGAAATCTGAATCTGAAATCTGAATCTGAAATCTGAATCTGAAATCTGAATCTGAAATCTGAATCTGAATCTGAATCTGAAATCTGAATCTGAAATCTGAATCTGAAATCTGAATCTGAAATCTGAATCTGAAATCTGAATCTGAATCTGAAATCTGAATCTGAAATCTGAATCTGAAATCTGAATCTGAAATCTGAATCTGAAATCTGAATCTGAAATCTGAATCTGAAATCTGAATCTGAAATCTGAATCTGAAATCTGAATCTGAAATCTGAATCTGAAATCTGAATCTGAAATCTGAATCTGAAATCTGAATCTGAAATCTGAATCTGAAATCTGAATCTGAAATCTGAATCTGAAATCTGAATCTGAAATCTGAATCTGAAATCTGAATCTGAATCTGAAATCTGAAATCTGAAATCTGAAATCTGAAATCTGAAATCTGAATCTGAAATCTGAATCTGAAATCTGAATCTGAAATCTGAATCTGAATCTGAATCTGAAATCTGAATCGGAAATCTGAATCTGAAATCTGAATCTGAAATCTGAATCTGAAATCTGAATCTGAAATCTGAATCTGAAATCTGAATCTGAAATCTGAATCTGAAATCTGAATCTGAAATCTGAATCTGAAATCTGAATCTGAAATCTGAATCTGAAATCTGAATCTGAAATCTGAATCTGAAATCTGAATCTGAAATCTGAATCTGAAATCTGAATCTGAAATCTGAATCTGAAATCTGAATCTGAAATCTGAATCTGAAATCTGAATCTGAAATCTGAATCTGAAATCTGAATCTGAAATCTGAATCTGAAATCTGAATCTGAAATCTGAATCTGAAATCTGAATCTGAAATCTGAATCTGAAATCTGAATCTGAAATCTGAATCTGAAATCTGAATCTGAAATCTGAATCTGAAATCTGAATCTGAAATCTGAATCTGAAATCTGAATCTGAAATCTGAATCTGAAATCTGAATCTGAAATCTGAATCTGAAATCTGAATCTGAAATCTGAATCTGAAATCTGAATCTGAAATCTGAATCTGAAATCTGAATCTGAAATCTGAATCTGAAATCTGAATCTGAAATCTGAATCTGAAATCTGAATCTGAAATCTGAATCTGAAATCTGAATCTGAAATCTGAATCTGAAATCTGAATTTGAAATTCGAATCTGAAATCTGAATCTGAAATCTGAATCTGAAATCTGAATCTGAAATCTGAATCTGAAATCTGAATCTGAAATCTGAATCTGAAATCTGAATCTGAAATCTGAATCTGAAATCTGAATCTGAAATCTGAATCTGAAATCTGAATCTGAAATCTGAATCTGAAATCTGAATCTGAAATCTGAATCTGAAATCTGAATCTGAAATCTGAATCTGAAATCTGAATCTGAAATCTGAATCTGAAATCTGAATCTGAAATCTGAATTTGAAATCTGAATCTGAAATCTGAATCTGAAATCTGAATCTGAAATCTGAATCTGAAATCTGAATCTGAAATCTGAATCTGAAATCTGAATCTGAAATCTGAATCTGAAATCTGAATCTGAAATCTGAATCTGAAATCTGAATCTGAAATCTGAATCTGAAATCTGAATCTGAATCTGAATCTGAAATCTGAATCGGAAATCTGAATCTGAAATCTGAATCTGAAATCTGAATCTGAAATCTGAATCTGAAATCTGAATCTGAAATCTGAATCTGAAATCTGAATCTGAAATCTGAATCTGAAATCTGAATCTGAAATCTGAATCTGAAATCTGAATCTGAAATCTGAATCTGAAATCTGAATCTGAAATCTGAATCTGAAATCTGAATCTGAAATCTGAATCTGAAATCTGAATCTGAAATCTGAATCTGAAATCTGAATCTGAAATCTGAATCTGAAATCTGAATCTGAAATCTGAATCTGAAATCTGAATCTGAAATCTGAATCTGAAATCTGAATCTGAAATCTGAATCTGAAATCTGAATCTGAAATCTGAATCTGAAATCTGAAACTGAAATCTGAATCTGAAATCTGGATCTGAAATCTGAATCTGAATCTGAAATCTGAATCTGAAATCTGAATCTGAAATCTGAATCTGAAATCTGAATCTGAAATCTGAATCTGAAATCTGAATCTGAAATCTGAATCTGAAATCTGAATCTGAAATCTGAATCTGAAATCTGAATCTGAAATCTGAATCTGAAATCTGAATCTGAAATCTGAATCTGAAATCTGAATCTGAAATCTGAATCTGAAATCTGAATCTGAAATCTGAATCTGAAATCTGAATCTGAAATCTGAATCTGAAATCTGAATCTGAAATCTGAATCTGAAATCTGAATCTGAAATCTGAATCTGAAATCTGAATCTGAAATCTGAATCTGAAATCTGAATCTGAAATCTGAATCTGAAATCTGAATCTGAAATCTGAATCTGAAATCTGAATCTGAAATCTGAATCTGAAATCTGAATCTGAAATCTGAATCTGAAATCTGAATCTGAAATCTGAATCTGAAATCTGAATCTGAAATCTGAATCTGAAATCTGAATCTGAAATCTGAATCTGAAATCTGAATCTGAAATCTGAATCTGAAATCTGAATCTGAAATCTGAATCTGAAATCTGAATCTGAAATCTGAATCTGAAATCTGAATCTGAAATCTGAATCTGAAATCTGAATCTGAAATCTGAATCTGAAATCTGAATCTGAAATCTGAATCTGAAATCTGAATCTGAAATCTGAATCTGAAATCTGAATCTGAAATCTGAATCTGAAATCTGAATCTGAAATCTGAATCTGAAATCTGAATCTGAAATCTGAATCTGAAATCTGAATCTGAAATCTGAATCTGAAATCTGAATCTGAAATCTGAATCTGAAATCTGAATCTGAAATCTGAATCTGAAATCTGAATCTGAAATCTGAATCTGAAATCTGAATCTGAAATCTGAATCTGAAATCTGAATCTGAAATCTGAATCTGAAATCTGAATCTGAAATCTGAATCTGAAATCTGAATCTGAAATCTGAATCTGAAATCTGAATCTGAAATCTGAATCTGAAATCTGAATCTGAAATCTGAATCTGAAATCTGAATCTGAAATCTGAATCTGAAATCTGAATCTGAAATCTGAATCTGAAATCTGAATCTGAAATCTGAATCTGAAATCTGAATCTGAAATCTGAATCTGAAATCTGAATCTGAAATCTGAATCTGAAATCTGAATCTGAAATCTGAATCTGAAATCTGAATCTGAAATCTGAATCTGAAATTTGAATCTGAAATCTGAATCTGAAATCTGAATCTGAAATCTGAATCTGAAATCTGAATCTGAAATCTGAATCTGAAATCTGAATCTGAAATCTGAATCTGAAATCTGAATCTGAAATCTGAATCTGAAATCTGAATCTGAAATCTGAATCTGAAATCTGAATCTGAATTCTGAATCTGAAATCTGAATCTGAAATCTGAAATCTGAATCTGAAATCTGAATCTGAAATCTGAATCTGAAATCTGAATCTGAAATCTGAATCTGAAATCTGAATTTGAAATTCGAATCTGAAATCTGAATCTGAAATCTAAATCTGAAATCTGAATCTGAAATCTGAATCTGAAATCTGAATCTGAAATCTGAATCTGAAATCTGAATCTGAAATCTGAATCTGAAATCTGAATCTGAAATCTGAATCTGAAATCTGAATCTGAATCTGAAATCTGAATCTGAATCTGAATCTGAAATCTGAATCGGAAATCTGAATCTGAAATCTGAATCGGAAATCTGAATCTGAAATCTGAATCTGAAATCTGAATCTGAAATCTGAATCTGAAATCTGAATCTGAAATCTGAATCTGAAATCTGAAATCTGAATCTGAAATCTGAATCTGAAATCTGAATCTGAAATCTGAATCTGAAATCTGAATCTGAAATCTGAATCTGAAATCTGAATCTAAAATCTGAATCTAAAATCTGAATCTGAAATCTGAATCTGAAATCTGAATCTGAAATCTGAATCTGAAATCTGAATCTGAAATCTGAATCTGAAATCTGAATCTGAAATCTGAATCTGAAATCTGAATCTGAAATCTGAATCTGAAATCTGAATCTAAAATCTGAATCTGAAATCTGAATCTGAAATCTGAATCTGAAATCTGAATCTGAAATCTGAATCTGAAATCTGAATCTGAAATCTGAATCTGAAATCTGAATCTGAAATCTGAATCTGAAATCTGAATCTGAAATCTGAATCTGAAATCTGAATCTGAAATCTGAATCTGAAATCTGAATCTGAAATCTGAATCTGAAATCTGAATCTGAAATCTGAATCTGAAATCTGAATCTGAAATCTGAATCTGAAATCTGAATCTGAAATCTGAATCTGAAATCTGAATCTGAAATCTGAATCTGAAATCTGAATCTGAAATCTGAATCTGAAATCTGAATCTGAAATCTGAATCTGAAATCTGAATCTGAAATCTGAATCTGAAATCTGAATCTGAAATCTGAATCTGAAATCTGAATCTGAAATCTGAATCTGAATCTGAAATCTGAATCTGAAATCTGAATCTGAAATCTGAATCTGAAATCTGAATCTGAAATCTGAATCTGAAATCTGAATCTGAAATCTGAATCTGAATCTGAATCTGAAATCTGAATCGGAAATCTGAATCTGAAATCTGAATCTGAAATCTGAATCTGAAATCTGAATCTGAAATCTGAATCTGAAATCTGAATCTGAAATCTGAATCTGAAATCTGAATCTGAAATCTGAATCTGAAATCTGAATCTGAAATCTGAATCTGAAATCTGAATCTGAAATCTGAATCTGAAATCTGAATCTGAAATCTGAATCTGAATCTGAATCTGAAATCTGAATCGGAAATCTGAATCTGAAATCGGAATCGGAAATCTGAATCTGAAATCTGAATCTGAAATCTGAATCTGAAATCTGAATCTGAAATCTGAATCTGAAATCTGAATCTGAAATCTGAATCTGAAATCTGAATCTGAAATCTGAATCTGAAATCTGAATCTGAAATCTGAATCTGAAATCTGAATCTAAAATCTGAATCTGAAATCTGAATCTGAAATCTGAATCTGAAATCTGAATCTGAAATCTGAATCTGAAATCTGAATCTGAAATCTGAATCTGAAATCTGAATCTGAAATCTGAATCTGAAATCTGAATCTGAAATCTGAATCTGAGTTTGAATCTGAAATCTGAATCGGAAATCTGAATCTGAAATCTGAATCTGAAATCTGAATCTGAAATCTGAATCTGAAATCTGAATCTGAAATCTGAATCTGAAATCTGAATCTGAAATCTGAATCTGAAATCTGAATCTGAAATCTGAATCTGAAATCTGAATCTGAAATCTGAATCTGAAATCTGAATCTGAAATCTGAATCTGAAATCTGAATCTGAAATCTGAATCTGAAATCTGAATCTGAAATCTGAATCTGAAATCTGAATCTGAAATCTGAATCTGAAATCTGAATCTGAAATCTGAATCTGAAATCTGAATCTGAAATCTGAATCTGAAATCTGGATCTGAAATCTGAATCTGAAATCTGAATCTGAAATCTGAATCTGAAATCTGAATCTGAAATCTGAATCTGAAATCTGAATCTGAAATCTGAATCTGAAATCTGAATCTGAAATCTGAATCTGAAATCTGAATCTGAAATCTGAATCTGAAATCTGAATCTGAAATCTGAATCTGAAATCTGAATCTGAAATCTGAAATCTGAAATCTGAATCTGAAATCTGAATCTGAAATCTGAATCTGAAATCTGAATCTGAAATCTGAATCTGAAATCTGAATTGGAAATTCGAATCTGAAATCTGAATCTGAAATCTAAATCTGAAATCTGAATCTGAAATCTGAATCTGAAATCTGAATCTGAAATCTGAATCTGAAATCTGAATCTGAAATCTGAATCTGAAATCTGAATCTGAAATCTGAATCTGAAATCTGAATCTGAAATCTGAATCTGAAATCTGAATCTGAAATCTGAATCTGAAATCTGAATCTGAATCTGAATCTGAAATCTGAATCGGAAATCTGAATCTGAAATCTGAATCGGAAATCTGAATCGGAAATCTGAATCTGAAATCTGAATCTGAAATCTGAATCTGAAATCTGAATCTGAAATCTGAATCTGAAATCTGAATCTGAAATCTGAATCTGAAATCTGAATCTGAAATCTGAATCTAAAATCTGAATCTGAAATCTGAATCTGAAATCTGAATCTGAAATCTGAATCTGAAATCTGAATCTGAAATCTGAATCTGAAATCTGAATCTGAAATCTGAATCTGAAATCTGAATCTGAAATCTGAATCTGAAATCTGAATCTGAAATCTGAATCTGAAATCTGAATCTGAAATCTGAATCTGAAATCTGAATCTGAAATCTGAATCTGAAATCTGAATCTGAAATCTGAAATCTGAAATCTGAATCTGAAATCTGAATCTGAAATCTGAATCTGAAATCTGAATCTGAAATCTGAATTTGATATTCGAATCTGAAATCTGAATCTGAAATCTAAATCTGAAATCTGAATCTGAAATCTGAATCTGAAATCTGAATCTGAAATCTGAATCTGAAATCTGAATCTGAAATCTGAATGTGAAATCTGAATCTGAATCTGAATCTGAAATCTGAATCGGAAATCTGAATCTGAAATCTGAATCTGAAATCTGAATTGGAAATCTGAATCTGAAATCTGAATCTGAAATCTGAATCTGAAATCTGAATCTGAAATCTGAATCTGAAATCTGAATCTAAAATCTGAATCTGAAATCTGAATCTGAAATCTGAATCTGAAATCTGAATCTGAAATCTGAATCTGAAATCTGAATCTGAAATCTGAATCTGAAATCTGAATCTGAAATCTGAATCTGAAATCTGAATCTGAAATCTGAATCTGAAATCTGAATCTGAAATCTGAATCTGAAATCTGAATCTGAAATCTGGATCTGAAATCTGAATCTGAAATCTGAATCTGAAATCTGAATCTTAAATCTGAATCTGAAATCTGAATCTGAAATCTGAATCTGAAATCTGAATCTGAAATTTGAATCTGAAATCTGAATCTGAAATTTGAATCTGAAATCAGAATGCTAAATCTTTATCTGAAATCTATCATCTGAATTTGAATTCTTAGTCTGAAATCCATAATGGATATTTGAATCTGAATCTGAAATCCTAACTGATTCTTCAATTGTTTTTGATGTTTTAATGAAATGTGTATCTGAAATCTGAATTTTCAATTTGATTTTGAAAACCGAATCTGATTTCTGAATCTGAACTCGAAACTGAAGTTTTCATCTGAATTTAAATAATATAAATATATAAATAATATAACAATATAAATATATAAATATTCAAATCGGAATATGAGAGTTCAAATCTGAATCTTAACTCTGAAACTTAGATCTCAATTTGAAATCATAAATCGAAATCATAAATCGAAATCATTCAACTCAACTTTATCTGAAAATTGAATTTAGAAATTGATTCTGAAATCGAATTTTTAATTTGAATCTGAAATCTGAATCTGTAACTGGATTTTTAATATAGACGTTTGAATTTTAAGTTTGTTTGTTTTTTCATTTTATATCTAAATTGCCTATTGAATCAGAAATCGCAGACTTATTTTTTAATTAGATAATGATTTCTTGAACCGGAAACTATTGCCATCTGTTAACAGAAATCAGGAATGTAATTTATTTCGTAAATTTACTTGGAAAGCCATTAAGAGGTTGGCTCAGTTCCAGGAATTGCAATCGCCGGTGAAGCCTTCCGAAACCAATTATCTTATCGGAAACTTACTAGTTGCCTATCGATGTTAAGTACCAAACTATCTTGGTGTGCATTTATTTAAAAAAAAAAACAGAAATACTGAAAAAATTGAAGTGTGGAATACTTGGAAAAAAAATTCGATAGTTCCAGATCTTTTTTGATTGAAAGGTCTTGATTAAATTTCATTGATTTTGTGACAGAATTATTTGACACTGAATAAAATTTCATAAAACAAAATAGTTATCAAAATTGAAATGCCATACAGCCCCGATGACTTATTTTCACTTAGACTCAGTTCATCAGAGTATCCAGAAAAATAAATAATTAACTTCAATATAATATAATATACAGGGTTCACCATAGTAAATCTTCATTTTTTTTTTTTTTGAAAATGCTCTGGAAACATCAGCTTATACGCACGATTCTACGAACACCTGCTTGCGCGAAAAAAAGCTTGAACACTAGATTTCGTAATTCTGTTGAATATGGACAATAAGTGAAAAGCTCCGAATTTGAACAGGTTGTTCGTCCATGCATAAGACTTGTATGAGAAGCGAACACATAAGCTGCAGGTGAAGGCAAAGATTGATAAAAAAAATTCCATTATTTTGCAGAAATGTGGAATTCTAAATGGTCGATACTTTTACTCCACATCATTCGAACCTTTGCCTCAGAGGTAGGGTAAAAGCTATGTGATTTATCTATAGGTGGAGACAACCAAAAACTTTAGTATTAGTTCGTTGTATCCATACAGTTGTTTATGAACGATTGTGACGTAACGCGATGCCATCAGGGAGTCAAGTATTTAGCGTCCAAATGTAGCCATAGAAACTTAATAGAAGGAATGTTTGGGACGCAATTAAAGTTGTTTATTATTTAGAACTCATAGCGTCGCCGTACTGCGCGTAAGAAAAGTAAGAAAAAGCGTAAATAAAAGGGTGCTTTTATTGTGATTTTTTAAATAATATGAATTGTTGCATGCCGTCGATGAATGGCGATTTTAACGTCGAGACACTCTCGAACGTTTGTGACGTAGCAATAAAAACATTGAAAAAACTGATTCTCACACTCGTGCCAGGATAGTCTTGTCCCCACCTATAAATAAACCACATAGGGGTAAAAGTACGTTTCTTTTTTATTTATTTGATCATTGGGATTTTAACAGCTATGGGTATGGTATTCTGACCTCAACCGGTCGACAGCTTTCTCCCGACTGAGCCAGGCTCCTAACAGTCCTAGCTTTTTATAGCTTTCAATACCTGTCCTTCCCTCTTCTGATCGCGTGAGTTTATACTCTTTTTAAGGATGCCACATCCTCCCTTTGCACGAAATTTGATTAGTTGAAATACATTTGCTTTTCCAATGGACATTTTCTATCCATTATTTTCCTTTTTCTCCAATTCACAGGTAGACACTTTTGTGCTGTCATATTCATTCTTTTTTTTTTATTATTTCTGGTCATAATTGTTTTTCCTCGTTTCTTCTATTTTTAATCTCTTTTTGACGTCTGTTTCATATCTCACTTTTTGCCTTATTCATGTCATTCTATTTCTTTTGTTATAATTTTTTCCTCTTTTTTCATTGCAGTCATCTCATCCTCCTTTTTTTTTCTCTTTTTTATCTTCCATTCGATTCCTATTTTTCTACTTGCGCGAAAATTTTTTCATAAATTTTCTATTCATTTGTAGTTGGTGTGACTCTGTTTCTTCTTTTTTTTATCATCCAATTTGATTTGAAACCCTTTTCTCGTTTTTTTTTCTCTCACGCCGTTGTCCTTTTTCATTTTTAACTCAATTTCAGATCTGTTTCTTTTTCTCACTATCTGATAACACTTTTCCTCTTTGTTTTTAGTTTCTGGCCTTTATCGTTTTTCAAAAATGTACTACCTGAACATAAGCTTGTACTCGGTTCAAGGTTTTTTTTCATTTCTCTGCCTGACCATGAGCTGGTACTCGGATTCAGGATTTTGCAATTTCTTTTATTTTCGATTGCGCCATGGGCCAAACCCCGACTGCATCAATTCTCAACACTGCCTTGAGCTAAACTCGACTAGTGGTTTCTTTTATTTTCGATTGCGCCATGGGCCAAACCCCGACTGCATCTATTCTCAACACTGCCTTGAGCTAAACTCGACTAGTGGTTGCGCCTTGGACTTACCCCGACTGCAACAGTTTTAGTATAATAGCACTGCCTTGAGCCCAACTCGACTAGTGCTTGAGTCACATGTTGGCCAGTTCACTTCCTTGCTAAAATCTCTTTCTCACCATGATTAAGCAGTGGTAAGCCGATCCGACTTTTCCTGTCAATCAGGCAACACTGCGCCACCGACGCGGCCGTAGGCGCCGCCACCGCAACCCGACATCGAGCCTATTGCGACGAAAACAACAAATCCTACATTGCTCCGTTGGACGTGAAGGTGTGTGACACGCTGGGCGATTTTCTCCCGAGTTGGTGCCGGACCTAAGGGGCACAGGAACCGCATATTGGACGTCGGACCATCTCCGGTACTGCAACACTTTTGTTGCTGCATCGCCACCGGCATCGCCAGGCACCTTAACAAAATGTAGCACTGTGACGGACTTGAGCGCTTCATCTGCTTGGACACTGCACACTATCTTCGCAACTAGTCTTGGCATTTCCATATTCGGCCACTACCCCTCCCTCGGACAAAAAACAAATAATCTAAACTCTCTTCGAGGGTAGAGGTAGTACTCCTGGCACGGATCGCCAATATGGTATTCTGACCTTAACCGGTCGACAGCTTTCTCCCGACTGGGCCAGGCTCTTTTTTTTTTTTTTTTGCAAGGATTTTCATCCGTTTGGATGATTCATCCCGCTGAGCCAGGCTCCTAACAGTCCTAGCTTTTTATAGCTTTCAATACCTGTCCTTCCCTCTTCTGATTGCGTGAGTTTATACTCTTTTTCAGGATGCCACAATGGGGTCATTCATCCCTCTGAAAAAAGTACGTTTCGATATCGGTTTGGCTTTTTCACTACTGCTATCCAATCTATAACACTGATCACACTGACTGTAGTATCGTACTAAAAGATGATATTGCATTTTATACTCCATTGCCCCTAGTGCAATTGTTGCAGCATATGTGTGTGTACCTACTTGCTTTGCAAAGCATGGCACACTGTACAGTAGAGCACGATGATTCATTCGTAGCTGGACCACCGAGAGTAACTGACGGTCTGGACGTAAGTTCCGTGGCGATACTATATTGGCGACGAGGATCTCAAAATGGCGTTCCATTTAGGTAAGTTACTTGAAACAAGAGGAAAAACGCTGGAATGCGTGGCGAGTGAAAAGTGCCAAACGGATCGCTTAAATGCGGAAGAAGGTAATGCCTTTGCTTAAATGCTGTAGCTTAAATGTTGGTGCCTAAATGCTGGTGCTTAAATGCTGTTGCTTAAATGCTGTTGCTTAAATGCGGTTGCTTGAATGCTGTTGCTTAAAAGCTGTTGTTCAAATGATGTTGCTTTAATGCAATAACAAGATGGCGGATTTGAGAAAAATTTAAGAGCTGCCAGTGTCTTGAGCGATGCTCACTAGGATGCATTTTTCAACATGGCGAGATTTCTATGCTTCAATGCTGGGAAATCGGATGAATTAAATTTAGGTACGAAAAAGACACATGAGTGACATGGAGGAAACATATGTAATATGTTGGGAACATGGAAAAACGAGCATAAAAGAAAATTTCAGAAAAAAATCTTTGGAAGCCATGAAAGAAAAGAAAAATGAATGTCTATGAAAAGTTACGTCGTGCAATGGAAGATTTGAGAAAATCTGGATAACCTTATGTTGAGTGTTATTCGGTAGTTAAAAGTGCGCTTTATTTTCTACGATAAGATGCGCTCTGAAGTTTTATCAGCTAGGATCGTTTGAGGATGATTGAAAAAAGATGGAGAATGGACAATATTGGATTGAAACTTGCAGTCATGGTACTTATTTAAGGTGGTATTTGATAGAAACGTTAATTGTTAGACCAGAATTTCCAAGAGAATGTTTGTATGGGTGGATTTTAAACACCGCAGGTTCAAATGTGATAAGGTGCAAGAACGCCCATGGATTTTTCTCCGAAGTAAATTGGGCACGTCCTTCGGAAAAAATGGTTACCTTGCTTATTACAGCTTATGAGAGATTCGGAGGGGTAGCGTCATTGTCGTTATTTTAAAGGATCACGTTTAAGAAACCTGGTGTGATAGGTACTCGAAAACACAGCACTGCGCAGTTTTGGACAGCAACAGAAAGCTGGTCGTAATTTTGAAAGAAGCAAAATGGAAAAATCTTTTAAGTTAAATCACTGATGAACTGATGTACAAGCTAAGCCTTGAAAAGTGTGTAAAGTCCCGACGACCGTTTTGAATCAATTTTATGTTTTTTGGTTGGTCCACCAGATGTCTCCAAGGACACCAGAGAGAACTGTCAAGAAGAAAATGAAATGTAAACAAAACAAAACAACAAACTTTTAGTCAATTATGAAAAGGTCGTATCTATTTGACGAATTTCAAGCAAATTGGTGTTGAAGAATCGTTTCACATTTCTGATTTAGGTTATCAAAATTTTACGCTTAAAGCTGTTTCTTATTGCTTCAAACTAGCATGAAGCACTTAATATAAACAGATATAATGCGTGAAAATGCCCGCTCAGAGAAGCCTAGAATCTGTATTTCTTCGTTGGATTGTTAATTTTAAGCTCAACTGGATAAAATAACTGGTTCGTCTGGCTTGTTCAAAGTTGTTAGTTAGCCTCTATAGTAAAAAGAATCGAGGTAAAATGAACCAGATGAATTTACCTTGCTGTGAATATATTGAAGCCATCCATTTTTCTACGATGTTAGTTTATTAATTTTTGAGATCATATACAATTGCGCTCTTCCAAGAATCAGGTACTTCAAAAGTTGATTCGGCTTGTTTAAATGATAGCATTTGAAATTATGAGTACGTTTCTGGAATTTTATAATTCAAACTTGTATATTTGTCATTTCGTCAGTCTCTCTAGTGACAATATTATAATGATGCCATTTTTCTCAGCTGAAATTTATTCTTAGTTCATCTAATTATATACATAGAGCAATTCATCTAATTGTATTTAAATTTATTTATTAATGAGTTCAAACACCATTTCGCCCTCTCGAAAAATTCTTACTTGCAAAAGAGTTATCTAGAAACAGTGCCATCTGTTGTGCCGTTCAAAAGTTACAAATCAAGCAATAGATGGCACTGTTTTTCGTCACTTTTTAACGGCTTCTTTAAAAGAGAGCACTGGAAATTTTACACAAGTTTTTGAAGATTTTTTGTTCGAGCTTGTACATCAGTTATCAGTGGTTAAATTATGATACAGTTTTGTGACAGATGAAGGAATTCATTTCGAAGTAGGCTACAAAGTTCGAACTGAGGGAGGTCAACATGTTTGGTTTCAAAAAGAGGGTGCTGTGTTCGTGAGCCACAAAGTTGCGGACATGGAAAGGTCTGGGGAGAAATTTTATTCTTGCCTGAACTTGCGGAAAAGCGGTGGTGATTTGGTTTTGAAATAAGGTACGTGAAATGTTGAATTGCATGTTCTAACGAAGTGGATGAACACGATGAATGAAAAAGACCGTAAAGACGAGTGATCTTTTATGACAAGTGGTTTTGGATGAAGGACGCAGTTACTAAGGTGTGTCTTTGATGATATTGTCAAATGAGCTGAAGGGATTGCCTAGCCAGAGGAAAGTTATGAAATGGACGCCCTGATGTTTCGTACAAATCATTGTTGCGAATCTGTGGTCTGATGAAGAAGGAGTTGATACGAGTGGCCTTCACAATAAAACATCAGTTGTACATCAATTAAAGTTATATTTGACAACAAGGATTGGGTGATAAAAAAAAATTGGAATTTGAGGTACTACAGTGTCAATGCAGTTGAAATCCGAAGTTTTCGCGCTTGTGATCGGCAACCTTGCCAACCAGCGGCGATGAATAATTAATCAAACAACTCAGCAATCGGCAGCCCTTTCTTTTGTTTGGTTCCGACCCTTAGAAGATGTTTGATAGAGGTCTGGTCAACATGAAATGTCGTCGGTGATGTCGCCGTCGCTGATGTTGACGAAAGCTCCGGTTTGGGGATTCAGCGACAATATCTGTAATGATTGACTTAAAATGAAGATAAAACAGCAGTTTGATTTTAATGCATTTTGATTTTGACAAAGGTTGAGTTTCTAAACAAGAGCTAAAAACATTTTGTTATTTAAATTCGTTGTCGAACGCAATATTTGTGGTTGAATGGTTGTTGATTGGATGAGTAGTGAGGCGTGGAGAAGATGTTTTAATCAAAACAAATCTTTATAGAACAAATTTTGAAGTCAAAGATGTTAGTATACATTGGAAATATTAACGTTTACTCAATTTAGCGATTGGAAAGATATTGCCGTTAATTTGAAAACTGGGTCTGCGCCGAATAGTCGGTATATGATGGCCTTTGTTGAGAAGGCTTTTTGATAATAATAGAATTCAATAGCTATTTTGGCCAAAAAGCCATAGAAGAAGTGAATTCGGAAACCAAATTTGTCTAATTATAGTTCTTTCAGAAAAGTATGTTTGGAATAAATTTTACTGAGACGTTGCAAAAAAATGGAAATTTTTTAGACCGTTTCGTTGGGATATAAGAAGATCGGCCCAACAGGTTTATTGGACTATGGAAGGTATGGTGCGTTCATGACGATAAGTTTTATTTACGATTAAGGTAATGCAAGTATTGCAGATATTATATAGAAGCAAGATGTTACACCACAATAGGACCGCTTCATTTTGGTCGTTGGTGGTTGTTAAGCGGCTAGAGGTCGGTTTTCTAAACTTTAAAGCGAAATGAGGGAACGATGACATAAATTTGATCACTTTGAGATCTAGAAACAAATATGGGAGATTTTATAACTATCCAGACACTGAAAACCGGTTTTACATTTAAAAACAAACACGGCTGATACACAAATTTGAGTAAGAGATGTCAGGGAATTAGAACAAAAGAAGATACTGGATTCTAAAGTACATCGAGCGTAGTAGGATAAAAGTCGGATGCCTGAGTAATCTGACCCTGAATCACATTGAAAATGTGTCATCAGTCATAGAAACAGGAAAATATTACTAATCTGACTGATGTAAACAAACCTAATCATTTAGGGTTTTAAAGTTGAATAGAAATGTGTAGAATGGAAAAAATGTGACAATTTAAATGAAAAGGAGAATAACTAACCGCATAATCAAAAACTGTATCACAAACAGTCCATACGATTCATCTACGGCTCCAGAAAACGTGATGATCTATGTAAACGTAGCTTTTAAACTAATCTTTTAATTCGACAACGATCAGAACGAAACATGAACGTTTATGTTAAAAAGTGATTATATCTGAAAAGGTGAATAAATGGTACTAACGATTTACTCCAACTTTATTAGAATCGTAAAATTGATCACGGACCGTTATCCGTAGCGTTCATGCCTTACTGACACACTCACATAAAAAATGACTGAAAGGCTGATTCGAGATGCCAGTTGATTTAAAAAAAAAAGAAACTCAGCTCAAATTTGTGAATATATTTTTTTAGAGTTTTCAGTTCACTCATAGGAATCAATCAATTAAGTGTGATATAAAAAAAGTAAACTCAAATCACACAAATTACCTATTCGATAACGAATACAAATTAGGGCCCGAGGAAACCACCCTATGTTCCAGTGAGAGATGTGCTGGCTTTGATAGACTTGGACGACATGTTCGTAATATATCTTTTCCTTAAAGTTATTGATCTTCGTCTATAATTCTTTTTATTTTCATATTTTCCTATCTATTTGCTTTTCTATTCTAATAAAAAGTAAAGAACTAGCTTAAAGCACACAATTGTAAACAAACTGAACGAGATTGACTCTTTAAAGCCTAAAGGTATGAGCCGTTTCAAATAAAGATTTTACAAAAAAAAAAACGATTACAAATTGATGTTGGTGAAATTGATCTATATTTCAAGTTTTTATCAAAACGCCTGCGCAGAATCTAAACCTTAGATTAAACTCAGGCCGTAAATTCGCATCGCATCGCTCTCACTATGTCATCGGCCTATGTCAGGTTTAAGCGAGTCACACACATTTTCATCAAATGTGGTTCGTCGCATTCAATCGCATTCGCCGCATCGTATCGCATCGCACTCACTATGTCATCGGCCTCAGAAATATTCAAGCAATTGTCATTCTATAGAATTTATAAAACTAAACTATTAAAAAATTTTGAGAAAAAAAAACTCAAACGATTAAATACGCAGTGCTGGCACCACTGCCAATAGCTGTCAAACATGAAGAAAAAGAAAAATAACCGCGCAGTAAAAGTTTTTCGCGTTTCGAAATAAAACTTTAAAAATAAAAAAAGGGATTAAAATCGGTAAGTTACATTTAGAAAAATAAAAAAAACTACACCATTATTATGAAGTTGATGTTTTCTTTGCAGAAATCTGCAACTATGGCCTCCAATAGCCGGGTTCTTAGGGCCCACCTGGAGCTCCCGCAATCATCAACCAAAAATACTCGGCTGCCGTTCGATCCGGGCGGAAAATTGGAATTGGTTCTGGTTAGCTGCAATCTGAACGAGAAAGCGCGCAATCCGAGTTCCTCAGCCGTAGGGACCTATTAGTAGGTACAGTGTGCAGGGTGCGGCCAGTCAAAATTCTGGCAAAATTGGTATTTTCGTTGGATGTTCAGATGATGCCATTACCAACTTATTAAAGAATTACGCAAGCGGTGATTTAATGAATGATAAATAAAGTGCTGCGTGTGAAATATAAAATAAAATAAAATGCAAATAGTGAAAAGAAATTGTTTTTTTTATTCAAATCTCGAAACACCACACACATTTGTGAATGTGTGCGTGATCTATTCACGCACGGTTCCGGATACCGTTTTTGTAACGTTTTGTCAAATCCTTTCATGATTGTTACTGTAAATGTTTAGATAAAAGAGAACTTTAAGAAAAACTTTAGCAATAACTGTTTGATGCACTAAAAACGTTTCTACAAGTGATTTCTGTACGTTATCCCTTCTGTTTGTGAAACAGTTCCTCCATATAAGTGTTTTAACCGTTTTTAACAATTACATAACCTAACGACATATTAAAAATACTGTGAATTCAGATTTCACGCTTCAACTAAAGTATTTCACAGTTTGAATAATCGTTAGCTTAAAGTTTTTTTACGCTTCATCAAATAGTCGTTGACTATTTAAGAAATCGTTTGGATACAATCCTTATTTATGCGGGTAACGTGAAAAGTGAACTCAAAAGAGGTTTGTGGTTTCAGTTTAAAGTGCAAAAAAAGTTATGTAGAGAAAAAAAGATAGAAGAAAGAGCAAGAGAAAGAAGAGAGTAAGCGAAAGTTATCCAATAAAAATAAAGAAAAGAAATTCGATTAGAAAATTTAGTTTGGATAAAAACAAAATTAAGGATAGCAGTTTAAGGAAAATCGTCGTTCTATTATGTCGATTATTCAAAACGGAAAAACAAATTGTTCGGTAACGATACCGAGTAAAACTTTGAGCCTAACGAAGGTTAAATGATAAAAAAATAAAAAAAGGAAAGTAAATGTAGTATCGTACTAAAAGATGATATTGCATTTTATACTCCATTGCCCCTAGTGCAATTGTTGCAGCATATGTGTGTGTACCTACTTGCTTTGCAAAGCATGGCACACTGTACAGTAGAGCACGATGATTCATTCGTAGCTGGACCACCGAGAGTAACTGACGGTCTGGACGTAAGTTCCGTGGCAATACTATACTGACATGACACTTAGAACACCATTTTCTGTCTAATTTTTTTTTGTCAGATTTTGTAGGTTCGCAATACCGATGGCAAGTGGCGAACCTGAAAAATTCGACAAAAAATGCCCTGTAGGAAAAATGTACCTATTAAGCCCGATTTTATCGTTAAAACTGTCTGTTTTTTTTTAAGTTGGTAACATTTTCTAACTGGGATAGCATTTCTTCAAATCGATCGATGCGCACTCTGGAATCGATATTGCGTACTATTGAAAAAAATATCCAGAAAACGAAATCGAGCTTGATCGATCTTAGCTACCTGTAAAACTCCGTCCTCAGGCTTTTTTTGAATAACAAGCTCCTTGGTTGATGTTCGCTCGAATGTAGCTAAGAGCTCGATGAATTCAGGCTCACCAATCTTCTTGCCTCGGTAACGTCACCATCCACCAGGGAACAGCCTACTGCAGCAGCAAATTTCCTAACCGTATGCATAGCGTTCTCCTGGGGGATTCTTCTTTGTTTCTATTGGTCTCTACTAAGCTGTCGACAACTGCAAGAGTTTTCAAAAGTTCGTCACGAAGCCGTAGAATGATCCTCCTTGAATCCTCGAACATACTCCGTTGGCTTCTGAATATCCTTGCTCACAGTATCAGCACGGTTTACTGCCTGTGTAACACGAGTAAACATATCGATGCACTGCGTTGCCATAATTTTTTCTTGCACCTGAAGTGCACCTCTGGCAAACTTTCGCAAACGAAACAGAACATATTTATTTCGTCTTCCATTATGTGATATCTTCACTTTGTGCGAAAACTTTTGAACGTCAGTGTGGATCAAGTTCCGGAAATACAGGTCCTGTGGAATATTGTTCTTCAGTACTCCAGATGCGGAAAGGACTCCAAGAGCTGCCAGTCAAGATTCGTTCGACCACTATACACCAGGTAAGTTTTTATATTTTAAACTGAGATATTTTTTAGCAGAACGTGAATCAAAACAAACTAATTTCTTCTTGAATCACAGCTGAAACATTTCTTATCGGACTGGGCACAATAAACAATCTGTACATAAGGAGTGAATCGAAAATTACCTATAAACATATTTGGACAACTGTGCTCTCAACTGTATGTAGTATCTTGATCTGTCAAGACTGAACCAACGCATTGTTTACGTTTGAAACATTCGTTTCTCCCAAAATGTTAATTAAATTAGAAATTAATTAAAAAAGAAGTTAAAATTCGTGTGTTGGACACTTGGATGCGGGAGAAGGGCATCTCGATTAATGAAGTGGCGAAATGTTTCGGCATTCATCCGGCGAGCGTAAAATCCATCATCCAAAAGTTCGGGGAACACTATACTGTGAATAACCCGGGACAGAGGAATTACCGCTATCACTATAGAACCACCGAGGAATCACCCAGCACGTCCCAATGTAGTCGGCACACGTCTTACCTCCTCCACTGGTAGCACACGAAAGGGGAAAAGTCCGATGCTGCACGACGGACGTGGTTGCTACGATGCTCACGAGTCTCTGGCGAGAGATGGAAGCATGAACCGTTCCAGTGTTGCCAAGTATTCTTGCTGCCACACATCCCCCTTCTACTTCAAAATAATAAAAAAAAGAATTGATTCTTTGTAGAATACTTTGGAAATGGAATACAAAGGAAAAAGAATGGTTGTAATGGAAAGAGAAGATTACAATAACAAGATGCTTCATTTACTCAACGATCCCACCTACGAAGTTTTAAATAAAGATCCGACCAACAAAATCGCCAAGCAAACCAACAACATCATCAATAGACTACTTATGCTCAAACTCATTGATAAAAAAACAGCAACATTTCTTGAACCCAAGAACCCAATCCGCCCCTGCATCTACGGCCAGCCGAAAGCTCATAAACCTGATCTGCCACTACGCCCGGTCGTGCCAAACATCACCGCTCCAACATACAAACTGGCAAAATATGTATCTCAAATCCTACAGTCATCGTTCAAAAGCCAATACAACATCAAAGACTCCTTCCAGCTAGTAAGAGTTCTTCAACAAATCAAACTACCGCCTGATTACATACTGGTGTCCTTTGACGTAGTGTCACTATTTACAAACACTCCCAAACGTCTCATAACACACGACATCATCATGAACTGGGACACTATTGGAAAAGCAACGAACATAAGCCTAGATCTGTTCATCGAAATAATAGAGCTCTGCTTGGAGAGCTGCTATTTCTGTTTCGGTAACAAGTTCTACCGGCAAAAAGAAGGAACTGCTATGGGTAGCCCTTCCTCACCAATTCTATGCGACTTAGTGATGGAAGGTCTTCTGAGAAATTGTACGAGAAAAATCAATTTCCAGATACCCGTGCTGATTAAATACGTAGATGATCTGTTACTAGCCCTCCCCAAAGACCAACTGGATTACGTTCTACACACATTCAATTCATACCATCCAAAACTACAATTCACAATGGAAGTGTCCAAAAACAACTGCATCCCGTTCCTCGATACCGTCGTCTCTATGAACGAAGATAGAACCCTAAACACCGAGTGGTACAGTAAAGAAATTTCATCCGGCCGACTGCTCAACTACTTCTCCTTCCATCCACTCAACGTCAAACTTAACGTCGCTCGTAACTTCATCAAACGAGTGATAATGTTTGACACCAGAAACCAAACATCGAAACAACACACCACCATTCACAAAATGCTCCGACTCAACAACTACCCCAAAAATCTCATCAATCGCCTGATAAACCGTGAATCAACCATAGTCCAGAAAACTAAACAACTCAACCAGCATCCACCTCCAACCACTCCAACATCATTCATCCAACCGCAAATAACCGTCACTTCAGTAGAATCACCATCAATATCCATCCAGCCGACAGCAAACAATAACCATCATCACTCAACAACAGCAGAACAACATTCATCACCGATCACCAAGTCCAGCCAGCACAACGACGAATGCCTTCAACTCCAACATTTTCCGCTCACCTATATTCCAAACCTGTCGAACAGCATCACAAAACTCATCAAAAATGATTACGCCAACATCAGAATCGCCAACAGTATTCCTAAGCCTCTTGGAATATTCCTGCCAAGAGTCAAAGATCCTATTGCCCCATCCGAAACGCCGAACATCGTTTACTCCATCCCGTGTCATAGCTGCTCCAAACAATACATAGGAATGAGCCGAAACAGCTTAAAAACACGGCTCGTTGGACACAAGTCTAACGTTAAAAAGTACGAGCAGCTATCCGACAGAGGCATTACCCGCACCGATGCAGAGATGCAGAGCATGCGAGACAATTGCACTGCTCTCATTGCTCACATCATCGACGAATCACACACAATAGACTTAGACAACGCCAAAATCATCGATAGAAGCCGAAGGTCCAGTTCTCTCCCGATACTAGAAATGTGCCACATCTACACCAACACCAATACACTAAACTTTAGGACAGATGTAAACAATCTTAGCTCTACATACTCTAACATTCTACAAAGTCTCACGAACACCCAAAACACCAAATTCAAAATAAAAACAAATGTTAGTGACATAAATAAAACCAATAACACCAATACACAAAATTAAAACCGCCATCAGTGAAGCGCTGCCGCGTAGTCTCTGTCAAATGGTGAAGCGTTGCGGTCTTTCTGATGCAGCAGTGAGTTCAAAAATAGGAGAGATTCGAGTTTTTGTGAACTAACATATTTTTACAGTTTTCACACAGAAAATTCAACCATTGGTCTTTAGCTACAATAGAAACTAGACAAGAAACGAACCTGACAATTAGTGAGTAGAAATTTGCAAAACAACACTAACAAAATGACAATGTTACTAAATTCACAATAAAATTACAGTTTTCCACTGAAGAAGGCTACAACAAATAGCCGAAACGTCTGGACAGTAATAAATAACAATCGTTTTGATTTTAAAAATTGACTGAAAAGCCGTTCATCAACCAATTTTACAAAATTTTAACTCAGTCGAATATCAAAAACAACTTGAAATTAATTTTAATTTTATTCAATGCAGAACAAGGTACATAACACGCGTTTAGAAGAAATTCAACACTCAATCGCTATTAACTCTCCTAATTACCTTCTTGTCGCAAGTCTTGTCGTTTTCATCATCCGTCCATCCCTGCTTGTGGGCTCGCCGAGGGTCTCACTTAACTTGAATGCTGTTGGCGTTCTTCTTCCGGCATACCGCCGCGAAGTGCCCACCCTCTCCGCAAGAATAGCAATCTCTGTCGGCCGCCGGGCAAGATCCAAATTTATTTATTAAGTGGTAACACTTCGAACAACGGGAACGCCGCCCCATGCCGCGGAATCTACTTTCGTTGTCTTCACGTTGCTTCTTTGGTTGAGTCCAGTCCAGTTGTCTCAGCTGGGCGCTTCTTCTGCTGTCTGATCTCGCTGAAGTGTTTCGTTTGTCGCGCCACCGCGAAGGCGCTAGAAGATTCGGCCGTCTGTAAAGATTTTGATGCGTACGTCTCCTCTCGCGTTGCGGCCTGGACGATAAAGGTCGTCTCATATGCGAATATCCTTGCTGCCTTCGCCACCTCCTTGTTTTGCATCCCCTTCAACAACTGCATTCGAACGAACCGGTCCTGGTCCGCTTGACTGTAACGGCAAAGGCGAACTCTTTTCATTAGCCTTGCGTGGAAGGCAATCGTTGGTTCATCGAGGACTTGCTTGAGGTTTGCGAAAGTCTCGTGCTCGGCGGTTGCATCAACCATAGATTGCAGGTAGTTCTCAATGTTCTTCACGAATACAGTTCGGATGGTTTAGGCTGGGACGGAGTCTGGCTGCTTTAGTAATTCCTTGGAGTTTCTCTCCCATGGACAGAAACAATGTCTGTGATCGTTTCACAGGATCATTCACGTTTGCCAAGGATGCGGCGATCTTGAACCGGTCAATGAATCTGTTCCACTGCTCCCACATACGGTTGGCCGGGACATCGTTTGGAAAAGGCTGGATATTTTCCCAACGGATGCTGCCAGAGGTTGATGGCGGTCCTGAATTGACAACTCCTCTGTTCCAGCTTTGATCATCTTCGAAAGGTACCGAACTCGTAGCGGTACTCACTGGTCGTGGAGGTCGAGAAGGGTCCATATCCCTGGTTATTTCATCCAATGTCTTCTGCAGCTTTTCCATCTTCCGAACTAATGCTTGGTTTTCCTCGTGCATCGCTTGAATCCTTTCCTTCTCAGGGTCGTTTTCCGTACTACCCTCCGGGTTGTTTCCGTCTGCGTCCTTGCGCTCGTCTGAGTTAACTTCTTTACGCTGCTCTTCCAAAAGCCAACCATCGACGCCAGATTCGTCGGGGTCTGCAGCTGCAGAGCTAGGTTGTTTTCCTTGGTCCTCGTATTTCTCTTCATCCGATGACCACTCCTCATAAGGCTCGTGAGCTTCCTCCGAATCGCTGTTATAATCGGGGGCTCGACCATATTTTCCCGCGGCCGACATTTTCAACGTTCTCATGAGTGGAAAGCTTAGAAATCTGCAAAAACAAATACGAAAACTATGATGAGCCATCTTTTTTCCTCTCTTTCAGGTACTAAACGAAGGATTCATATCAGGTTAGGTAGAAAAACGACCTTAATACATTAGGCATCTTCACGACAATTAAACTGGATCAAATTCTTTTTTTTTTGTCCTACAAATCTCAAACCGCTACCTATAGTTCGCTGCCATTAAGGTACACATCTATTTATATGAATCGCAGTCATCCCGAACCGCTACCGAAAATTAACGGCCATTATGGTCCGTGCCAATTTCACCAATCGGAGTCATCTCGAACCGCTACCAAAAATTCAATATCCTTTTCCGTTTTGTTCATCAAAATTATTCCGAACCACTACCACACTTCGCAGTCTTGAATCCATATGTAATATTTCTACTACTACTTTTTTTATCCGGTTTTCAAAATAAATCTGGATTGGGCCAACGACAGCCTTTTTGTTTTGTTTGTTTTGTTTCAATTTTCCCGACGAAAACATTCGAGCGATATGTGGCAAAGCTAAAACCTGTCAGTGAACGGCTCACACTACCACAATGCAACTGTCTCGAGCGAGGGCCAGCAAACACACATACTATTTGAAATCTTCTCACTACATTTACATATGCAACACCGCGCGACGACGGCATTGCTGGCTCACACTCATCAATACCACGATGAAGTTCAAGAATCGTTAAACGCTTCGCACATACACGCCGAATAAAGAAAAAAAAAAAGGTTTTGCATGGGTAGCACTAACGAGAACGGGACCACATATCGATGACCGCTGGGAGCGAGTGAAACGGATTCAAAGCAAAACTAAAAGGTTCCAGTCTATTTTTTTTTCAGTTGAGCGCTAAGCCACGGGGATCACTTTCTTCAAGGATGGATGCTCCGTGTTCTTGAGTGACAAACTCTTCAAGCGGGCCATAGATTACACAAATGGCCTGTACAAATTCGATGATTCCACGACGATTGTTTGATCTATGCTCGCCCACACACTATACAAACATTTTTCACGTGAACACAAACGATTGCTGGCGAAAACAGCAACAGCAACAAAAAAAACCATCTCCACCCCGGCTGGGAGGATGGTTTGTACAAAATATTTCGATTCCGACCGATTTTACTCCAACCGTTTGGGCGCTCATTCAAGCAGTGCCATACACTATGCAAATCGTGTTGACAGCGACATCGCATTTGTACAAATGTTGTGTAGTCTGTGGCCCGCTTCACGCACACTCCGACCAGTCTTCCACAAGTCCCCCACTTTTCGGCCATTTGCATTTTTCATTCGGAATGGTACAGCGGATCAAGAAGCTGAACAACCTGAAGACATACAAGATGCAGAAAATGTTCACACAAACGGCTGAACAAAAATAACGAGCCAAAACCAGAGCCCGGAAACTGTATCATCGGATTTTGCAGAAGCCAGATGTGTGCATTCTCATGGACGATGAAACTTATGTAGAAGAGGATTCCAGTACTCTTCCGGGACCACAATTCTACACTGCAGCTATTGGGGAGGATGGGGGGGGAGGGGGGGGGGGGTGTTGTGTTTAGAAGTCGATTGAGGTGGAAAAATTTGGCCAGAAAGTGCTTGTGTGGCAGGAAATCTGCTCCTGCGGATTGAAGTCGGCGAGTTTTTTTACAAAAAGAAAAAAATGTATGCCGATATCTACCAAATGGAGTGTTTGCAGAAAAGGTGGCTTTCACTATATAAGAAACATACGACTCCACCATTGTTCTGGCCGGATTTGGCGTCACCCCACTACGCTAAATCCACTCTTAGATGGTTTGAGGATAACGATGTAGATTTCGTTGAGAAAGATATTAACCCACCAAACTGCCCCCAGCTTCGCCCCATTTTCAAGAAGGATGGTAATAGAGAATTCGTTTTCAAGTGGTGGTGCACCGGTGCACTACCGGTAGTGCACCTTTTGCCGTTTTCATGCTCGTTTTCAAGATGAGAAGTGCACTGGTAGTGCACCATAAAGTGGACGGTGGAACACTCTGAAAATATTCGGTGTTGCTTGCGCTCTCACCAATACTATCATGAATTTTGACAGCACGTGCTTCCCGATGTAAACAAATATCAGCTGGTTGGTTTATTTCCATACCGCAAAAATTGCGTTTGAGCTGTTTTTTTTCTCTTTATTATCCCGAAGAACGGAAACTTGTTCCGGATTCAATACCAGTGCAGTTTCCAACAGAGGCGGAGAATTTCACCTGGATGGCACGTTCCAAAGCAAACAACGCTCCCAAGAAGAAATGTGCCCAGAAAGCTTGCTGCAATCGGTTCCAGGCGATGCCGAAAAAGAGCAGCAAATCAGAGTGCAAATAGGCTAACCCAAAGATCTGGTGGAATCGCCGTTTTCTTGTTCGGGAGGGTCCTATAAGTTGGTCTCCACAGCAAGAAGTGTTCAGCTGCATCGAAGCTACTCTGCTACCAGCCAGCTTCGAGCTGTGCCTCAGGATGACGATGCTCGGTTGCGCCAAGTCCCGGATTCCCATCCGTTGCCCTTCAAAAACGGTAGTTCGATACCACACCCGCATTGGGAGCTTGAATTTCGTTCGTTTCGGTCTGTTAGCAAAATTTTCTTCCCCGACTTCCGCGATCCGAGTTCCAAGAATTTTGTTTGTAATCTTAAATGGAAATAGGTAGGGGAGAGTGGGGATACTTGATCCCCTTTTCTTATTTTCACCATATCTTTTTGGAAACATTTAGCAACTCGCTGTCTTTGACATTTTCCGACAGCGTGTAACTTCAAGTTTCTATGCTCCAAAAACTAGAACGATACTTGAACCCGTTGATGAACTAGAAGCATTTTCGTGGGAGTAAAAAAATTGCGATTTTTCTGAAGTAAGGGGAGACTTGATCCCCTATTGAAGGAGACTTGATGTTTCATTCAGGAAGCCCTAATCCTTGTATAAAAATCAAACAAAACCCCAAGATAGAATGTTAATTACCTATTTTGGTCATGTTTGTTCTCATTTCACAATTTATAGCAGACATACGAAGAAAATTCTATAACTTTGTCTCAGCGCTAATAACATTGCATACTTAAAGGCGCTATTTTTTATAATTAAGAGAAAATTAATTATTTTTGCTCTTTTCTTCAGACAATTGTTTGATAAATATTAGTTTTTGGATGAATATTAGTAATTTCGTAATCAGCAATCATAACGATCAATTTAGAAGAAGAATATGCCGTTTGGAGGGGGGATCAATTGTACCCAACTCTAGGGGATCAATTGTACCCATAATCAACATTTTAGAAAACTTTTTCTGAAAAAAGTTGAGAGTTTTCCATTGCTTTGAAAATATGGCATTGTGAAGTTCATTTTACGTTCGAACGATTGATACATTGGAACAAATATTTTTTTCATAATTTTCCCATGTAAGGAACATTTTAAAGTGATGAAAAAAGATCTTCAAGTTACATTTTGTGAAATTTTTCAAACAAAGTTGAATTACTCAAACAATTATTTTATTAAAAATTTTCAAATTACAAGCATTGTTATTTTGCTCACTTAGGCACATTTTTCTAGAACATTTGATCTTTGTAAGACCTTCCAGTTTCGAGATATAGCTAAGGAATCAAGTATCCCCAGGGATCAAGTATCCTCATTCTCCCCTACTCTAACGAAGATGAGATTTGCGAGAAATAAACGTTCAAAATACCGGAACCTTCAAGTTGGGGTAAATGCAGTCTAGCAGCAGCAAACAAGACCGCCCAGAATCAGCCGGTATTGCAATTCATCAGAGCCAGAGGCGAATCTATTAAGCAAAATAAATCTGAAATCTTAACAATTCAACATAATATATAAATTCATGCTAAAATTTTCATATTGTTTAAAGGACAATGATCAACCAAAGTAAATTTCTTTTCAATTTTCGGAGTTAAACGAAAACAAATACCAGCTGTAATGGATTTTGACAGCTTGATGTTTTTTGTTAACAGTGCCGATTTCACGCACACCAACAAAGGTGAGTGCAAAACTCGATTCATGCTCGTTTTCAGCGTGGATGGTGTAACACTTTCGGGTTGTGAAAACGAATACGGTATAAGTATCCTCCCCCACGGGCAATATGATTTCAGATTTCACGGGTAAGTATGTTTGTGGCAATCAATTCGAGCGTTCATCTACTAACAAAATTTAGTAAATATGAGTATTGACCTACTAATGAAACAACACTATCTTACAAACTGGTTTAAACGCTTAGCAATCTTGTGGTATTGACACTATTTCAGTTACACACTGTGTGTTTCACCGACGGACTACAAGCTATGCAAAGTTAATGATAATTAATTATCTTTTTGATTAAGAGAAACTATTCAATCACCGATTCGGGCCTAATTATTTAGCATTAGCACTTAGCACAACGTGTTGATAATTTGCAATGGCTACTATCAGTTTTTCTTGAGCAATGCTATGATGATCATGATGATCTTATTATTCTACGCCAACTATTGCGCCTTCTTAGAATGTCGACCGTCATTGAGTTCCTCGAGCTAGAGTGCTTTAGTAAAGACGCGACAGATATATTCCTTATAACCATAATCCTTGCTGTTCTCATGTTGTTAACGTTATTGTTAGTCTACAGTTAGCGATTAGCGATTATTGGTGTTTTAAACTTGAAGCGATAACTTTTTCAGATCATTTAGCGGGTAAGTTGGCGATCGCTAGTTTCTAATGAGTCAGCGATTTTATTAACGCCACTTATTTTCCAATTAGCGATGCCGAACACAGCCTACACACTAAGAATGCAATTTCTCTCCTCGGGATAATGACTCTCCGAACCACAGGGAAACTGGTTAATTCATACGAGCTTCGAAAGGGAACCCTCCCGAATCTCGAAACGCTCGACTTTTCCTGAAATCTGGGACAAAAATTCCATGAATGCACAGGTACTCGAACAATCGTCCTGTAGCACGGGGAAATTTCAGCTGTCAACCGTTTTCTTTCGCGGTTGTTTTGGTTTCTTCTCTTTCACACCAGTGCAAATCGCGGAACGTTTTTTCTTGCATATACCGTTTTTATTTCAATCGGGTGGCCGGTACTCGCGTGTATAGTTATAATTTCTTGGATGAAAGTAAAATCGGTGAACAGCACAACCTAATTAGTATGGTGCTTATGGGCAACCGGAACCGGGATAATTATTGATGCAGCTATCGATAATCAACAGGAGCGCTATTCCAACGAGGCTAGTTTAACTCGGGCCCAAGATTCCTTCCTCCGTTTTGGTATTTTGGTTGATCGGCTTGCTCACAATGGCCCCGGAACGCAAGATCTTGAATTCCAGGTTTTCACGGCCATCGGTAGGTTTCACTGTCAACAGGCGTTTAGTGAATATTACATGAAAATATTTTTTTTACAGAGAAAGTGTCCCGCCTGTGTGTTCTGTTGCGGTTGTTTATGTGTCGCATTTTTTTTTTTAAATTCGGAACGTAAAAATGTGTAATGCGTTGATGAAAATATTTAAAAATAAATTTCATTTTTTTGTGACAATTTTTTTTTTAATTATAAAAAAGAAATAAGAAGCAGGGGGAGGATGCCTAAATTCACAGAAAATCCCAGGGGAAAGCCGTTTCGAACGCACAGAAAAACTTCCTGCAAGTCCTGCAAATTACAGAAGAACACAGATTCGAGCATACAGGCCAATTTGACAGTTGTTTTCCTGAGCACTTTTTCTGTCCTGAGATTTGTCCTGTAATTTCAGCTATTGAAAATACAGGACAAAATCGTCCCGACCACAGGAGAAAAGATTAAGTGTGTAGGTATGAAAGCTCAACTTTTTTAATGAGATATACTTCCTTCCTCCATTTAACCTGTTTAGGCACCTATACCAAAATGATATACTTTATCAGTTTTGCAGTTGTATGGAATCAAAACTTTTCAAACGACAGGAGCTGATATTTACAGCCAACCTAAGCAATATTCCCAGAATGATATGTTTGTAAGCAAAACAAATACACGATCCAAATAAAATGGCAGTACAAGAACGGCTCTGAATAGTGCAACAGCTCAAGTGTTAGTTTTTCTTTGTTCTGTTTGCATTCAAGCCACCATTTCCGATACGTTAATCACCATAAAATCTCCCTCTCTGCAACGGAAATTTTCGACTTAAATATGGGCGCCGCTGCTTCTTCCCGAATGGATCCATTCGCCGCTGCTTCTTCCCGAATGGATCCATTCGATTGCGAAAATGGAGATTTCGATTACTACCTGGAACAGTTCAATCATTTCCTGGTGCTAAACTCGCTAGAAAATCAGCCGGAAAAAGTGGTACCCCTGTTTGTCGGAAGCATTGGCCAAGAGGCGTACCGGAAGTTGAAGGAAATTTGTGGCACCGTGGAACCGAACACGAAAACTTTCGAAGAGCTGGTGACTCTTTTGCAGCAGTATTTTGCCATGAGGGAGTTCTACCGATGCAATCAAAAACCCAAACAGTACCTGGGAGCGTACATCAATCAGCTGAAACAACTACAGGTGAGAGTTTGATGATTCCAGTTCAGTGAGTGGTTATGGATTTTTCTTATCTCGATTGTAAAATTCGCTAGTCGCTATTAAATGGCACGTTTCTAACTGTGCAAGAAGGGTGGTTCTTGACACTTGAAATAATTTTTTTTGCAATTCAAAGCCCAAGTAACAATTTTAGCTTTATTATGGTCAGCAAAATTTCGTTTGGACTATAGCATTAATCTTCATAAAAAGCTAAAGCGCATTCTATAACATCACCTGGACTCTAATAGAGCCAAAATTAGGCTATTTGGCCCTACCCTAGAAACGTCATCATGACATATCATTGTTGGTCATCAATGTTGGTCACCAAAGCTTTTAAAAAGCTATTATTAAGCATGTTAGGATTTTTTGTTTTTTTCGATTCTGTGAGTTCTCGGAGTTTTATTTTTATTTTTCCAGCAACCATAATGATTGATGAATGATGATTGCATTATTGATATATTCATGATCTGGTAAAATTAATAGCAAAAATACCAATGTTTTAACCATATTATGAGCCTCTTTTGTACTGCCAGTCAAGATTTTAGGTAAAATGTGTATGAAATAGTATCTTAAAATAAATGCGCCTCGTCAAATCTGATGGTCAATCATGATGGAATTAATGGAAAATGGGCCTGAAAAAATATTTTCCAATGCTTACATTGTGAATTCATCAACATGCGTCATTTGGTGCCCTTCGATTTTGCAACCAACATGGCGTTAGTCAATTCGATTTGACGTTTCTCTCGCAAGCCAACCAATTACACGCTTAGAATGAGTTCTCATTTCTGAGTTGTTAATCCTTACACAGCAAAAATTATTTGCTGTAAAATTATGGTAAATATCCTGTAACAAAAAGGAGCAGGACATTTACCGTAATTTTCCAGGTAGAGAAAAAATAGCGAGACATTTATATTTCAGCAAACCAATTATTTTACAGGTTGGCTTAAAATTACAGTACTGTAAAATTTTGGTGCATTAAATTGCTCAGGTGAATGACTTTTGCTTTTATATTTTTTTTTGTTTTGAAAAAATATTCCTATTTTTTTTGCTGACAAATAAATGCAACACATAAAACCTTTAATTACATACTTTATTTAAATCACATCTTCTTAACTTAACATTTGATGCCCTTTTGGCGTTGTTAAATTCTTTGGTGAACTACATATACACTGAACAGAACGCTGCAACTCCACTCACAATTGACAAACTTTCATTTTTTTCTCTTGATATACTTTGATAAACATTCTTGATGCTTACTTGTACAATCTTATGAATCATTTAAAAACTGACGATTGAACCACAGATACAATTAATTGAACTATGTCTGTTAGCACAATAAACATTAAGTGACGAGCGAGGGATTTCTCGCATTTGCGTTCCCGGTCAATAAAGATGCAGTTTTTTTTAGCAGGCGATGTACTTCCGACGCATTTTTCTCCGATAGATCTTCCGATCGTTTCTTTTGTGACTGTTTTACGAAACAAAAAGTTAGAACGATTTTTTTTGTGTTTATTTTGATCCACAACCGTAATTGACAGTCCTGTAATTGAAACTAACCTGTAAGAAATACTCTCATTGAAAATAACTTATTTGACCTATAAAATTACAGTACATGTCCTGCTCCTTTTTTGTTACAGGACAGTTGCTGTAATATCAAATGATTTTTCATTACTTTTCAATAAATGAATGGAAAATTACGTAATTTTTCAATTACAGGTTATATTATTTTATAGGAAATCATTTGCAATGATACGTAATAGTCATTATTTTTTTCTGTGTAGTACAGTAAATGAGGACAGATATTTTAAATAAAAACGGATTGGTTTTTAATCACCCGTGGAATAAATCATGAGTTGAAGTCAAATTTCGTTGTCTGACGCCATCTTGAAATCCAAGATGGCAGCTTCCGCTGATCTTTCAAATGTTGTAAATGACCTAAAATCACATGAAACCCCATCAATATTGGTATTGGGTGAAAGGGCTAAACGAGTAGAAGTCAAATTTCGCTATCAGATGCAATCTTGAAATCCAAGATGGCGGCATCCGCTGAACTTTTAATGCTGTAAATGACAAAAAGTCGCATTAAACAACCACTACATGGGTATTGGTTGAAAGGGCTAAACTAGAAAAAGTCGTTTTTTTTCTTTTCGACGCCATCTTGAAATCCAAGATGGCGTCTTTCGCTGAACTTTGAAATGCTGTTAGTCTCTGAGAATCGCATGAAAGGCCCACAATATTGGTATTTGGTGAAAGGGCTAAACTATAAGAAGTCGAAATTCGCTATCAGACGTCATCTTGAAATCCAAGATGGCGGCTTCCACTGAACTTTAAAATGCTGTTAATCACTGGAAATCGCATGAAACTCCCACAATATAGGCATTGTGTGAAAGGACCAAACGAGTAGAAGTCGAAGTTTCTATCAAAAGACATCTTGAAATCCAAGATGGCGGCTTCCACTGAGCTTTAAAATTCTGCAAATGACTAAAAACCGCACGAAAGCTTTACAATATTGGTATTCTTTGAAAGGGATATACTAGAAGAACCAGACCCTGATTGTTTTTGGCAACTCCCTCGAACATTTTGTGTTGTCAAAATCGAACGATTTTTTTTCCCAACTTTGTTTTTACTTAGTACTACATTTTTTATCATGATTTGATGCATTTTGCACTTTTCGTGTTTTATCGATAGTTTTTGTTTTTTGCCATATTTGCTATTTATGTCATTGTATTATGTCTATCATGCTAATATGTCTAAATTGTAGTGGTCCTATTAAAGCGAAAACTATAAGGTTATGTTGTTTCTGTTATTTGTTTGCCATGTGCCAAAATCGGATGTTTCCCAAATCGAATGTTGCCAAAAACGATCGGAGTCTGTATTGTGGTTGCTTTGTGCGATTTTGGGCATTTTTGAGTAAAGCGAAAAGAGACAATCGACCACTAATCGTTTAGCCCTTTCACCCAATACCAATATTGTTTATTGTTTATTGTTTATTGTTTAAAACATCAACGGATCACATGTTGATCCTAATGACTACACTATAACTAACAAATTAAAATTAATATCAACATAAAACTACACAATACTAGATACACTTAAAATTTTTCTTCGGAATACGTTCCTTGAGACGTCGAAGTCGAAATGTTCGGAAAACCGATTAAAAGTTTTTAGAATGCCGATGAAAGCGCTGTTAGCACCGTAATTGTTCAGGCGAATAGGTACGTAGAGCTGCAGGTTCTGGTTTCGTAATTCTCGTGGTCGTACGCTGAGAGGTATGGCCTCCAACAGTTCGGGACAGTCGATTCTTGATGTTAGAAGGTCCGCTACAACTAGAGCACGTGTAGCATTTCGGCGTACTTGAAGCGTATCTAAGCCTATGAGACGGCAGCGGTTTTCGTAGCTTGGTAAACGAAACGGATCTTGCCAGTTTAGGTGTCGTAGAGCGTACCGCAAGAAACGCCGCTGAATAGCCTCGATTCTTTCAGCTCCATTCTGGTAGAACGGGCACCAAACAGCTGAAGCGTACTCGAGAATAGAACGAACTATGCAGCAATAAAGACTTTTCAGGCAATATACGTCTTTGAAATCTTTGGCCATACGAAACAAGAATCCAAGGCTTCGAGAAGCTTTGTCAACAACATAGTTCGTATGAGTCTTGAACTCCAGCCGTCGGTCAAGAATAACGCCCAGATCGTTGATATGGTCCACGCGGATGATGGTTTGGTCTCCGAGGATGTACTCTGCATGAAGAGGATGTCGCTTACGGGTAAACGATATTACCGAGCATTTACTGCGGTTCAAGGGCAAGCAATTGATATCGCACCAGTGAGCAAAAGCGGTGAATTGCTGTTGAAGGAAGTTAATGTCGTCTTGGCCGTTTATGGTGTGAAAAAGTTTCAGGTCATCGGCATATGCGAGCTTTGTGCCACCGAGGAGCGAGAGTACATCATTAAAATAGATCACAAAAATGATCGGTCCCAAATGACTTCCTTGAGGCACTCCTGAAGAGGCAACGAACTGCCTAGAAAAGAATTCACCAGTACGAACGGATAACTTTCGTCCCATTAAGTAACTCCGGAACCAATCCAGTAGAGAACCACAGAAGCCTAAACGTTCGAGCTTTGCGATTGCAATATCGTGGTTCACCTTATCGAACGCAGCAGAGAGATCTGTGTAAATGGCGTCTGTTTGAGTTCTCTTGGCAAAGCTGTCCTGCACGAACGATGTAAAACTCAGTAGGTTTGTAGTTGTGGATCGTTTAGGTATGAACCCGTGCTGATCGTTGGAGAAGTGATGCTTGCAAAATGAGAAAATTGGATCCAAAACAACCAGTTCAAACAGTTTGGCGATCGCGCATAAAGCGGAGATTCCGCGGTAGTTGCTCACATCTCTCTTATCTCCCTTTTTATGGACAGGAAACATATGAGCTTCTTTCCACAATGATGGAAAGATTCCGTAGTCCAGCGATGATTGAAAGATGTGCCTTATAGGTGTCAGCAAAGATGGCATAAAACGCTTCAAAAAAGTAGCTGGTATACCGTCCGGGCCCGTAGAAGATGATTTTTTTAGCTTAGCTGTCGCTTTTAGGATGGCTACATCGTCGACCAGAATACCATTCAAAGATGACCCTAGGGGTGATATATTTCCGACAGCCCTGGCCAGTTGCTCCATGGAAATTTCCCCAGTGGTGAAGATTCCAGAAAATTTCTCGGCAAAAAGTTCACAAATTTCTGGATCAGAATTCACTGTGTCGCTGTCATGGAACATGTGAGACGGAAGTTCTGGTTCGTTCCGTTGATTTTTTACGTGTTTCCAAAAAGATTTCGGACTGATCTTAAAATTCCTTTGTAACCGGTTTAGATAATTTAAGTAGCTACACTTACTGACTTTTTTATAAGCAGAGTTTAGTTTGCGGTATTCTCCCTTAGTGTAAGGGGATTTGTGCTTGTTGTAGTTTCGGAGTGCACGTTTCTTGGCCGTCTTCAGTCGCCGCAGTTCTTTAGTGACCCAGGGAGCCCGTAGATTTGTAGCCAACCTACGTTTCGGAACATGGCGATCAATGATGTAGTTGAGAATGTTCGAAAATGTCTCAGCAGCTGCGTTTGGATCAGAAGGATCGAGCTCAACTTCCCATTCGATGGACTCAAGAACGAGAGATATAGCTTCAAAATCCACGTTCTTGAAATCTTGATAGAAGGATGCCGTTTTCTTCACGGGGGCAAATATCCTTGCGGCATCGAGAGAGACCACTAAGGCTGGGTGATGTGGAACAGCTTTGACAAGGGGAGCGGGTGCTAAGTCAATCGTCGGAATCCTTAAGCCTTCGTTAACGAAACAGAGGTCGAGCATACGTCCATTTTCATTCTCGATATCATTTATCTGACGTAAAGTCGCTGTACTAAGGGCGTCTAAGCATACGCTAGAAGATGCCGAGAACGAAGAACGCATAGGATCTGGAAACAGAAAGCCACTTCGGGATGTTGGGATTTCATACGATTATAATTCATATCCAACATTTTAAAGTTCAAAGGAAACCGCCATCTTGAATTTGGATGGCGTCAAATAACGAACTTCGACTTTTACTGGTTCATCTCTTTCAACTGATACCCATATTGTAAGGGTTTGAGGCGATTTTCAGTCGTTTACAGTATTTTCCACTTGAGTGATAGCCGCCATCTTGGAATTTAAGATGGCGACGGACAACAATATTCGACTTCGACTCGTTTATTACTTTCACCTAATAACAATATAAATAAGGTTTCATGATATTTTCAGTTATTTACAACTTTGAAATTAAAAGCGGAAGCCGCCATCTTGTATTAATGATGGCATCAAGCAACAAATTTTGTTCCTTCTATTTGAACCCTTTCTCTCAATACTCATATTGTCGAGTTATTCATTCCACTTCCGGTAATTCGAAGTTTTCATAGATTTTTATAATTTTTTATTATTTCAACTCAAAATCAACTCACAGAACTTATCAAAAATGTGTAAAATGGGAACTCCAATTCAAATATGTGCTATCTAATCTGAGCGTGTCCTGTTTTGACATCTTGATCGAGAACTGTCACTAAGTTTTATGGCGGTTTAATAATCAGGCACTGAGTGCTATTATAGAACATGCAAAAGAAAGCTTGAAGCAAACTTCTAAGTTTGTGTTTTATTATAGTTTAAACATAGCATTCCTAACTCTTTCTAAACAGTATGTTTAATGGAAGATTTATGAGCACTTTCAAAACTATCTGGCAACAGATGGTCGATTCAAGAATATAAGCATTTTGCATGACCATAATAAATCATAAAACATCGAAATGCTAGTTAGGCTGATCTGTGTTACTTGGGAGACAAACCATCGAGCTCAATACTGACAAAACACCATCGAACTTCGATTTCAGATTCAGATTTCAGATCCAGATTTCAGATTCAGATTCAGATTTCAGATTCAGATTTCGGATTTCAGATTCAGATTTCAGATTTCAGATTTCAGATTCAGATTTCAGATTTCAGATTTCAGATTTCAGATTTCAGATTTCAGATTAGCTACAGATTTCAGACTCAGATTTCGTATCCAGATTTTGAACCCAAAGTAAATTTTCATATTCAAGTTTCCAGTTTTTTATTCTTTTTCAACAGTTTGATTTTGTTTCATTCATTATGTTTCTATAACAACGTGATTTTAGGAAAAATGCAACTTTGGTCCTTTTGCGAAGGAAGCTCTGAGAGATCGTATAGCCTGTGGCATGTTAGCTGAGGATCAAAACAAATCGAAACCCACCAACGTCGCAGTGACAAATACCATTCCACCCAAGAAGCCGGAAAATACTGGAACCAAACCTGAACTGGCCAAAGAGCCCCAACCCCAAGTGACCCCTGAGATGCTGTCCCTATTGGATGGATTGAGTATAATGCAACAGGCTACGGCAACCAAAGATCTTGTCAACAGCGTCAATAAAAAATCCAAGGAATTAGCTAAAAAGACGAGCAACGATAAGCAATCGGGAAATCAGCTCAAGTGTAAAATTTGCGGCCACATTCATAACGCCGGGCAGAAATGTCCTCATAAGGACGCTTCCTGTTTCTTTTGCAAGAAGAAGGGACACATTGCCTCGGTTTGTTGGGAGAAAAATAAAAAACAAATCCCCACCAATCAGGGCCGAATTAAGCCATCGGGGGCCCTTGGCAGTTTTTCTCGGGGCTATTGTATCTAATCTAATCTAATCTAATGCTATCCATGAAAATACAAAACTTTTTAAACGTGTAAAAAAAACTGATGATGAGTATTATTTTATTTTATAAAATTGTTAATCTTAACCTTCCTAGGCCGTTCGCAAAATTTTGAACAAATTATTTTTCGCTTGTTTTGACTAGTAAATCAATTTCGTTCCACTGGTCACATATCTTAACCGATTTTTATAACTTTAGATTCATTGTTTAGGTAATTTATTCAAGATTTTAAATATATAAAACTTAAATCGATTTGACTTAGCAGATGACCTATAGAATGCTTTGAACAGAAAACCTCCGAAAAAGACATCATTTTAAAATTCTTATATCTGCAGTATATTTTGGTGTATTAATTTTTTATTATATGTTTTGAAATTGTGAAAAATATATCTTTTCAAAAATATTTAAAAATTATAGGGTTTCATGGGAGTTTTGGCCGCAATCTTGAAATTACCGGAAAAAAAACTTTCACTTTTTAAAAGAGGTAACATTTTTCTTAGCAGCGCTGTATCTCATTCTTTATTGAACCGATTTTCAAAATTCAAATTTTAGTTTTATTTTGATAACATGATTATCATTTTCACTAAATAGACATAGTATCTCAAATATTACTGTTATTCGTAATACGAGAATGAAAACAAGAAAAAAAAATCGTGATTTTCGAACCCGTCTGTTATGATGCGAACATTTCTCATTTTGTTATCGTAATTTTTTAAAACTTTTCATCAAACCTGCCTAGTTTTTACATACCCAATGATAGATTTTAATCTCTACTATCGATTGATATGCTTCTTATGTGGTTTTTCAAAAATTTGTTGCAACGTTTTCCGAATGAATTAAAAGATATCGGAATTCTACCAGATTTTGAAACGTTTTGTAGCAAGCGACTAGTCTGCTATAGGAAGGCAGATTTCGAGAGCACGACCGGGAGAGCCATGGATTTTGTTCGATTCAAGCTCTCCCGGGGGGTTGTGTTCGCTTGCTACAAAACGTTCAAAAATCTGGTCGAATTCCGATATTTTTTAGTAAATTCGGAAAACGTTGCTACGAATTAGCTTAGCTTAGCTTAGCTTAGCTGGATTGACTACTCACATCCACCTTGAACTATGGAACCCGAAATGCTTCATCATGAATTTCTACCAACAATAGTAAGGTTTTTTATTTATCATTAACTGATTCCATCATTGCTTCCACATGACTTTTAAAGCATTTCGAACTCCATTGTCGCAGGCGTGGCTCAGTAGAATGAATTCCACATCGCCAATGGTTGCTACTCCGTGATTGACCGAGGCCATCATTTTTGTTCAAAGGTCAAAAGAATGGTGCTTGGGATTAGCAGCTCATCCTCAATGAACAAACCAGATGCTCTCTCTTTGAGCATCAATAACGGCGCCGGCCACGTCCTAGTAGTCAATGGATAGATTGGAAAAGGTAGAAAGGGATGAAAGATCAATTTTTTGCTTTAGGACCGAGGTCACCTCTGCATCCTAGCAAAATAATTTAAGGTTGGAGTTTTGGGAGAAAAGGATATGAGCAGGATACACTTTTGACTAGTGTAATGATGTGAAAAACCAAATCCTATACATTGTACTACGCTTCTGTTCTTTCCTCACGACTAATTTGAAAATGCGTAATGTTTTTCTACTATTAACTTCCAATATTAAAAAAAATGAAATCAGAGTAAAAAAATATCTGTTAGTAAAACAATGTTGACTATACTACTTTTATTTAACGCTTGACAAATTGAATTTGAACATCTTGTATAAAATATGTATCAGATAAATCCTTTTCAATTTTGTCAAAACTTACTTTACTGAATGAAAATATTAGCACAGAGAACAGACGTACAAGCTAGCCCACGAAACTTGTGTAAAAATCCCAACACCCTTTTTGAACTAATTTTTGTTTTTTTTGGCTACGATTACGCCTTTTCGAAAACTGGGCACTTAAAAGTTGATTTGTAACTCTTGAACGGCGCAATAGATGACACTGTTTGCAGTCAGTTTCTAACGTATTTTTTGGTGATAGCATTTGAAATTTTACACACTTTTTTGACGGTTTTTTGTTCGAGCTTGTACGTCTGTTTTCTATGATATTAGTATCATGTTGCCTAAATAGCTAATTATAAGTCTTAGGATTAGCAAAGTTTTGGAATCCAGGATTTATCTTTGGACCAAAATAGGAATTCTAATGAACACTGCAACTTTCTGCAGATATTTAACTTCCTGAAATACTCTTTAACTTCGATAAATTGTGCCAGTTTCGCGAAAGGAATAAAGGTATACAGTTTTACAATAATTTATGTAACTGCAATTAAGAAATACAACGATTTTTTTCATTAATCGGAAACTACACTTTACGATTAACTCAAATCGTTTAACCCGACGAAAATGAAAGTCAAAGTTTTTCATTTCCTCTAAAACGCTAAAATTGTATCACCACCCAAGTAACACAGATTAAGCCAACTAGCATTAGGAAGTTTTATTATGGTTTAATTATGGCATTTTTTTGTGCAGCTCGTTTTATGACGGTTTTATTATGGTCATGCAGAATGCTTATATTTTTTTTTCGACCATATGTTTTTAGATGGTTTTGAAAACGCTTATAAAACTTTTATTAAACATACTGTTTTAGTTATTTTGAAAAAGTTATGAATGCTCTTTTTAAACTATAATAAAACACAAACTAAGAAGTTTGCTCCAAGCTTTCTTTTGCATGTTCTATAATAGCACTCAGTGCATGATTATTAAACCGCCATAAAACTTAGTGACAGTTCTCGATCAAGATGTCAAAACAGGACACGCTCAGATTAGATAGCACATATTTGAATTGGAACTCCCATTTTTACACATTTTTGATAAGTTATGCGTGTTGGTTTTGAGTTAAAATTAAAAAAATGCATCTTAGAAAACTTGAAATCACCGAAAGAGGTATAAATATCTTTACAATATGAGTATTGAGTGAAAGGGCCCAAATAGTAGGAAAAAATTGTTGCTTGACGCCATCATTAATTCAAGATGGCGGCTTCTGCTTTTATTTTCAAAGCTGTAAATTACTGAAAATATTGTGAAACCTTCACAATATGGTTATAAGGTGAAAGTAATAAACGAGTAGAAGTCAAATTTCGTTGCCCGTCGCCATCTTTAATCCAAGATGGCGGCTACCACTCAACTTGAAAATACTGTAAATGACTGGAAATCGCATAAAACCCATATTATAGGGGTATAAGTTGAAAGAGATCAACCGGTTGAAGTTGAATTTCGCTATCTGACGCCACCTTGAAATCCATGACATGAAACCCAAGTTGCTATTGGGTGAAAGAGCTTAATGAGTAGAAGTCGAATATTGCTATCTTACGCCATCTTGAAATCCAAGATGGCAGCATTTAACAGATAGCAGTATTTAACAGCTAACCGGAAGCCGCCATATTGTATTTCAAGATGAAGTTTAGTAGCGAAATTTGTCTTCTCTTGGTTCCACCCCTTTACCAAATACCAATATTGTGGAGATTTAAAGTCATCTACAGCATTTTAAAGTTCAGCGGAAACCGCAATCTTCGCATTTAAGATGGCGTCAGATAGTTAAATTCGACTTCTACTCGTTGATCGCTTTGAAGTAATACCCATATTGTGGGGGGTTTATGCGATTATCAGTCCTTTATAGTATTTTGAAGTTGAGCTGCAGCCGCCATCTTGGCTTTCATGATGGCGTCGGACAACGATTTTCGGCTTTTATTTGTATAGCCCTTTCACCCTATACCCAGTATTGTGGATGTATCATGAGATTTTCAGTTGTTTACAGCTTTGAAAAGAATAGCAAAAGCCACCATCTTGGATTGATGATGGCGTCAGATAGCGAAATTCGACTTCTTCTAGTTGAGTCGTTTCACTCAGTACCCATAATGTGGTGCGGTTTTTAGTGATTTAAATCATTTTTAAGTTCAGGGGAAGTCGCCATATTGGATTTTAAGATGGCGTTTGATAGTAAATTTCGACTTCTTCTCGTTTGGTCTTTTCACCCAATACCCATATTGTGGTAGTTTCATGCGATTTTCATTGATTAACAGTATTTTAAAGTTCAGTGGAAGCTGCCATCTTGGATTCCAAGATGGCGTCGGAAAGAAAAAAAATCGACATCTTCTAGTTTAGCCTTTTTATTCAATACCCGTATAGTGGTGGTTTAATGCGACTTTTTGTCAGCATTAAAGCATTAAAAGTTGAGCGGACGCCGCCATCTTGGATTTCAAGATGGCGTCTGATAGCGAAATTCAACTTCTACTCGTTTAGCCCTTTCACCCGATACCCATTTTGTTGGGGTTTCATGCGATTTCAAGTCATTTACACCATTTTAATGTTCAGCGGAAGCCGCCATCTTGGATTTCAAGATGGCGTCAGACAATGAAATTTGACTTCAACTCATGATTTATTCCACGGGTCATTCAAAACCAATCCCTTTTCATTCAAAAAGTCTGTCCTCATTTACTGTACTAATGATTAACAACTCAGAAATGAGGAACTCAACCTTAGCGTGTAATTGGTTGGCTTGCGAGAGAAACGTCAAATCGTAGCTTTTTTTGGGGTCATCATTAAACCATAATAAAACAATGAATTGACTCACGCCATGTTGGTTGCAAAATCGAAGGGCACAAAATGACGCCATGTTGATGGATTCAAAATGCAAGCATTGGAAAACATTTTTTCAGGGCTTTTTCCCATCAATTCCATAATGACTGACCATCAGATTTGACGAGGCGCATTTATTTTAAGATACTATTTGATATACATTTGACCTAAAATCTTGACTGGCAGTAGAAAAGACGCTCATTATATGGTTAAAACATTGGTTTTTAGCTAATAATTTTACCAGATCATATGTGAATAATGCAATCATCATTCATCAACCATTATGGTTGCTGGAAAAATAAAAAAAAACTCCGAGAACTAACAGAATCGAAAAAAAACAAAAATTTCTAATTTTGTAATAGCTTTTTAAAAGCTTTGGTGACCAACATTAATGACCAACAATAATATGTCATGATGACGTTTCTAGGGTAGGGCCAAATAGCCTAATTTTGGCTTTATTAGAGTCCAGGTGATGTTATAGAATGCGCTTTAGCTATAGTCCTGCTATAGTCCAAACGAAATTTTGCTGACCATAATAAAGCTTAAATTGTTACTTGGGCATGAACTGTAAACCTAGCTAATCTATAGCGTTTTCGTTTATTTTCCACTGGCACGGCACACTTTTTCCTCACATACAAACAAAATCTTCACCCTGAACGACGCATATAATGTATGCATCGTCCCGGGCGGCGATTTTGTTTGTTTATGAACTGCAACACTATAAAATACTGAAAAAAGTACTTAGCTTCGTGCTATCAGCTTTTCTAATGGAGAGCGTTCCGGGAGGGAAATCCAATTCAGGGATCGGGAACCTAACAGGCAGAATTCGGAAAACGTTGCTACGAATTTTTGAAAAACCACATAAGAAGCAGCTAAGAATGAGATACAACACTGCAAAGCAAAAGTTCGAAAAAAGTTGTTTTTTTTTTCAGAAATTCCACGCTAGCGACCGAAAATTCCATATGACCTTCAATTTTTCTATATTCTCGAAAAGATTTGTTTTTCACAATTTCAAAACTCATAAAATAATGTTTGTTACTTTGATTTATCGGCCTAGCGGTGAAAAGTGATGTCCTTTTTAGTAGGGACATCTAAAGATTATGAAATTTTTATATAGGAATGAGTGAGGAACAAAAATTTGATATGCGATGGTAATGCTTCTAAACAAATTCTACCCGCTCATTTTCACCATCTTTCATTTCTTCTAACCTTCTATCCATCTATATAAAAATTTCATAATCTTTAGATGTCCCTACTAAAAAGGACATCACGTTTCACAGCTAGGCCGATAAATCAAAGTAACAAACAAAAATTACGGTGATTAATCTCTTCATAAAACTTATAAAATAATTTTAATACGTCAAAGCAATTAGAAGATATGGGAGTTCTGAGAAGACATTATTTTCGGGGGTTTTTTTCCATTCGGGGCAGAATTTAGACGTTCGGATAAGTTACATCTACTAAAATTTTATAGATTCAGAAACTAGAATAAATTTCCTAACTAATGAATGTAAAACCATGAAAATCGGTTAACATATATCATCAGGGGAACGCGCGCAAACTCTCGGGTCATATTGACCTGAACGGCTTATGTGTAACTTTTTTTTAGGCTTGCCAGTTGTGGCATTTCCGGTGGTCACCGGAAGTTGCTTTTTCTACAGGTTATGTATCTCGTGGTTTTAGTAATATGTTCCAAATTTCATATTTTTCCGATTTTTTTTCAAAAGAGTTATGGCGATTTTAAAGTTTGCTTCGGGTCATATTGACCCGAACGGCCGGGGAAGGTTAATGGCTGATATGAATAAAGCTCTAGTAATTGCTTTTGCTTTTTTCGAGCAGTTTTGTAAGTCAATTACTTCGAATGGCATACATATTTTTAATCCGGAGCAGGTTGAAAGTAAATATTCTACTCTGCTTTTTCAAATCTAGTTGAGCAAATGCTTTCAAAATTTGCCATTCTAAAATTCGAGCTAAGTAAAAGCTATCGAAGCAATTGCTATTTTTATTCATACCACCTAATGTGACGAAAGTTTCGTTCGATGCTCTCAAAGCCAAAGGGTTATTAAATATACACCTCATTTTTACATTTTAGCTCCTTCACTTTCAACTGAAATCCTCATTTTAAAATCTCGATTCCTTGCTCTTTCAAGTCTCTACTACTTATATGCTCCTTTTTTTTAATCTTCAATCTTTCCTCACTACTTTTATTCATCAGTAAATTTTTCAATTTTACAATCTTTTTTTCAACTCTAAAACAGTTCTACTCTCTCCTCTGTGCTCTTCAGTCACCATTTGCTTCTTGCTTTTGAAACCTTATTAGATATTTGATCTTTGTTCGTTAATAATCGTCTTTTCACTCTTTACTCGTTACTCTCTTCTTCTTCGTTTACTTCATTTTTGTTAAAATTTCATTTTTTCCTCTTTTTTATTCTGTACTCTCTACTCTTGACTCTTTACCCTTTAATCCTTTTCTTTTTCCCATTGCTCTTCGGAATTTGCTCTAAACACTTGACTCCTTGTTAAATTCAACCGTTTACTCATTACTCTTCACTTTTGTTTTTGAATTTTTTGCTTTTTTTCCTCTGAACTGTTAACTTTTTACTCTTTACTTAGTGCGACTTTTTTCATTATTTGTCATCTTCTTTCTAAATGGTTTAATTTTTGCTCTTTATTTGCTGTTCTTTATATTTTTTACATTGCTCGTTACTCATTATCTTACTAAAACCCTTTATTCTTTACTTTTTACTTCTTACTCCTTGCTTTTAATATTTAGTTATTTTTTTTTAAATCTAAGTCTTCACTCATTACCCATTATTCTTTGCATTCACTTCTTCATCTAAACACGATAATCTTTGTTTTTCAAACTTTGAATTCACTTATTTCTCTTTACTTCATATTGTACACTTTCTACTTTATGTGATTTAACTTAGCTCCTTACTTTTTGTTGTACTTCTAACTATTTACTTTTTCTTATTTTACTCTTTTTACTCCGAGCTATTTACTCTTCACCATTTAATTCTTATTTTTTACTGTACGCTTTTTACTTTTTACTTCACTTCTTTTCTTTACTCTTTTGCATGTTTTTTTTTTAACAATTCATTCCTCACTTTTGTTTATATATCTTTGTCCCGGTATGTTTTTTTCTGTTATCTGATTTTTTTTTTGGTTTGGATGAGATTTTCACTTTTCTTTCTTTACTTTCACTCTATTATGCATGATTTCTGTTCACTCACTCGTCCTTTTTTTGTTGAAAACCTTGGTTCTGGACTCTTTACTCATCAAAAATGATTTTGGACTCTTGATTCTCATTACTCGAGACTCAGGATTCTTAGCTCATAGTGTTAATAATCGACTTGACTTCTAGACTCTGGGTTTTGATTGGTGGTACGTGAACTACATTATTTCATAATTATTTCATAAACCGAATTGGGTCAAGCTTGTTCATGCCATCTTATACATATTAAGAACCAATTTGGCCATGCTTATTCATGCTATCTTTTGTCAATTTGTCAACTGGTTGATATTTCATTTTTCGTTCTGTATTGAATATAAATTGGGTCATGCTTATTCTATGCCATCTTTTACTAGAGCCAAATTGGGCTATGCTGTATATGTAAACATAACTTGCTGGAAAAGTTTTATCCACTTAAATATATAAATTTAAAAAAGCAATTATATTTATACAGATCAAACAATTCGAAGCAGATTTTTTGAAATTCTTTAAAATCTGGTGGTTTTAGGATCTTCACAAAACTAAAATATTTTTAAAATTTCACTTGGAAACAAGCATGTGAAAATCCCTTCGTTAAACGTGAACTTTAAAAATCCTTCTATGTATTCATCTGAGGTAGGTATGAAAGCTCAACTTTTTTTTAATGAGATATACTTCCTGTCTTCGAACTAAGAAAACACTTAAATCTGCATAACTATGTACTGGAATCATCATGGGGTGTGTTAAACGCTTTCATTTGAATCATGAACGTGTAACAAGAAATCGAAGATATTTAAAATCGCTTTTATCTGTTCAGGCACCCATACCAGAATGATATACTTTCAAAACTTTTAAAACGACAGGAGCTGATATTTTCAACCAACCTAAGCAATATTCCCAGAATGATACGTTTGTAGGCAAAACCAAAACACGAGCCAGATAAAGTGGCAGTACACGAACAGCTCTGAATAGTGCAACAGCTCAAGTGTTAGTTTTTTAATTTTGTTCTGTTTGCATTCAAGCCACCATTTCCGATACGTTAATCACCATAAAATCTCCCGCTCTGCAACGGAAATTTGCGACTTAAATATGGCCGCCGCTGCTTTTTCCCGAATGGATCCATTCGATTGCGAAAATGGAGATCTCGATTACTATCTGGAACAGTTTAATCATTTCCTGGTGCTGAATTCGCTAGAAAATCAGCCGGAAAAAGTGGTACCCCTGTTTATCGGAAGCATTGGCCAAGAGGCGTACCGGAAGTTGAAGGAAATTTGTGGCACCGTGGAACCGAACACGAAAACTTTCGAAGAGCTGGTGACTCTTTTGCAGCAGTATTTTGCCATGAGGGAGTTCTACCGATGCAATCAAAAACCCAAACAGTACCTGGGAGCGTACATCAATCAGCTGAAACAACTACAGGTGAGAGTTTATGATTCCAGTTCAGTGAGTGGTTATGGATTTTTCTTATCTCGATTGAAAAAAAAAAATCGCTAACAGCCTTTAAATGGCACGTATTTAACTGTACAAGTAGGGTGGTTCTTGACACTTGAAACCTTTTTTTTTTTTGGAATTCAAAGATAAACCATCGAGCTCAATACCGATAAAAGACAATCAAAATTTCAAAACAAACTAATATATTAAGATTCAGATTTCAGATTCAGATTTCAGATTCAGATTTCAGATTCAGATTTCAGATTCAGATTTCAGATTCAGATTTCAGATTCAGATTTCAGATTCAGATTTCAGATTCAGATTTCAGATTCAGATTTCAGATTCAGATTTCAGATTCAGATTTCAGATTCAGATTTCAGATTCAGATTTCAGATTCAGATTTCAGATTCAGATTTCAGATTCAGATTTCAGATTCAGATTTCAGATTCAGATTTCAGATTCAGATTTCAGATTCAGATTTAAGATTCAGATTTCAGATTCAGATTTCAGATTCAGATTTCAGATTCAGATTTCAGATTCAGATTTCAGATTCAGATTTCAGATTCAGATTTCAGATTCAGATTTCAGATTCAGATTTCAGATTCAGATTTCAGATTCAGATTTCAGATTCAGATTTCAGATTCAGATTTCAGATTCAGATTTCAGATTCAGATTTCAGATTCAGATTTCAGATTCAGATTTCAGATTCAGATTTCAGATTCAGATTTCAGATTCAGATTTCAGATTCATATTTCAGATTCAGATTTCAGATTCAGATTTCAGATTCAGATTTCAGATTCAGATTTCAGATTCAGATTTCAGATTCAGATTTCAGATTCAGATTTCAGATTCAGATTTCAGATTCAGATTCAGATTTCAGATTCAGATTTCAGATTCAGATTTCAGATTCAGATTTCAGATTCAGATCTCAGATTCAGATTTCAGATTCAGATTTCAGATTCAGATTTCAGATTCAGATTTCAGATTCAGATTTCAGATTCAGATTTCAGATTCAGATTTCAGATTCAGATTTCAGATTCAGATTTCAGATTCAGATTTCAGATTCAGATTTCAGATTCAGATTTCAGATTCAGATTTCAGATTCAGATTTCAGATTCAGATTTCAGATTCAGATTTCAGATTCAGATTTCAGATTCAGATTTCAGATTCAGATTTCAGATTCAGATTTCAGATTCAGATTTCAGATTCAGATTTCAGATTCAGATTTCAGATTCAGATTTCAGATTCAGATTTCAGATTCAGATTTCAGATTCAGATTTCAGATTCAGATTTCAGATTCAGATTTCAGATTCAGATTTCAGATTCAGATTTCAGATTCAGGTTTCAGATTCAGATTTCCGATTCAGATTTCCGATTAAGGTTTTAAATTTCAGATTCAGATTCTCATTTTTGATTCTGTTTTCAAATTCAGACTTCATATTACGATTATGTATCCAGGTTTTGAACGCAAAATACATATTCAAGTTTCCAGATTTTGTATTCAATTTCAACAGTTTGATTTTGTTTCATTCATTTTGTTTCTATGAAAACGTTATTTTAGGAAAAATGCAACTTTGGTCCTTTTGCGAAGGAAGCTCTGAGAGATCGTATAGCCTGTGGCAAGTTAGCCGAGGATCAAAACCAATCGAAACCCACTAACGTCGCGGTCACAAATACCGTTCCACCCAAGAAGCCGGAAAATACTGGAACCAAACCTAAACTGGCCAAAGAGCCCAAACCCCAAGTGACCCCTGAGATGCTGTCCCTATTGGATGGATTAAGTATTTTGCAACAGGCTACGGCAACCAAAAATCCTGTCAACAGCGTCAATAAAAAATCCAAGGATTTAGCTAAAAAGACGAGCAACGATAAGCAATCGGGAAATCAGCTCAAGTGTAAAATTTGCGGTCACACGCATGACGCCGGGCAGGAATGTCCTCATAAGGACGCTTCCTGTTTCATGTGCAAGAAGAAGGGACACATTGCCTCGGTTTGCAGGGAGAAAAATGAAAAAAACAAAACCCCACCAGTACAAGTGCATGTACATGTGCAACAGAACTCCGGAATCAAAAACTGAAACATATTACGGTTTTAAACTTCAAAACTGGAAAAACGTGCTTCCGAAACTTTGAAATTTTTCATACAAAAAATCACATATAGCTAGATTTCACTAGATTATTTGAATCCAAACATTTTTGTTTCGCTTTGAGAAATTCAAATAAATTTATTAATTTCCCGAAAAGAAATTATCTCATACCGTTCAAAGGCGCTGTCGTACTGATGATGACATGATTCCAAAATGAAGAATTGGAAGTACTTACTAAAATTATTCAAAAGTAAAATTCGAGATATGAATACCGATTTCAAAGCTTGCATTTGCGATTGAAATACAATCAAATTTTTAAAATAACTTCCCGGTTATAAGCTCTGCTTCAAAAAAAAAAACATTTTAAATTTTTTTCCATCAAAACAGGTTCTGTTTTAAGTAAAGGCAGTTTTCTTAGAGCAGTCACAAAACCTCAAAACTATTTTTAAAAATTTAGTTCAATTCAATGAGCTATTTTCAATTTTAACTTATTTCGAGTTTATAATCTGCAACCTCAAATGTTTATTCCGCTATGGAAGATGAATGGAAGCTCCCGGAGTTTCTCCTACTCTCCACGTGGTGTCGCTTAAAGCGTAAAAGAGAAAAACTTTAGTCGACTTTATTCTTCAAAAGCCAAATCATATCTAGAGCATTATTTTTTTTTATTATTATTAATTTGAAGGTTCCAAAAAAATATGAATTTGAATAAATAATGTTAAGGTAACTCCTGACTACACAGATCAAATCCCAAATCTTTAAAATGAATGTCTCAAACTGCGAAACCAGAGGATGCGAACAAGAAATGTAGAACAATCATTAAGGAAATCTAGATTTAATATAGGAAATCAAAACCTAATTTTGAGACTGAATTCCAAAGCATAATATAAAAAAAATGAATTTTTCGCACAGAATCTAAAATGTTGAATTGGGAACTACATACATGCTTATGTTCCGTAGACACAAATTTGTTAGATTCAAGCAAATATTGTATCCAAGAACAAAATACAACCAAAACATCAGCGTGTCGTTAGAATACTTATGTCGCTTATTACAAACGTTTTTAAAATCCAAACGACCATTAGAGTGCCCCAAATGACCCGACTTTTGAAAAAGTTTTGTGTTGCAGGCTAAAATTGATCCTAGGCCTAGTACAAGATCTTATGTCAAATTTGGGCCAGATCGGATCACGGGAAGGGGTTGCTCAACGAGCCTGAAGTTTGTATGGGATTTTGAGACATTTCGTTTGAAAGAAACATGAAAAATCACTTTTTCATCAATTACTTTGGTTCCCTTCGATCGTTTTCTTTTGAATACGGTTTTCTTAAAGCTCAAGTTATGACAAATGTTTCATCCCTGCAAAAAACTTCAGAATGGAATTGTTGAAAAAATAACGTTCTTAACATTTTAAAGAATAATTTTTCAATGAACTTGAGCTATATCATAAATACTATTGATTTTTCAAAGTACGGACCTCAACCTCAACTCAATCCAACTCTTTCCAGATAGCCTTTATATATAAACAGTATGAATACGAAACTGATTGATTCTAAATCATGTTTAGAACCTTTTTAAGTAGGAATTTGGCTAAAAAAAGTCGTTCTACTGAGAGATTTTCTAGTATCGTTAATTGAATTCTTCTTCGACCTCCCAACTGTAAATTCCGTTTAGTTCTTTATTATTGATTTTGATTAATACAGAGCACGTTTGCCAATTAAAAAATATTTGGATTTCGTTTCATTTTCGATTTTCTGTGAAAGATTAGCAAAAAACAACTAATTGGAAAAAAATTACAAAGCAAACTTTCGAAGTTTTACATCATTACCAAAAGTTATTAAAATTGAATGGATTAACGATATTCTTGAAATTAAATCCAAGTAACGAATGGTTGAAGTTGTTGGTTGTTGTAAAAGTATAATTTGAATTATATTCTGATTTGATATGATTAAGTAATTTTTTCAACGGTTTTGAAACGACTTTGATACGATCTCACTATCTATTTGAGGCCTCCAAAACTCCTTAATACAAGAGTCCTGTGACGATAACCGGTTCTGTAAAATTATATGCCTCAGAACTTTGAGTGCAAAACTTATCGTTTTCGAGCAAACGATTCTTCATATTCCAAACTATAATTGGTGATTTTCTGCGGTTTTTTTTTCTATTATATCGCATACTTTTAAGTTCGGAAGAAAATTGCAAATGATCGAAAATTGTATGGAAAATGACCAAATACAACAATTTTAAAGTGTGTTTTCTCGAAATTAGTTTTTATACATTAATTTCTTTTTTTTTTAAAAAAGGGGCCTCATGTTATATCAATGCAAATAGGGTTTCAGATATCTTTATCCAAAGATTTATATGCAGACCAAGAAAAACGTTTAGAGCATGGTTTTTCCAAAAAGAGCTTCGCGGGCCACTAAAAGTTTGTCGCGGGCCATGGTTTGGCAGCCCATGCTTTAGAACCCCCAATTTTCGTGTACACTTTTGAAAGTGATATTTTTTATTCCAACATGTAAACAAGGTTGCCGAAAAAAATTCTGTGTTTTGACGAAAAAAACATTTTGAATTTTTGTGATTTTTCCCCAAAATTCTGTGATGGTTTTCTGTGGTGCTTTTTCCGTCAATTTTATTCAATATTTATGTCAAATTGCGTCTTTTTTACATTCAACTCAAGAAAAATCAATAAATATAACAAATTTTGTCATATTTTTTTCAATTCAAAAATAATATTACAAAATTTATATTGACATCAAAAATTAAATTTTGAAAAATGGTTCAAAATTTAAAAAATCTGTGAAATCTGTAAAAATTCTGTGACACACATTCTGTGATGAAAATTGGCTTAAAATTCTGTGAAATTATAGATTTTTCTGAAATTTCGGCAGCCTTGCTTGTAGAATGTGCAAACGTAATTTTCAGTATCTTTTCGTAACTTTTTCCTTGTTTGGACTGGCACCTCAATAACAACATATTTTGGAATCATACGTTGTAATTACTACTATTTCTTACAGTGTGTATTTGAAGATTCGCCAAAAATAGTTTTTAATTTTTTCAATATTTTTCTAGTTTTAAGTTTATGACCTAAAGCTAAAAAATCCACTAATTTATGTTCGATTTGCAAAAATACAACCATGCCAAACAGCTTTCAGAGCGTTTTTCTCTAATTAAAAAAAACAAATTTTGTGACGTGAATTCACTCATTCGCACTGTTCTTACTCAGCCTGACAATTTTAAAAAAAAAAGTAGTGTCAGAATCGTCTCATCATTTTCAAAGAAGATCTCTTTTCTGTAAGACAATGTCAAAGTTTTCTCCTAAAATTAAAAAGTTTCCTTTTTTGTGACGTGAATTCACTCATTTACGACCGCTTTGACCGCTTTTTCAAACAACTACATCCAATATTTATAACAAAATTTTTTTCTTCTACACATTGATGCAGTGTTTGTTAGCTTAAAAAATTATTATGCATTTTTCTAAACAAAAAAATCAATTCATCCATTGAAATTGTGTGATTTGAATTATGAATATTTTGGACAAGTTTGAGATTTTATGAAACGCGAACTTATGAAAATGAGCGGTACAAGCACGTGGAATGTTTCTAAAAGGTTTTGTGCCAATTAATAAATTCATCTAAGTAAAATTTCCGCTACACAACTATCTCGAAGATTGTGACTTTGTATCTAATCAGGTTAAAAACAGTTAGTAGCTATTTAAGAGGCGAATGTCTTTTGGAATTGAAAAACTATTAAGTCAACTGACATCGCTGCTGGTGCTTAGCGAAGTATTGCTTGAAAAGTAGTCATGCAATACATCGAAAGGCACTAGCAGTGATGTCAGATGCGATGATAGATTTCAATATCAAAAGACAGACCCATATTCAATAGCTTATAACTTTTGGCCTTTTTTGATACGAAGTTACGGTCTTTAACAAAGTTGTTCATCGAAAAATCCATTAACATTTCAGAGAAGAAACCAAAATGATGTTTATTTTTTCAAGATATTTTATTTTCTTGAATGAGTTTCGAATCAATACAAATCTTTTAGATAAAATCCCAGGGTTTGAGAACCTCAAAAACGCCCCAAATCGAGCTATTTTTATAATACACTAGCTGACTCGGTGTGCTTTGCTACACCCCCAAAAATTATTGAAATTTGTGTTAACTTGTTATTTAAATTTTCTTTTATTTGCAAAAAAAAAATAATTTAATTTCAGAATCATTCAAATGTTTTTCCAAAATAAAATTGCAACCTTTTTTTTTATTTTCAAATCTTTATTATTTTTTTTTAATCCGTGTTCGAATCTTTTTTATAACTCTGGGTTTCTTTGCTTCAAAAGTTTATAACTTATGTCAACATATTCTTCATATAGGGAATCTTCATTGTCCCGTCACGGGACACCTTTTTGACCTATTCGTTTTCGAATCAATATACAAATTGTGAGAGTGACCATTCCTTTTCCTTTAATGGAAGGAAATGAGAGTCTTGTAACATCAGAACGTACCCTCTCATGACACTACCTTCATGAGTTGTTCGTTTGCTTCATTAGATGTCGCTTTAAAATTTGTATCGGAGTCCCACTTCCTATCTATCTTCTACCTGGAAGGAGGGGATCAAGGTCAAACATTTCGTGTATTTAAATACACTCCCATGCCAAATTCTATTCCATTTGATCGATTGTATGATTGTTTCCATGTATTATTTGGTTTTATTTGTTAGACAAGTTCTTGGTTTGTGAAAATCAATCGAATGTGAGCTCCCGTCTCCCCTAACTGTATCTCCAACTGAAGGAAAAAGAAGTCTCAAATAAGCAAATAACCATTTTACGTATCCAAATGCTTTCCCATTCCAAAATTGTTTCCATTAGCTCTATTAGTACTCGAGTTAGCCTCAATCTTCTTCCTACCACCCCTATGGAAGAAGGCAGTAGTACCAAATATTCACAGAAATAAATCTTGAGCCTTAATACTCTCCCAAGCCAAATTTCGTTCCATCTGCTGGGTAAGTTCCCAAGATGTAAGAAATTGTATGGGAGCACTCTCCTCCCCTAAGATTTTCCTACTTTAAGAACGGAGGGTTCTCAAAATATCATAGAAACATTTTTCGTAATCAAATACCTTCCCACGCCAAATATGATTCCATTCGCTTGGAAGGATGGGGGGGGGGGGGGGGGGAGGGGGTACCACATATTCATAGAACTATTTATCATACCCAAATTTCCTGTATCTCCACTGGATGGAAGAAGGGGTCTGAAATAATCATAGAACCATTTCTCGTATTCCACTACCCTCCCATTCCAAATTTGGTTCCATTAGCTTGATTAGTTCTCCAGTTATGTTAAAAATTATAAGGTTGGGCCCCTCCCTCCTTCGTATCATTCCAGTGGAAAGAGGGAGGGGTGCCAAACCAACACAGAAACATTCCTCCTACCAAAATACACTCCCATGCCAAATTTGGTTCCATTCGCATGATCAGTTCTCGAGTTATGAAGACTTATCACTTTTATTTAAATGACCCCCTCCCCCCTTCCACGAAGAGGGAAGGGTTCCAAACTATCATAGGAACCTTCCCCGGCCTCTAATACACCCATCTGACAAGTTTCACGCAAATCGGTTTAGTAGTAGCCGAGTCTATACTCTACTCCAATTTTTATCTTCCTTTGAGGTGGAACTATTGGCCTAAAATTCTATGCCTGACCGGCACTAATAAGATTGCTCATCGCTGGCATTTTTCTCCCAGCGCAAATAAATCATATTCCATATCCAATCACAAGACAAAGCAGGATGGAAAAATTTAGTCAGAAGAAATATTTTCGCGTGTATCGAGCGCTGTATGAGTAGATATGTAAACCCGTGTGTATGTAAACCAACAATAGAAAATTGTTTCTAGTTTCTCATTCCAGTTCACCCCCCCTCCTTATTCTTATACCCAGACAACCATTTGGTGGGTATTTCGAATATGCAACACAAATATACGTGCAAATATACGTATAAACAAATCGTATCTTATGCAGCAAAACCAGTATATACGTATCATTTTGGAGGCCATATTTATTTATTTATTTACTTATTTATTTATTTATTTTTTTATTTATTGCGACATGTTGCGTAAGGCTATTTAATTCCTTTTGGATTACTACACTTAGTCTTGAATGGTTTGATTTTGAAGATTTAATTTAATCTAATCGAACAAATTCTTAGTGTTTTGGGGTATTTTACCTTACTGGTCCCTCATTGAAAAAGCTATGACATTCTCTGCGAAAAAGATTAAGCGAGTTTTTGGTTTTGATACTATTTGAAAGATTATTCCAAACAGCTATGCCCCTGACAAGAATGGTTTTACTGTAGCTCTCGGTGTGGTGGCGAGGTATTTTAAAGTTAAATAGACGATTACTTCTAAGGCGTATAAACTTATTAAATAAATAAATGATTTTGTGGATAAAAATACAAGATCTTGATTTATAGAGGTTATCGAAAGATGTTCCCAAGACTTGCGATTGATGGTGACTAACTCTATGGTAACGTGTTAGATTGAAAATAAATCGAATGCAACTATGCAATGCCACTTTAAGTCTATTCGTGATTTAATCAAAGGTGCACCTCCTAAGAATCCTGCTCCAAAGGTAAAATGAGTTATAATAAGCGCTTTCACTAATTTCAATTTTATATTAACAGGTAAAACAAATGACGTTAATCTTAGCATACGTAAGGTTTTGTAAATTTTTGAACACTGAGCATTAACAAAGGATGTCCATTGTAAGTTATTTTGGATTAACACACCAAGATTTGTTAGTTTTTCTTCGTAGTCGATATTGTCATTGCCCATTCTAAGGGGTGAAAAGTTTGAAATGTTAAGCGGGGCGGGAAAAAACATTGTTTTAGTTTTTTTGCTGTCAATATGCAACTGATTTTTCAGAGACCATCTGTACACGTTTACTAAGTGTTCATGACATCGATGATACTACTTGGTAGAGAACTAGCAAGACAAAAATAAATTTGTACATCATCGGCAAACATATGTATGTACATATGTTACTACTGTTGCAAGACTAGGCAGATCGATTATAAACAAGGAAAAAAGTGTAGGCCCTAACATTGATCCCTGAGGAACATCTGACATTACCGGTGTAGATCTAGATCGAGAATCAATGCAAAAGACATACTGAATTCGCTTTTTAAGATTGGAATCTAATAGTCAAACCGCGCTACGTGAGAACATAAATTGGTAGGAAAGTTTTTGATATGCGAAACTCTATTGAACGCTTTAGAGAAATCTATCGTCAGTAAGATTGCCAACTGCTTTTTGTCGACCGCACTGTGAATATCGTCCAGTACATTGGCTAAGTCGTTGTACTGTGCTTAGATCTGAACCCTGATTGAAACTCGCTGAGGAGGTTAGAGGAATTTAAGAACGTTTGTATTTGATGTTTTAATATTCGTTCGAAAACCTTGGAAAAAACACACAGGGTACTAATTGGGCGAAGATTTTAAATATCTTTGCTGTTCGATTTTTTCTTTATAGGTAATATTTTGAAAACTTTCCATACCTACCTACCTAAGGGTCCAGCGCCGATTGACCGGCGCATAGGGCTGAGGTAAAAGATCTCCACTGCTGGCGATCCGGAGCCAGCGTCTTCACTTGCTGCCAGCCAAGGTTTTCGTCAACTGTGCGGATTTCAGCGGCTAGACTTCGCCGCCACGAGCTTTTGGGCCCATCTGGATTCCAGTCAAGCGCCTCTCTGCAAATCTCGTTTTCATCTCTTCGCAGCGTGTGCCCAATCCATCTTCACTTACGTTCCCGAATCTCGATTTCTAGCGCCTTTTGATGACACCGGCGATGAAGTTCAACGTTTGAGATCCAGTTGCCAGGCCACCAAGCGCGGATGATGTTCCGCAGGCAGCGATTCACAAAAACTTGCAGTTTTCGCGTCGTCACCGCATATGTGCACCAAGTTTCACACCCGTACAGCAATACGGATTCGACGTTTGAGTTGAAGATTCGGATCTTAGTTCGTAGAGAGATCTGGCGTGACCGCCAGATGTTTCGCAGACTCGCAAACGCAAATCGGGCTTTTCTGATCCGGGTTTCGATGTCCTTCTTGGTACCACCATCAGGCGTAATCTGACTACCAAGATACTAGAAGCACTCCACTGTCTCAACCTGTTGTCCAGCTACCACGAAATTGGAACGATTTTCTGTATTGATTTCCATCGACTTGGTCTTTCCGACATTGATTTTGAGACCTGCTGCCTTGGAGCTTTCGGTGAGGTCGTCGAGTTTGCTCTGCATATCTTGTTGTGTTTGGGCGAGCAAAACAATATCGTCTGCCAGGTCAAGGTCGTTCAGTTGATCCATTGTTGAAGGATTCCACGGCAATCCTCGGTTTGGTCTACAGTCAATCGATCCAGTCAAGATCTCATCCATTACGATGAGAAAAAGCAGCGGTGACAAAATACATCCTTGTCTCACTCCAGCAGTTACCGGGATTGGTTCGGACAAGACACCGTCGTGCAAGACCTTGCACGAAAATGCCTCGTACTGTGCTTCGATGAGATGGACTAGTTTCTCTGGGACCCCTCGTCGTCTAAGAGCAGCCCAGATGTTTTCGTGGTTCAGTCGGTCAAATGCTTTTTCGAAATCAACGAACACCAGCAGAAGAGAGTCCTGGAATTCGTTGATTTGTTCCAGTATTATTCGTAGCGTTGTGATGTGGTCCACACATGATCGTCCAGATCGGAATCCAGCTTGTTGCCGTCGGAGTGTAGCGTCGATTTTCTCCTGGATCCTGTTCAGGATCACTTTGCAGAGTACTTTGAGGGTTGTACAGATCAACGTTATGCCACGCCAGTTACCGCACTCTGTTAGGTCTCCTTTCTTTGGGACCTTTACGAGGATACCCTGCATCCAGTCGGCCGGGAATGTTGCAGTATCCCAAATGTCAGCGAAAAGACGGTGCAACATTTGTGCTGACAAGGCAGGGTCGGCTTTGAGCATTTCAGCAGGAATGCAATCGATTCCAGGCGCTTTGTTGGATTTCATGTCCTTGATTGCCGCTTCTATTTCAGCCAGCGAGGGCGCTTCCGAGTTGACGCCATTAATGCGACTTACTGTGGGCGCCTCGAGCTGCGGGTTCTGTTGGCCATTGCTATTTGTAACTCGGAAAAGTTGATCAAAATGCTCAGTCCAACGCTTGAGCTGATCTGTTCGATCTGTCAGCAACTGACCTGCTCGGTTTTTCAGCGGCATTCTTGCATTAGTCCTTGTACCACTAAGGCGGCGAGAAATGTCATATAATAATCGGATATCTCCAATGGCGGCGGCTCTTTCTCCCTCTTCGGCTAGGGAGTTTGTCCAGGCTCTCTTGTCTCGTCTACAAGCTCGTTTAACTGCCTTTTCCAGCTCCGCATATCGTAAGCGGGCGGCTGCTTTGGCTGACCCGGTACATGCCTGCTCAATTCCGACTTTCGCCTTTCTCCGATCATCGATCATCCTCCAGGTTTCATCCGACATCCATTCACTTCGTCTTCCACAAACTTTACCGAGAGTACCATGGCTCGTCGTGATAAAGGCATTCTTGATTCCATACCACTGTTCTTCGACTGTTCCGTCTGTCGGCAACTCCGAGGCTCGGGATTCTAGCTGTTCAACGTATGCCCTTTTCACCTCTGGATTCTCCAACCGGCGGACGTCGTATCGACACCCGACTTTCTCCTCGCGCCGTTGGACACGCGCAACTCTCAGTCGTATCTCGCCGAGGACGAGGTGATGGTCAGATGCAATGTCTGCACTTCGTTTGTTGCGGACATCAAGAAGGCTCCTTCTCCATTTTCGACTGATGCAGATGTGGTCAATTTGATTCTCTGTTCGGCCATCTCGGGATACCCAAGTGACCTTATGTGCTGGTCGATGGGGGAAGAGCGATCCACCGATCACCATGTTGTTGTTGCCACAAAATTCTACAAACAGCTCTCCGTTTTCGCTCATCTGTCCTAGGCCATGGCGCCCCATGATGCGCTCAAAGTCCTGATTATCGGAGCCAATCTTTGCGTTGAAGTCGCCTAAGTGGATTTGAATGTCACCCTTCGGAATTCTCTCAGCTGAGGCATGCTGAGGGAAATTTACTGGATCTTATTATAGTGTTGAAAAGTTTACAAAGAGGACGGCATTAAAATTTTTAAGAATTTCAGTGGAATTCCATCGGGGCCTATCGCGTTTGATTTGATTGAATTTTCTGCTATTATAAGGCTATGATCATTTAGTATCCGGGCAGTTACAAACGATTGTATTTTAAAAACTATTCATTTGATCGAAAAACTTTCTATGAAGGAAATGAAGGTGTTAATATGACATTTAATATAAAAATATAAAAAAATATATTTATCAATGATTTCAAAAAATACTCTAACTTTTTCATAAAATCTCTTTTTTATCTTTGCACACTTTTTTCAGTCATGTATTGATCCATTATTTTTACCACAGAAGCAAAACCTTTGCAAAATCATGATGTTTTACACAAACTCACCTGGAAAAAGCAATTGGAATCTGGTTGGAGCCATTTCATTAGTAGGCATCTCGAAGAATTTGATCTCTTAAATTCGGTTTTAACATAAATTTCTTCGTCCATGAGGACACATCTGTCACATTGCGTAAAAACCGGTTGCACATGTTGCAATCTAAGGAACTGTTCACTATTAGTTATTTACTAGGTGTCTACTAGTCGGAAAACACTTTTTGACTGACGGAAGTGGATTAATTGCATTATTTAAGGGGCCTGCATTCAGTTATCCCCAATAACCATAGACTTTTTACCATATTTAAGATCAAGGGTTCCATTCCAATGCTTGATTTGAACTTCGTGTGGATTCTAGAGTGGCTCCTTATACTTCTTAACGATTCGGTCCAAAAAAGAATCAGAAAAAAATCAACAGTTTATGAGTTTTCAAGTCAAAAATGAAGAGTTTCTGAGGCGCAAAATGCGCAAAAGGCGCCAATTTGTGCAAAATTATTTTTACCATGTCTTTTTGCATCGTAAATATCTCAAATACACATTAACTTAAAAATCTGACAAAAATAGGCAAGATAGTCCTTTTCATAACCAACACAACGCTACTAAAGTTTTGCATATCCAAGCTCTTATAACGAAGCTATCAACGAAATAAAGTGCCCGGATACTAAATGATCATAGCCTTAATATCGTTTATGTCGATCGGAGTAAAACGAAAACCATTCTCATTTTGAGGTAAAATAGGCAAGTGCGCATCATCCGTGGTGAAATTGGAAGTAAAATATTCATTTATCTGATCACTGTGTGGTACGCCGGTCTAATGTTTGAGAGACAGCATGAGTGTTTGCTTCTCTTGATGCGCCATTCAGTAGTCAACCTCTCAGAAGATAAGTCTTGTGCTGCTTGTTAGGTGATTCCTTGCGAACGGCCATTTTGCACAATCACTAGAGTACATTAGCACATATATTTTTGATTTGGATTGTATTGTCGTAATAGAATCATGCAATGTATTTTAATACGATAAAGAATGGGCCGCATATTTTAGGTGCAGATATACGGATTGTCGTAATAAAATCATGCAATTTATTTAAATACGATAAAGAATATGCATGGGCCGCACATTGTAGGTGCCGCCGGCCGTGGTCTAGAGGATAGCATTCCAGACTTCTAAGCCAGAGTCCATGAGATCGAATCCCGATCACGGCACACATAGTACTCTTTCTGTGGTCTGGTGGTTTTAGCATTTGTATGATGCTAGCCATAATACCCTTGCAAGATGTACGCCTTAGAGATAAGTAAATTAGATCTCTTCAAAGAAACAAGTTTCACTGAGATCCTATATGTGTGTGTTCGTTTAAAAAAAAAAAGAAAAAAAAAGATGTACGAAAATGAGTTTAAAACACATTCTATACGATATAATCTGTAAAAAAAAAATATGCCTTCTGGTTGTCTGGGAATCATTCGTTAAATCCTTAAGTGAGGTAAATCACTCGTCCCTGTAATACATATTTGCTTTCGAATGATCATCTTAATTTTTTTTTTATTTCTCCAAAATTAGGAGCTCGATAGACACGTTCTACCATCAACGACGACAACTTTTTTAGTCCTACCATGTGAGTCAATCTACAAACCGACCGCAGGAGCAACCAGTCCGAAATCGAGAGTTCTTATCGTTTGTTTTTGCTTAGCACACTTCATTCCACACATTTTCGCCGGGGGCACCTCAACGATCTCTACACCAACATACGTTGGTTATGTCGGGTACCTACCTACTAACTCAAATGCAACTGAATTCACTCTTGACTTCAACGGCTTCAGCCTTCACTAGGTATCCCCATTGCTGGTTTGGTATTCGTTTTGTTGACAATTTATTTCCAACCTTTTTCTAGCTCCCTCTCTTTTGTTTCTGTTTGTTTTGTTTTTGTACGCCATTTCGCTCGACTTGTGGCTCCAAAGTTGACGCTTAGATAGTTGGATTTGTGTGGTTCGATGTTTGATACCGTACAGCGTAATCACGACTCAGCACCAGAAGTACTTCAGGAACGTTTAGTGCCGGGATTAGTGTGCTTGTTTGATTGATCGGAATCGAGACTTTTGCTACTGGTTGTCGCGATCTTGAGAAGTAATATCATTTCTTGTGGGTAGAGCTCTAAGGTTGCTTTCATCGGGGTAGTAAAAAAAATAAATCAAACATAGTAGGCGCCTAAACGATCAAGTTCATAGCCTTTAGGGCTCTTTAGTCTTAGCTACTCTGATCCGGAGAAACCGGTTTTTAGGTGCAATTTGTTGTGACATAATCGAATAGGTCCACCGTGAGCGGAATTTCGCGAAAGAGTCAACCAATCTGTGTGGTTCCAGCCCATGAGTTGCGTTCAACGAAAGTGACGATCATGTGCGGTTGTTTTTTTTTTGGTTTCACTGTAAGTGCCTCGGTGTTAGTGATATCTTGAAAGCCGTCTAAACGCTACTTAAAACGTGATGCACCTTGAGTTGAGTGGAACTTGGAGGTGACGTGAGTGCGATTCATCATGCGTTAAACTGAGAAGTCTGGGGATTATTGTATACGACCTTCTGAGATTAGAATCTCATATGGTGGTCGGGAGCATTGAAAAAAATCTGATGGCCTTACTAGAACGACCCATGAACGCACTACAGTCCCGTTTCCGGAGGTTGTCCGGTAATGGATATGGGGATCTAGTAGAGTCACGTTGTTGCAACAAATCCAACAAGGCCTCGTCGGTGGCGACGAATGTCGTTGAGGTGCAGCCTGTGTTGATTAGGAAAACGCCCAAATTTCCCTCCCGGGAACGACACTTGGCCATCAGGCGGAAAAAAGTTGTGGTTGGTGAGCCGCAAGGTCATGATCTTTTCGTGGATCCTAAATTTGGTTTGACAGAAGGTTGTGGTTTTTGTAGCGCCGACGATGATGAAATCAGGTAATTTGGAACAAATATTTTTAAGCTATTCAGTGCTGAAACCAAAACTGTTTGCTTTCCTTTAATAAAAAAAATTAAAAAATACTCCTTGGCTTCATGATGTAAACATTATCTTCAGCTTTTATATGCACGAGACAAATATTTTTTGGACGTCTAATATATGAAGCAGTTTTACTGAGGCATTTTTTCTGATTTTTTTTCTTTCATGCTGAATAATGAGAAAACTAGTAGCTTAAGGTGTATATATAATGTTCTTAAAATATTTTACTGACATTACAAGGGTTTTATTTAAATAAGTTTAGTTTATATCGTTTGAACACGCCAGAAGTTATAACTATTAGAGCTTGTAGTGTCAAATTGACACTCCTAGGGCTGATAAGGGTAACGAAATAATAGCTTTTGTTTTTTCATTGAAAACTTAATAGTATGTTTCTTCGACTGAATATCCGGCCGAATAGTCGTTTGGCCGAATAGTTGAAAAGGTCAATATTTGGTATTCGGCTAACAAAAAAAGTGAATATGATCCAAAAATTACAAGGGACAGTTTTTCTTGGAACAACAGTAGGGGAACATGCCCTATTATGCGCCACCTAAGCGAATCGCTGATTTTCTATGTATTCCACGTACAAATTGTGTTAAAAATGGGTGCAATCGTTGAAGAAAATTGTTTTCTAAAAATGCCAATGATTTTTTTATTACTCAAATTGCTATGGTTGCTTCAAAAACTTGATTTTTAAAAACCATATTCAAAGCCACAGAACAAAACTGTATTGCAAATACGCGCCGCTGTGTATTCAATACGCGCCTAGCAGCCGAACACACCCGAAAGCATCTGAAGACCGAAAACACACCAATACTTACAGACACTTTGACTGAAAAGAAAATCAAAATGGACTAATCAAAATAAAAAAAAATTAAAAATAAAGTTTTTTGGCTGAATTAACGCTCAAAATATGGTTTTAGACTTTTTGTTCATTTTCAATAAAAATTGGCCATTTTGAAAAATTAATGTTTTTTTCAGCCTACGATTGGCGCGTTATAACGAGCGCATGGGCCGTGATCCGAGGTGCCAGGTGGTAACGTCAAAAATCAGGAGAACTCGAAGTTAAAAATCAGGATTTTCCAGGAAACCTCTTTATTCATGAAAACAATAAGGATTTCGGGTTAGATTGCATAAATTAAGGCGCACTACAGGTGCTGTAAACTCCTTGACTTATGCAACAACAGTACGCAGCTTGTAGGCTGGCCGATAGTTCTTATCGTAAAACACAATTTAAATATTATCTGAACAGAAGATTATCATCTGTTAAATGAGTTTCCCGCATGAAGCAGTATCATACAATAACGATCCCCCTTATCTTCTTCCCAAGGCACCCAAAAGATTACCTTTATAGTTTTTGGATTATACATGAACGATTAGACTAATCCTTTTTTCATCAAATGGAATCGTTTAGACACAAGTAACGATACAGGGAACGGGTTGTTAAGTAAATAAACGATTCATTTTTTTGCTTTTTTCTAGATGCAAAATCTAGCTGAAGCACCTGAAAGATAGATGTAATCGTTATCTTATCTTTTTTTTAAGCATTGCTGACGCTACAGGTTATCTTTAAAATATCTTTTTCCATTAAAAATAAAAAGGCAGAGCATTCGTTTAGAGAAAATATTGTTTATTGAACAATCGTTTTGGTTTTAATTTGTTTACAGGATATTCATGCAATGAATTACAAATTATAGAATAAAAAAAAAATCAATTGCAAAATTCAATAGCAATCTTCAGCTTGTCTCTTGTGAGACTCATCGGAGTACTTTTCCCACTCGGACTGTCCAGAATATAGTCAGAGCAGCATTCGAGCAAGAAAAAACCATTAAATTTTTAAAAATACAATACAGTTTCGGATCCTATAGAAACGGTTACAGTAAACAATGCCATGGTAGTGCTGTTCGCTGTTCTTCAAATAAGTCGGAGTATGATTTCTGAATCTGAATCTGAAAAATCCGAAATTAGAAAACTATCAGACCCAAATAAGAATTAATTCTACTCAAATCCAACTAGGCGCACTTTAAGATGACTTATTTATGCAAACTGGAATTTGATAAAACTTAAATTGGATCGATGGAATGGTTTTCAGTTGCTGATGTCGATTGTCCAACTTCTCGACTCAGTTGGAAGTGGTTTCTTGCTGAGTTTGATGACCATGGACCAATGCATTGAATACTCCTGGCAGTGGTTTCGTTTCGTTCATTGGGGTTTTTCCGAAGTATCCAGAGTTTTTAATAAATCTAAAATTTAAATAAATACATTAATAAAGAACTTTTTAAAGCAAAAACAAAAGATAATATTCTCACCTCGTTACTGATGGTAGCTGTTTAGTCGTGTTCGATTCTACCAGATGACCCAGAATGTTGAATATTCTCCTTCCGCCAGAGTTATGCCTACTGTTGCTGCTGTTGATGATGCCCATGGTGATAGTGGTACACCTGGTGATATTATTAATCGATTAATGCTGGGAAGCTTGAATATTGGCAATATATGCAGGTTCCGACTTCAGCTGACTGTTCTTCCTTTGGGTATTCTCCTTTGAATACATTCCATCTACGGTTCATAGTCCCGGTTCAAGTCAAGAATGCTTTCATTTGGAAACACCATTGCCATTCGAATCATCAGTCCAGATTTACTCTATCTGCAAAACATTAGATTAAAGTTTTAATTAATATACATAAACGAAAATATTATGAAAACCATTCTTCACCTAGAATGTGCGTATTACGATGTTCTCGTGTAGAAGTCGCATAAAAGAAATTCTCGAGAGACTGAACAATCGAAAATTTCTTTCAAGCTAGGTAAATTTAGATGCTGCCAGTAAAGTTTACTGGCTTCCTGACCACTGGCTCCAACCGATGGGCAAATTTAACTGAGCTTTGGTAGTGGGTCAGCAGGAACCCTCTGGCATTGGGTTCAGGGTAAGTTGTTGGTTAGGATCTCGAAGTGAAAATGTGGCTCATGTGACCGCAACTGTACAATCGATGGTCACCCCTACTCTGGAGTGCTTTTATTTGGCGGTTCAAGAATGTTTACCACCTTCCTGTTGTTCTGCTTTTTGCCAGTGGGATCGTCATTTCTGTAAAAAAAAGATTTAAATCGTAAAAAAAAAAACTATCTTCAGAAAACTTATTTGCTACTAGTTGTAAGATTTATTCTTAGCTTTCTGTAAAATTAGAATTAAAACTAACAATATATTTCTGTAATTGAAATAAAATCAAAGGACGGGTTTTAAAGCAATAAATTATTTACATTTAGTATTTATAATTTATGTGAATCATCAATTTCGAAAAAAATTCAAATTAAGGTTTTGAAAGCAAAACTTGATTTAAATTGTACTCACCTGGAAAATAAATTCTTTAGTTTCTGAATTGCTGCAAGCGGATCTTCAACGGGCTCGCACGGTCCCGAACCACTTGTCCGGGAGTCCGATGACAACGATGGCAGCTGAAGACGTGCCTGCAGAGCTTTCTGTTTTTGAGCGATTTAAACCGCAGAATTTCTCGTCGTTTCCACTGACCCGGATTCGACAGCGTGCCGGAAGTGTTGATATGAGGCCCTTGGAGCCAAAGGGGTATAAGTGACAAAATGGAAAAAATCGAGATAACCATCTAGAACGAATCCTTGACTGTCAATCATCATATGCTATTTTAATCATAATTTTATTTCACTATTTAGTTATGTTTAGATCTCGTTGAAAAAATCGTGCTAACTGAAATTTCCTTTTTGTTTGGAGCCAAAGGGGTATAAGTGCTGCACTTATACCCCTTTGCCTCCAAAGTCCATCAAATTGATGTACTTATACCCCTTTGCCACCAACCCTAACTTGATTTCATGAAAGTAATGTTTTTTCATCGGGACCAAAAAATTTTGAAATTAATGTAATTCACTTTTCTTTTGAATAGCTGATGATGTTTAAAAATTTACCATCAACTATGATTCATCTGATTGCATTAAGTGATAATTCTAGTAGAAAAAAAAATTAATATATTTAATTATTTTTTCTATTTCAATAACAAATTAGCGGATCACAAATTCCTGATTTCTGGATATATGAAGTGTGTCACGGATTAAAGGCTTATAAAGTACAAAAAAAAATGTATTTGTACGAGATAATTGGGTTAATATTGAAACGCCTATCGTTAATTTACTGTAAAAAACCAACTCAAGTCCCATTCCAAATTGATTAGGCAAAGACGTACAAAACACGTGGTGATTGGAATTTACTGGAAAATACCTTTCCCGAATTATTATAAATTAATCTTGATGAAAAAACGTTGTTTGGAGAGATTTAGTAGAAGTTGCCAAGACCAGGTTGATCTTCAGCCATAAAATCTCTTAACCTACTGTACCAGAGTATATTTCTCATCAAAACAACAAAAAATATATTTATACGAAAACTAATTGACTCTTGTAGCAATGAATATTTATGGTTTCTTACCCATATCAATAAGATAAAAAAACCTGCATTTGAAAATTTGTTGGTGGCAAAGGGGTATAAGTGAATTTATTTGGTGGCAAAGGGGTATAAGTGCATGTGTTTGGAGCCAAAGGGGTATAAGTACCAAATTTAAAAAATATGTATCGCCTCAATAAACGTCAAATAAACGTTGTTTTTTGGGAAAATGTTGTAAAATGCTTTGTTTTTATTTAGAAAAATCATTCACATGAAAAAAAAAAACATAAAAAATATCTATGAAATTTACTGGAACACAACGAAGTTCAAGTGCTTTTTTCTCGAAATCAGGAATTATGCACTTATACCCCTTTGGCTCTAAGGGCCTCATATCCATTTTAACTCTGGCACTTTTTTGCCGGAGCATATTTTATAATTGAAAAAAAAAAAAAACTGGTACACGAAATCACAACAAGAAAGTACGAATTCTGTTTGGTTATGATTTGTTTCGGCGAACACTCGAGCCACCATCAAATCTTCCCTGATCAATTATGACCGCTGTTCCACGTCCGCTGCCGGGTGCTCTTGTGCCGTGGGAGAAAAAAATTCGAATGCTAGCTGCTTCTCTTCCAGCGGAAAGCGGGTAATAATGCGAGGGAACTGTTTGGTGGTGCTGCTGTTGCCGCTGATGACGGTACGACCGGTAGCGGCTGTTGTCTATGATCGCGATCGTGTCTGAGGAATTTTAAGAAACAGGGTAGAAAAAATGAAAATTTTCGCTAAACAAAAGTTTTTTCTCACCTAGGCCGGACGTTTTGTCGACTTCCTCTTCGACGACTTCACCGCTACCAGAAGTTGTACCGAACGTTTCCTGGAAAATCAAAAAAGTCGTCGTTTTAATAACAATTTAAATGGACAAGAATCAGCCTTACCCAGCTTTCAGGGGAAAAATCTGCGAATTTTACCTGCGAGTTTCTGCTCACTTTAACCATGCGCGCGCCATTTTTTTTGCTTTGTTGAGTGAAGACACACGTCACACTCAGTTACATCACAAGTTTGGATTCCAGGATTATTACGTGTATCTTTCAAAAATATTTTTTTATCATTTCTAGCAACGACGCATGAAAGGTAGAAAAATAAGCTAAAAATTCGAAGATTTAAGAACGATTACTCGAATAGTAACTATTCATGTAATCAGAACCGAATAATATTAACGATTTAGTGTATGATATTTGATTATGCGGGTTAACTATTTTATTTATTTATTTCATTTTATTTATTTACATAGTATTCCGTCTTACGACATAACTTGACGAACATAATTCCTAAAATTCACTCGGTTCATGGCAACCGTTCTCCAATTTCTCGGGCACCTCACATTCGCCAGATCACGCTCCACCTGGTCTAACCACCTCGCTCGTTGCGCCCCCGCTCGTCTTGTTCCTACCGGATTCGTAGCGAACACCTGTTTTGCAGGACAGTCGTCCGGCATTCTCGCAACATGTCCCGCCCAGCGTATCCGGCCAGCCTTCACCACCTTCTGGATACTGGGTTCGCCGTAGAGGCGCGCGAGCTCGTGGTTCATCCTTCGCCTCCTTTTTTAACTAACTATTTTATAACCTATTTTATAATTTAACTATTTTATAACCTATTTATTCGACTTTCTCATAGTTTAACTTCAAATTCAATCATTTTTAAGAAGTTTTTATGAAAATCAAGACAAATCAGGACACTTCAGGGACAAATTTTCAAAAATCAGGACAACTTGAGAGTTTTTGAAAAATCAGGACGGTCTCTCGAAAATCAGCACAAATCATGATAAATTAGGACACCTGGCACCTCTGGCCGTGATAGAACATACCCATAAAAAGCATACCTTAGCGAGTTCAGTATGATTTTTAAGCATTAAATCATAGATTCTGCTCTATCGATGTATCAGAAAATATTGTCTTATTCGTTTTTCTCTGCTTGGTGACAACTTATTGAAAGTGTTTTAAAATTTAGATCGAAATGAAGAAAAAGCTAAATTGTGAAATTATCACGACACAGGGGCATTTTAAGAAAAAATTCATACTTGCCATGACCAATCACAGCATTTTAAAAAAATTGGTAATTTTTTAGAGGCTTAAAATGTTTCAGATTCTTCAAAACAAGGGTGGCGCGTATTAGCCACATAGGCGTTACATGCACTTTCCCCCTAAATGGTCAAAGCATCAACTTTTGTGACGCGAAACCGTTCGGAGAATTCAAATTGTACCCCTTTAGTGGTGCCGTAATACGTTTTTCCAACGTCAATTTTAAAACATGTTTCTTCAAAAGTAACCCGAAATTCGCTTGACTAACATAAACGAACAGGGTGTGCCATTTAAAGTTATGATGATAGTAGGTAGTGATCATGACTATTCATTTGACCGCCTAGACTCGACCTTCGCAGGCACTATTGCAGAATAAACTTAGCGGAAAAGTTCACGTCTCCGGTCCATCAACATCAACAAGAAAGGCAAGGACGCGCATCGCTTTGATTGACTGGAAGGCAACTTTCTTCAAACACTTTCTGCAAGCAAAGGAAAGATCCTCCCCAAAACGATATGGGCCATCATGATGGGTAAAGACTAACTGACTGAGAATTTTTTTTCCGCCAGAACATTGTGTGTGGTAAGGGGGGATGAAAGCAAAACTGCAAAAGTCATAAAATTTATGAGCGGAACACAAAGAACGATAACAGGACGGCCATAATGAAGGGAAGAATGGGGGGATGAAAACCGTGGTTGCAAAACGTACACATTTATGTTGATGTTTGCTGCCATATTCGACTGCGAAAGCGAAAACCCGGAGGCGGGAGGATTGAAACCTCGCCAAACAGGATAGGGGTAGTTTGTCTTTAGCTTTTATGGAGTGCTAAAGGACATACTTTGGTTTGGTGGTGGTTTGGTTGAGATCAGCGTCGGGCGTTCTGTGGAACCTTTTTTTTTCAATATTATTTTATTTCACCCGCTTTAGTAAAGCGCTTGTTTGTCATTGTGTTGCCATTATTGGTTAGCTTTTGAGGTTGGGCCCTAACAACCGGAGGATATCGGGAAGTCATTAGCGGGTGGAAACTCGCTTTAATGGGTCCTGGAACCGTGTTTGTTTGCGCTTAAAAAAAAAGAGCAAAAGAAGTGATCCGGTGCGAGGGCAATGATGCTAGTCATAATGTGTAAATTGGTGTACAATGTTGCGTCATAATGTCACAGCATTTAAGTACAATTTTCCGGAATTAAAATTGATTACTTACTTTATACCGATAAAGGGCGGTGACAATTTGTCAAGTGATTTCAGAGATATCGCTTAATACTGAAGTTCATTGAAAATTTGTTTGGACAGGATCGAGAAAAATCCAAGAAATTCCCAGTGGGAGAACCGGAAACAGCCGGAAAGTTCACATAGACAATCGTTCAAGAAGTCCTAGAGGATCCAATAGTGAGCTAAAATTTGAATAAAAGTGAAGATGATAGAGTTAAGGAATGGGAGAGGTTTTTTCAAGCTCTTTCCGAAATATCAACAAGGGAAGGCATAAATAAAATTTGAATTTATCTGACTGGTTCGTCTTGTTGACTAATAAAAAGGGCTGACCTCATTTTTTCAAGGTAGAAAAGCTGCCCACCGGTTTAATAAACAAAATACGGTGGTCAAATCGTGTGCAAAATATTTGGACTGCTAGTGGGAAGATATTCACGTGGGGTTTCGTAGAAGGACTAATATAAAAAAATACAGTAACGCTAATTTTTGCATGCGCAGAAAGTAGAGCATTTTCCGGATCATTTCCACCATTTTTCACTGGAATAATTTTGCAGGAAAAAATTTATAAATATGGACTCAAATCTTAAAAAAAAAAAAAACAAAACTTACTGGGACTTACTGACCAATCTCTCAATTTTGCCTGAAAATTGTTTAAAAACCTCTAAATTTCCATTTCTGAAAAAATTGAGTTACTGCTTTTTTTTTTTCTTTTAAACATCTTCTCTAAACACACCGTGTATTATGTTGAAAATTTCGTAATGGACCGCAAAACGAACCTGGCAGCTTTCTAGCCAGAAACTTTTCGTTGACAAGTGTTACCTAAATTGAAAAAAAAAATATGTCTAATGCTTGAGGAGGCTAACGATCTGTGAAAACTGAATGTTTCCCTGTAAAGCACCTCAATAGGACCCAAAATGTTTAAAAATTCTGTTTAAAACTTTAAAACTCTGTTTTAGTTGGATCTGTAATCGTATCATTACGCAAAAACTGTGATGGAGTGATAAAAAGTCAAACATGTTGTTCGAAGGAGGACAATCGGCTAAACTCCTCACGAATTTCGAACTTCGACAAAAATAAAAAATATTGTGTTATTTTGAAGATCAAGCTTAAGGAATCAGAAAACGTAATCAAAAAAACCTTGATTTAAAAAAAAAAAGTTGGATCATAGTATGCATTATAGATGGCGCAAGTGTTGCCCAAAAATTAAAATCGAAAAACTTATTCATTAGACGCTAACTCTAGACACATATGAACATAAAAAAAACATTTAGCTTCGCTATAAATTTCATCAAATTCTATTCATGCATTCAATAGTTATTCACAAAACAAAATGTTGCATTTTTCCGAATACACTTCTTAAAAAACTGATTCAAACAAGCTATGTAAATTTCCAATAATCACACAATCAAATGGTATTTAAAAATGAAATCACAAACCTTTTACTGCCATTGACATTGAGGAGAAATCTTTCAATTAGGTTAGGAAAGCTCAATTGTGTCTTATGCCATGCGTTAAGCTACATTTACATATGACCCATTCCAAGCACCCCTCAACTGGAGAACCGATTTTTATTTTTCATTATCCAAATATAAATAACATAGCGTTAGAAAGGTTATTTCTTGAATGTCATTTTCCATTAAAAGATTTTCAGCTACCTTTTATTAGAATTGAGTATGTTAACGTTGAAATTTAAAAATTTTAGTATGAAATTAAATCGATTTTTGCAAATATTCTTTATTTATAACATAACTTTGTCAAAAATCTAGCTATGTCAAAACAAACTACTGCAAAATGATGGTAGAAAAGCCATCTTTTAAGCATGATATAAGATAAATAACAGTTACTGCAAGTTTACGCTCTAGAATCGTTGATAAAAGTATCTATTTTGAAGCGTTGTGACGTCACGAAAATTCTACTGTTTTGAAATTTATGATTTATTGAAATTTCACATATTGTCGAAAATTGGAGGTCTTTTCAAACTTTTTGAGCGGAATTTAATGCAGTTTTTAGATTTGAAATCGGTTTAGCAGGTTGTGAGTTGCACCCGGGTAAAGATTGCGTTGTGACGTCACGAAAATTTATTAACTTTCGAAAAACGTTCAAGACTTTTACTTCAATACTATGATAGTTTTTCTTCAATACAAGTTCAACACAACAATGTGCTTCAATAAACGAAGTCTATTATAAAGTTTTTAAAGAAACTAATTTTTTTTGCATTAACTTTGTTGTTTTTAAACATTTCTAATAAAACATATCAAACAGCGCTTAAAAACGCTGGATTCAAGAATAAACAAACTATCAAACAAATGAAATCCTCATCGATTTTGTAAAAGAATATTTGTGAATCATAAAGCAGATAGTTATCTGTCATTTGAATAAAAATCTTGTTAAAGATCAAGTTCTTGATATATCTATGTTAGAATGAAAAACACCGCTAGTAGTTTCTATTTCTTTCTGGCAAACAAAATAAGTTCCATGAAATAAAAAAATGTAATGAGATTCAAAAAATCTGGTTAACTGGTAAACTTAATAGATTAACTTTTTTATTAAAAAAATCATAAGATTTTCTTAGAAAATTAATTTATAAAATAAATTAAATTATTTTAATAGAAAACTGCTTTCATTGAAATTTCAACCTCAAAGAATGTCACTAGAAAATCTAAATCGAACCCCGTGTTCACATAAAATCTCACAAAAGAGACTTTGAACTGAACAACAAAATTTAATAAATTCAAATATGTACTAGCACAAGGTCTCATGCAAAATTTGGGTCAGATTATTCTAAGGAAAGGGGTTGCGCAACGCACCTGAAGTTTGTAAGGAATTATGTAGATTTTTTTCGGCATGATAAAAAACCGTTTTTCGTCAATAATTTAGGTCTTTATCAACCAACTTTTCTTTTAATTTGAGTATTTTAAACTTTGATTATGACAATATTTCATCTGAGGAACGCGTTTCGATTAGAGTTATCATATAACAGCTATAACGTTCAAAATTAGCGTCGATTAACGATCATTCATGTATTTTTTTATTTGACCCACCAAATGCTAATTTTTGAAACTCAAAAACCTTTTTAACTAAACCATTGTCGAAATGGGATCTTGAGATAAACTTTTTGTCATAATGAAAGTTTTGTGAATGACTAAAAGTTAAAAAAAACCAGCCGATAGGGACTTCAGAAATTGGTGCATAACTTGGTTTTAATGTCCTTCCAAGCCCAATTTCTCATAATTCAATTCAAATTTAAGGCTCATTGTGCCCTCTATTTCCGTGGACCAATCCCCAAATTTGGCACTGGACTTTATGTTAGGCCTAGGATTCATTTAAGCTTGCAACTTATAAGATTTTCATTAGATGGCTGATTTAGGCACTCTAGTGTCGATTAACTATCTTTGGAAAGATCGAAGGCTTTGAAATTATCATTTATTTTTCCTTTCCTTTGCAATTAAAGATTAAAAAGATTCAGAAACACATTTTAACGCTTTTACGAATAAATATTTCCTAGTTTTAGTTTTTTCCTAAATAATATTCACATGATCGCATCAAAAAAAATCGAATAAAGTTGATGTGAGCAGTGTTGCAAACCTCATCTGCTTATATGGGTCTTTGACATTAAATTCCTTTTAATTTTTGGGAATAAATGGATCGATTTCATCACCAAATCACATTATTTATTAAGTTTTTAAGCATTTTAAGTAAATCAAGCATTCATTATAAGATTATACTGTGATTTATTTCATGTAGCTAACCATTGAATTTCGTGACGTCACAACGCTTTGCAAAACCCTGCTTTAAAAAAATGGTGCGTTGTGACGTCACGAAACTGAATCGCTCTAAAATAAATTGATATCAAAATTTGAACAAATCAAAAACAGCGATTTGTTGGTTGTAATGAATCGATACTTTCCTGAAATTTTCATCAAATTTGATCGAATAGAAGAGCAGAAAAATGCGGTGTTGTAAAAAAAAACTGAAAAGTGGAAAAAGAGGCGCGTTGTGACGTCACGATTCCTTTTGCTTATATTTGTAAACTATTTATTCTATACGAATACTTTTGGTTTCAAATAGTAGAGAATTAAATTTTGACCTTATAATGTACAATTTTTAACAATGTGCGATATGACCTGTAAAACTTACATACAATATACCAAAAAAAAATGTTTTGCAAACGTTGTGACGTCACGCTGGAATGGGTCATATATATAAATAGCATATCGGTAGCTTTATGACTGTTTCTGGTCAAACATCACGAGAAAATATTTGCCAATCACATCAAAACCGGGCTGATATGTCAGTCATAATCATCATAACTGTATATCGCATCCTTGTGGACGATAAGCTGAGTCAATAGTGGGGGGGGAGGGGAGGTTTCTTCGTCCTTTATCTCACTTTCTGAACAAGAAAGCACAAAAAGAAATCATCAGCCTGAGGAAACAGACTGACACAAGGAACATAACGACGGTCATGAAATAAGGATGAACCTGACCGGGCAAGAGATGTCCGCTCGGGGGACTGTTTGTGACCACAAGTAAACCTTGGAGGCCACTTTTCCTGTATATTTTATGGCAGTGATTGATATACTCATGTCTTACATGGCTGTTTCGTAAAAGAAATCCTTTCCTCTATAAATATAATTTCGTTTTCTAAGGAAATTTAATATTTTTTGTCAGTTTCAAGTACGATTAATCTAGAACATTTAAATTCTACCTTGAAAAAACATTATTGTGGAACATATCGTTTGACTTCCATGGAATTTTGGCGTCTTTTAGATTAAGACACTATTCGGCCATTGAACATGCTGAATGTTGTTTGTTATTGTACCATACCAACATATGTCAAAAATTTCGTTAACATGAGAAGTCAGTTGATCATTTGACAAGCTAGAAAATTCCTGATTCTGTTCCTAAGCTATGGAGGAAATATGATTCCTACTTTTCAAGAAAAATTATAGAAAAATAAAAAAAAATCAAAATACGGATGTCTTCTAAAAAATAAGAAATTTCTTTACATTGGGCTGAGGACCCAGACAACCAGAAGTCGTATTTTATTTTACAAATTATTTCGTACAGAATGTTATTCAAACTCATTTTCGTATATCTGTACCTCCAATGTGAGCCCCATGCATATTTTTAATCGTATTTGAATACATTGCATGATTTTATTACGACAATACAATCCAAATCAAGAATATGTGTGCTAATGTACCTATAAGGCCTCCAAAATTATATATACTGGTTTATACTGGTTTACTGGTATACTGGTTTTTCTGCATTATATACGATATGTTTACACGTATATTCCAAATGGTTGTCTGGAGAATTGATCATTTCAATACATTTTTATTCTCGAGTGTAATCGTAAAGTGATAAAAAATCACGATTTATCTCTTTCTTCAGACATATGGAAAAGAAGTTAGCCCACTGGACCCCACTCTTATTCTTACTTGAACACCTCAATTATTATTTTTTTTTTTTCGATTATAGTCGTATTACCATCTTTATGGCATTCGCGACTTTATCAACGTTGCAGTTGGCGGATCGTTATTGAAAAACTTATCCGGTACAACTGTGTTCGATGTTTACTCATGGGCTCGAACTCGCGGACATCGGCTCAGGGGACAACAGACTTGCCAACTGAGCTATATCACAAGCCCAACCTCAATTATAGTCTTAGCTTTGCGACACAACAAATACTAGCTGCTGGGTTTGGTAATAAGTTTGGTATGAAAAACTTTAACTATCTTCGGAATTCTTTTAAAAAAAAAGTATCACACTAAACCTACTTTTATTCTTGCTTTAAACCTTAACCGGGGTAGTTATCAAAGGATGACTATCCTGGAATTTCGAATTGTAGTTGTAATTAGTGAAAATTTTCTAAAATTTGGAAAAAAAACTTTAAAAAAAACTTTATTGTAGTAAATTTGCAATATCTATAAATTTTTGGTTTGTTGTTCCTGAAGACTCGGAAACTAAATACTGAACCGATTTGCGTGAAAATTGACAGGTCTAGATATTGAAGGCCGGAAAATGTTCCTATTAAAGTTTGAGACCCCTTCCTCTTTCTGAGTGAGGGGGGGAGGGGGTCTCACAAACAAAAGGAACATCTCGAGAAATAATCAAGCGTTATAAAATTTGGCTTGCGAGGGAATATGGGTAGGGAGAATAGTTCAAGGATGGTTTGAGACTCCTTCCTCCTTCCAGTGTAGAGAAAGTAAGGAGGAGGGGCTCCCATATAACTGTTTGCACAATTTGAGAAATAATTAAGTAAACGAGACTTAACTTGGCGTTGCGGGCGGACTTCTGTGGTTGTGATCATGAGTTTGCATGTGATAAGGTTAGAATAAGATTATACAATTTAGCTTTAAGTTTTAATCAATTCCTACCTAGTAGAACGTATTCCGTGTCTGTGGAACAAACTACCGGATGTTTCATTTAATGGACCATATTTATCCAGATTTCAATTAGTTTGTAGTTTGTGTAGCTGTAAATAAGTTGAGTTAGGTTAGATAACAATGGTGTTTAGTTTTCCTGGGTTCTTTTGTACCTGAATCCTGAGCAACTTTGCAGCACTACAAACCGTACTTAACGAACGTACTTTTAGTTTTTAAGTTCACAATCCTTTATATAAAATACTTTTATAATTTTTAGCCACTCATGTTTTTCCAAAACAATTTCCACCGGTCTGTTCGGCTATTGTCAAGAAGAGAATGAGCGAGACAGCCAATCCTCTGAAAATTCAAAAGAAACGTCAGTTGATGCGCCACTGAACTGCATTTCGCAGCGGTGCGGCGAAAGCAGCGCTTCCAGTGTTGTCGATGTCAACATTTTGCATGCGAGAGTATATGGTTACGAAAAATATTTTAAGGATGGTTTGAGACTCCTCCACCCTTCCCGTTTGGAAATGAAAAAAGGGGAGGGGTGCTCCCATACGATTTTTGCACAATTCTAGAACTTATCAATAAAATGGAATAACATTTTACTTGGGTGGTTATTTGGGAACGAGAAATATTCCTGTGATTTGTTGGGACTGCCCCCTTTTTAATTGGGAAGATAAAAAGTGAGGAGGGGGTTTTCCGTAAAATTTAATTCATTATTCGATAACCATGCAAATGAAACAAAATTTCACATTGAAAGATATTAAGCTATAAGCCATTTTTCTACGATGTTTGAGACCCAACCTTTCTTCCACTGTGTAGAGAATATACGATATAAGAAAGTTATAGATAAACTTAATACAAGAGCGAACAAAAATGTCTCATTTATTTCTTCAGGTAAATACTATAAAAAAAAACTGATTAATAATTAACAGTTTTAGCAACGCATTCTGCGGCGTGTATAATTGAAAAACTTAGAAAAGCTTCCTCTCAGAGAACCACTTAAAAATTCTATAGCGAATAAACTATTACCAACGCGAGCGAATGGCGGTTGCAACGCAATCCAAAAGGTTGTAAGTGTGCGTGAAGAAAAAGGATTGGTGAAGCTTTGTTGGAGAGAACGAGGAAACAGTGAGAGAATATTGGGATATGAAAAAAAAAACGAACGGTGAAGCTTTGGAGAGAACGAGGAAATGATATAGTGAGAGAGTATTGGGATATGAAAAACGAACGGAAATGAAGTCAGTTAATAGAGTATAGTCGTAAAGAGTAGTTGTGTTTTTGTGAACAAGAAAAACAGTGGAGATGTCTAGCGACGAATCCTCCGGCTCCGGACTCGACACACTGGAGGGATGAAAAGGGGTCTTCCATATAATATTATGCATGACTCGAGAACTAATTGAATAAACAAAGCTAAATTTGTCATCGGAGTATATTTGAGTACGAGAAATGTTTTTCAATGATTCGACATACCTTCTTCTCCCAAATCGGAAAAGAGGAAGGAAGAGGGTTTCTTTTATACAATATTTTTGGTTCACTCGAGAACTCATTATTCAAATTTAATAATAATGGGTAAAATAAAAAAAAATGGGTATCTATTTAAGTGGATTTTTAAAATAATTATTTAAGGCTCCTTTTTGATTTCACTGGAGCGATAGCAAGGGCCACGGATACGGATACGGGTACGGATGACGAAACGAACGTGAAGATGGATTTTGGGCAGCTTCCTGGCCAAAATTTTTTTGAAGCCACTGGTTTGATCTGGCAAGGTATTTGCAGCTGCGGACGAAAAACCCCGATATTTGTGACAAACAAGACCATGGACTCGAAGATGTACAAAAAGGAGTGCCTGAGAAAACGAATTCTTCCGTACATAAGATCTCAGAAAGAACCAGTAGAGTTTTGGCATGATTTGGCAAGCTGCCACAACAGCAAAGAAGTACTATAGTGGTCTTGGAACAACTGGATGGATCAGGAGTCGGTATTATCGTTTTGAAATTGTTTTCGGATCAATGAGTGGGTAACTAAGTTAGTTGAACTAAAACAGGATTGCTAAAAGAATATTTCACAAAAGGTTGTTTTTGAACTATTTGTCAATCTGTATTTTCTCATATTATTGATTTGAAATATCTATTTTTACCTCTTACCGTTCCTATTTAATAATAGGTACAATGAAATATTATTAAAAAAGCTGGTTTTGATTAAAAAAATTAACTCCCAGTCAGAGCCATTTTAAATGACCCAATTTTACAAAAAAAATCTATTAATTTTGAGTTTATCATCGTTGGAATTTCGCAATGAAGAATAGAAAGTTCATACCAATTCTAAGTTATGTATTGGCTTTTCGGTCTTATCAGGTCAATTATTACACTTTTTATATGTGCTTCATCCAACGTTTCGAATTATATTGATTCTTTATCAAGGAACTGAAACTTAATACAGTGGCATAAAACATATTTTCTCATAATTAATCTTCACGTTAATTACTTACTCGGACATTCGTATTATTGTTCAAAGCAGATGCGCTCCTGAAGCGTTCATCAATCGTCGGAATTCTGGGTGTCCTATATTCTGGTATAAGTCAGGGCCTCGGCGCCTACTCCATCGTTTTGGAACACGTCCGTAGCAAAACTTTTATCACTCGACTCAATGTTTGTTATTTCTAGGGAAGTGATTACGTAAGCGCTGTGATCCTCAACAAAAGTTTTAAGAAATATTGTGTTTATTGTTTTTGAGCAGTGTTATAGGACTTCCAGCTAGGAGTGTAAAATCGACTCTCTGGAGTTCATAAGGGAGTTTTTGACTGGGATTTCAAGGAGCGGCCATTAAAAATACTGATTCAAAATCAGAATGTTAATTAATTCAATGGGGTCCCAGAAGAAACAAACATAGTTTTTTTTTATGTCAAAAAAGTTACAAGCCTTCAAATTTTCAATTGATACTCTAAAGCTTATTTATGAAGGTTGGTAATTGATTACTATCAGATGCTTTCAACTGAATTGAAGTAACCTTCTAGTAAAAATAACAGAGCTAGATTCTACCTTTCCACCGACACTGACACCAAGGACCGAGCAAAATCCTGCATTCCGCCTAATCGAAACCACTTATGTATGTTTCGAAATTAAGCGCCCATCCGAAAAGGGAACCGCCTAGCGTTTAAAGTCGACTCCAAAAAAGGGAAAACACCCCTAGTGCGCCGTTTAAATACGTCGCGCGTCGAACTTTGTCTATTTTTATGTTTCATTTTTTTTTCATCTTTCTGGCAAACGCTTAGAGCGCCAAAGTCGTTGCTAATTATTTTCTGCTCCTATCTGGTAGGTAGACTCAATCATGATAATCCATTTGACGCCTCTAGAATGCAGTCCGCATCGATTCAGACCATTTTTAATGTCAACGTTGACAGTAGGGTGTGCCATGTAGATCGAATCGTCTAGTTGTTTCAGTTTTTTTGTACTGTTAATCTCATCGTGAATTTTTGTTGGTTTTTAAAACTTTATAAATTTCTGGTGACACTAAGTAATTTCTAAAACTTATAAATTTGTTGAAAAAATTAAAATGACACTCCAACTCTATGAACATTTCAGCCTTTCCATTTGGGGTTCCAAATTTTAATAAAAAAAAACTTAATAATTTCAACAAAACTTTTCTACGACGCCGCGCCGTCTCCTAGTTAAGAATGAGTCATTTAATTTAATGATGATATTGATTATGCTTTGAGCTGCTTGTGCTACTCCCTCACGAGCACACGATGTAGATAACTAGGCGCCCAAGCGTCAATGAGGTGTTTTTTTTTCTCTTTTCTTCACTTACTTAGGGTGAGTGACTTTACTTTACTTAGAGCCTGCTTTGGTCCTAAAATGCCAAAATTTTCCAATAATTAATTTGGCTGACAGAGATAGCAAACAATAAAATCCTATCATACTGCTATATGCCACAAAAAGTAATTCAAATAAAATTTTTAGCGATTTTTTAAATTTACTTTCTCTTCAGTGAAAAACAGATAACTGAATTAGAAGGCATTATTTGAAATATTAAGAATAAATCAAGTTATTTAACAGTCTAAGTCTAAGTTCAAGAGGAATTTATCATCGCTGTGCAAAAAATATGAACTATACTACCTTTTTTCTAAAAAAAAGAAAATCAATGGAAAATCCGGATAATTGGTAAAGGGTCCAGAAATAGCAGACTTTTGACCACAATGTTCGATTTTTAGACCTAAAATCAACGTTTTCAATTCTAATCAATCAATTAAGGTACAAACTTTCATAAAGCCATAATTGAGAACCTATACCAAGCATGTCAAACTTTTTTTGTCAGCATTTGGTAAATTAGCTAAAAGTAAACACAAAAAAGTTCTAAATATTGTACTGGTGACAAATGTTCTCATTGTTGCAGCTTATGTACTTAACCAAACCTCTTATAATCTATTATCTCTAATATCTCTCAAAAAACTCTTCCAAATTCTTTTTTGGGAACATAAATCATGACATTATGTTGCTGAAAAATAAAGTCCCCAAGAAGACTTTGGAAGAGTTTCTTGAGAGAAAAGATATTTTTCTAGTGTTTCCAGGTCAAAATCCAGATCTGAATCCTATTTAAAGTCTCCGTATTATTCTTGCCAGGTATGTGTAAGGTGATTGTTAGAAGTTTTGATAAGTCCATTAGCTGCTAACATGTGAAAGAAACGAAGGAACTTTAAGATTTACAGTTTTATATGACGGGTTAAACAAAAAGCTTTAAAAAACCTTGAACATGTCAACTGACTTAATGCAAAACCGATATGTTTTTGGCAAAAGCTATTTCTGGTTTTTCATGAACTATTTTTGGTTTTTCAATCAGTAATTTTGATGTGTTCATAACAAAACCTGAAATGCGCTTTCAGAATTTCCAGCCCAAAAATGAGTTATTTTTGCTTTTGCTCAGCTATCGACAATAGATTTCAGTTTTGTTTTGTTTAAATTTGTAATTTTGAAAAAACTACCAAATGGTATAATTTTTCTGGTGATATTCAATTTCAGATGAAAATAAACCTCAAAAATGTATGTGTGCTTATAGGAATTTCTACCACTGTAAATAAAACAAGACGCCTTTTGAAGAAATATTATTAAAACAAATTCTTATGAAAGGATCCCAATGATTATACCAGCTTTTTATAAAAAAAATTATGAGTGTAAAAATCGCTTCTGAAGAACGATTGAACTTTTACCAAATTTGACGCAAAGTGGTTATCTAGCTTGCAACTTTTTTTTTAAATAGAACATTCCTGATGTCGTACAAAACATTTGGTAAAAACAAACAAAAAAATATGTAAGTGTGAGTGGGATACGGCAATTGTATTGGCTTGAAGCGCTCTGCATTGTTTGCATTGAACACAAAAAATGAAGAGACTAACTGCAAAAATAATAATACATAATAGTTCTGGCTCAATTTTGCTAACTAAGGAATCTTTTATTGCATTTATTCGATTTGTAGTTTAATCACAATCACTTGAATACTTCTACCGTTTGACGGTTAAACCAAAAAAACTAAATTTCGAGAAATACCGAAATTCATTAAAATGTCTCAATCTGCAACATATTGAAAAGCACTGTCTAATATTTAATCGATCTATGCCTTGAGAAACATGGTACACTAGAATCCAACACCACGGAAAACTCGAGTAAAATTAGTCAAAATTTACATTTAAGTGATTTTTACCAAATTTGGTAATCATGAAGTTTTTACACAGCAACTTCATGCATTGTATAAAAAGATCCCTTTACCGTGGTGGAAGGGATCTTTTATACAATGCTTGAAGTTACTGTGAAAAACTAAAGTTGTACCAAATTCGATATATGTAAATCACTTAGAAAATGAGAGATTTGTGCCGATTCAATATCAGACCCCCTCCCCCTTTCGAGGTAGGAAGGGTTTGTAACTTAAATCAGAAACAAACTTCGGCCCAAAAATCCGTTATATTAACAATCGGATCAACCGATGACACGAAAACACTTCTGCATATGAGAAAACACGCCGGCTAGTTTTCAAAGTACAATAGCTCCAGAGATGCCAGGTGTCCTGATTTTTCAGGATTTTTCTGATTTTCGAGAGACCGTCCGTATCTTTTCAATTGTTCTGAATTATCCTGATTTTTTTAGGAATGGTCTTTAAAATGTACTGAACTGTCCTGCCAAGGTGCTGCTCGATTTAATTGGATAATTATTGGGGTTTTCAGTATTTCATCTTTTTTATGCAATCTGAGAAGAGCTGCATGTTATTTCCATCCGTTTAGTGGTGTGCTGATAGATTCTTATTCATTTCATCGCGTACCCTGATTAAAGAAAACCACCTGGCACCTCTGAGTGGCTCCTATCCCGCATTCAGTACCATTTGAAAAGATGTGAAGTAAATGATATTAAATTATTCAATTTTGAAATCGTCTTAACCTTTGATTGACGGCTCTTAGAGGTTCGCGGTCTTGAGTGAAGTTGTTCTTTGAATCTTCAACAATAAGAACAAGCTTTAAGAACTTGAGTTCAGTGCCGCAGTTGTTAGGCCGGAACAAATTTCAAATCCTTCTTTTGTCACTCGGAGTTGGAACATCGCGAGGGGAAGGACAATAAAAAATAATGCGAAACACAAATAAATTGGAATAAATTGCACAGAAGCGTGTTTGCAACAAAATTGCATACTATATCGTTGCATTAAACTTAAAAATCAAGTAATTTTTTATCGAATAATTCAATCAAATCAAGAAAACGAAAGGTGAAATAACTTCCATCTTCTTAATCTTCTGGTCTTGTAATCTTTCAGATATTGGAATTTTTTTATCAAAATTTACATAAATTACGGCAAACCATATTCATTTCCGCCTTCGGGTTTTTTTTTTTGCAAATTTCGAATAGGGGGCGGGGAGGGTTGGTTGACAAAAAAAAGAAATTGATATTTTTTCCAGCCTTATTGCGCCCCAAAAGGAATTCAAAGCCGTTTTGATTTTTTTTTTATGGCTGACCAGTCTAGAGTCCACTTTCTTTCGTGAACACTTCTTACATCATAGGACTCTCGTATGCGATATGTGAATTCATTCAAGTAATTTTATTTTCAGCTATACCTAAGCATTTTTACAATACAAAGTAAAACAAACTCAATGTCTGACTAATATTTTTTTCACATTTTGTTTCTTTTTCAGGTGAGTTCGATCTATTCAAGAATACCCATCAGGTAGGTAAATTGTTCAGCTGAACATATAATGTTTTTATGTCGATTCTATATGGGAGCCCCCGCTCTTAAAAGAAGGGAGGTCTTCAAACTAGGACCAAAATACTCTCAGGTACCAAATTCCACGGCATTTTGACCATGTTTTTTTTTATAAAAAAAAACCCTTTCATTTCAATTAATAACAATTTCCAAGAAAGCTACAAAAGTGGGAATAGATATTCATTAAGGCAAAATTTTTTTAAGTGTCAAAACATGATTTTTTAACAAATTTAATCGAAATCCCTCTGCAATTGTTCGAGCTATGCCATATTACACGTTTATTTTGTATGGGATCCCCTGGTTTTAAAAGTGGTATGAGCCGACTATCAAAATACCATGTCAAAACTGAACATGAAAGTTGTATGAGTTCTGTCCTTTCCTTGAAAAAATTTATATGGGAGCCCCCCAACTCAAAAGCGATTGGGGTCATTCTGCATAATAAATCAGCTTCTTTGGTCAAATCATGCTTCTGAACCTTTTTTTTTATGAAAATCACCAGAAAATCAATCAAGATGCGTCATTTTTTAACACATTCGTCGCCATGGGATCTATATTTGGATGACGAGTAAATTTCCAGGGCGGCCCGCTTACATAAAAAACGGGTGACGCTCACCCGTTTCGCCACGCGTTTTAAATCTTGGAGTTATTATCACACTCCGAGAATTTCTTTGAGCCCGGCAAGTAAGACTTCATAAATGGTATTGGAGACGAACGTGTTCAGTTGAATTTGTATGGATCTCTCTATCATAAAATGTGAGGATTTGTTTTATTGTTTTAAAAACCATCTGACATAGTTGTCTTAATGATAAACTTAATTTAACGTTACATTAATATTTAGCAAGAACGATGATGTTTCTAAATATTATTTCTTAATCCATCACTTAAATAAGATTCAATCCATCGTTTAAAGGTTGTTGTACATACATCGAAGTCAAAAAGCGTATAAAAACGTAGTAGAAAGCTTATTTTTGCGGAACGTAAAGGGTCGTTACTACCATACCGAGTGCTTCTTGATTCTAGTGAAAGCCAGTCACGATTTCGCGGAGCTCTTTCAGGGGCATAGATATTACATCGAGAAAGATGCCATGAACAATCGATTTCATTTCGTAAAACCTCCGCCACGAACAGTGACTGGCCGATGGCATGACGATCCGAGACCATGAGCTTTACATAGGGTGTGGATGAACTCGGTTTGCCGTGGTATAGGTGATCGAAAAAACGTAAACATTGTGTGTATTACAGTGATGACGTCATAACATCATCGGGGCTGCAGTGCGTAATACAGTTTGCTAGAAAAGTTGTCAAACTTACATGATTAAAGTACGATTCCAACGGTTCTTAGAAGAAAGCAAATGTTTAATTATACCTGAAAATGTACAATGAATAGAAATTCAATAAACGTAACTCATAATCAACAGCTTCATTCAAGAAACTAAGGGACAAATAAATATTTCTTTTCGTTCATTTGTACGTACTAACTGTATTTATTTATCAGATCGGGAACAAATCGTTAAATCGAAGCTAGGTAACAAAATGTTTAATTTTTTTCTCATTTTTTCTATTCACGGCATCGCGCTCATCGCGAGGTTGTTTTTTCTTGTTTTTCAAAATTTTAAAGTTATGGAGTTTTCGTTCCAGCAATACCTTTTGGAGGTGCTTTACTCGCATTTTTAATCTTTTTTGAGTAAACTTGTCGATAATTGCTTTTGGCACGTCTTTGAAATGTCGATTCAATTTTCGAACGGTTCGTATCTTTACATTTTCCTTATTCCGGAAACCAACTTCCTCTTTATAGGGTCCCTTGTTATGAAGATGACTAAAGCACGAGTTCATTTGCTCAGCGACATTTGACCATGTCTCAGAAGCAACAACTAACCCTCCTTGTTGAATTGTCCTGTTTCCTTGTTGAAATCTTTTTCAACATCGTCCGTTAGCTGATGAGTAAACTGACCGCACCAATCATGCTGTTTCATCAACGTTTTAGCAATAAACCCATAAGCGTATTGCTGCCCATCAGCTTCTTCTAATGTATATTCCTTCGGTTCAAAAACCCACGTTTCGTCGTCATCCGAATCGATTAACGTTTCATCGTCGTGAGGCATTGGGCGCTTATTTTTCCTAAATATAGTTGACATGTTGAATTCTTCTTGAAAATCCATTTTTTGCTCTGTATTCTGGTTCCGGCTTAGTTGTTGTTTCAGGCTTTTCCCCAGGATAATCAAGCGAAGCCTATCCAGTGCTTGCAAGGGAGTAGGGTGGTCATGGCTTCCTCCATTCAAACGAATCATAGCGAATAGGTTCTCAACAAAGTCTTGGTTGAGTTTGTATGTCATGATAAAATCGATTCCATATTTAGCTCGCATTGTTTGTAATAGGCACTTAGTTGAATGGATGGAAATCAAAATGGCCTTCTGAAATGCCTGGGAAAAGAGAATAAGTTGTTGGTTATATATGTTAAAACTGTTACCAAAACAGGGTACCTGTAAACAAGATGCAGCGGGTAAAGCATGGTTTTTTAGCGTTCTCATGTTAGTCATAAGCTCGGCCATCTGATCAAGTATTTTGTTCTGAGCTTCTTCGGCTAATCCATAACACTTTTTATCAGGTATTGATTGGTGCAAGCTATAGGAGTTCATAACGTCAAACCACGAATTTGTAATATCGATTACTTCGGCCAACAACCGCGCCTCCTCGTACTCTCCAAAATGTCGTATGAGGTTGACCGCCGTAGTGTGGCTAAGAAGTTCTGCTGCTAAGCGAACATTTTGTTTTTCTGGTCCCTCAGCTGTGATGTGTTTCAAACTCAATTTGAACATAGAGTTAAGTTCTACATTTTTAACACCCCCTTCAGTTTTACTCAAAGGCGAGTTCAAGGTCGACGCATTTTTGATCAGTTAAACCAAAAAATATTTCGTGATCAGTTTTCCTGAAAAATAGGCATAATAAAGTGTTCCTTCCAAATGGTTCCTTTCATTTTAAAAGTTATAATTACCTTTGTAATAGAATCCGTGCTTCACCAACCAAGTCCTTACGAGTTTTAACAAATGGGGTCCATCGGGGAAAAAGAGCATGTCGTCTTTTGTGACGGGGTGTTGGAAAGAAGTTATTTTTGTAACGTGGCTCATATTGGCTTGTTTCCACAGAGACAAGTTGCCTCCGCCACAATCATGAACGACTGCTGCCACTGTGAATCCAATCGAGTGCAATTGACTAGTAACATCATTGAGAATCTCTAAGGTCATTGGGCAATCAAAATCTGCAAATACAGGTGTTTTCCATTTGGAAAACAGACCCCGTATCGAGATAACTTGTATTTCCTTATGCGGGCCCACAATTTGGTCGTTCCTTGTGTCCATTTCAACTGAGTTTTTGACGGCCATCTCATCATATGCCAAGACTGCCACTCGCTCTCTAGACGTCATGTGTTTCCCAGTCGCTTCGAGTACTGATAACACATCCTTCAGTACACCACTTGGCATGTGTATTCCTGAAGCATACTCACGAAGACTACGTAGGCTGGGCAAAGGAATTTTCATCTCTTTTTTGACTATCTCGTACGCTGGCTGACTGTGGTATCTAGTAATAACATAATGATTTTTTGAATTAGTTATATGATAAGCTTTAATAAGATATTTTAAGACAAAGTAATATCGGAGGTTACATCCTGGTCATCGTTTTACCAAAGTTTTTTTTTAACAAAGCGATCATACCTTAGTGAAAATGCTGTCATGATCTCCTCGGACGTCCACTTAACTTTCTTTTTGCGTCCCAAAATCAAATCGGTTTGATTTTTTGTAAAAACTTTTGCAAAAGCTTCATCTCCTTCTTTTTTGATCAACTGTTCTGGAACACGCACAAGCTCTTGGTTGGATTTCCGCAACAAGTCTATCTGCCTTTCCTGCGCTTTCAACTCCAACGCATACTTACGATGGAGAAACTTAATTTTAGCATCCTTTTGTTTCTCCTAGAACAAAGTATTGAATGAATATTGATGATAGTGGCTTATTTATAAGTTTTACCCGTGTACGTAAAGAGCTAATTGTTTTCCGCTGATCAATGATTATCTGTTGTAACGCAGTTTTTGTCAGCGTCTTCGGTACTGAAATGGTTTTGGGCAGTGTGTTCGTCTCCATCTCGATCGCCTTACAGATTAGCTCGAGACCATCGAAGTTCATATCTGCAGGTGTAGACAGTACCGGATCAAAAGCGATTTCGTGCAACGGTTGGTCAGAAACAGTATTATTCGCAAGACGACTCGGATTATTTTGACGATTTGTTTCAGCACTGTGGATCGCAGTGCAAAGCAAGTCCACAGAGGTTTGCTGATTGAGGAAACGATGACTCTTCGGTGCCGGTGTTCTTCAACGACAAATCAAATATACCACTGTCGTCGTGCTCAGGGTTTACATTCGACGTCGCTTCTTTCCCAGACACATTGGCGCATGTTTCCAGCGGTTCACCATCCACGGCCACCTCACAAAGGAGGTCGAGTCTACAGAGGGCTGCTGATTCAGAAAGTGACGGCTTCTCGAGACTTGGAATAACTTCTTCCGGCCAATCATAGTTGGTTTTCAACGGAACGCTTATTGCCTCACAAAGTAAGTCTAGTCCCCGGAAATGATCATCAGTTTGGTCTGGTAGCTCTTGGTCCTTGACGTTAGTGCTGTTCTGTAGAGACTCGATTGAACTGTTGTTTCTCTGTAAAAGTTCTTCGACCACTTGCTTCCGGTTCCTCACTTTAGCTCTGATGGATCGAGCAGACTCAGTTGGAGGGCAACGAATGGATGGCACAGCTGAGAGAAAAAACGAAACATAAAGAATATTGCGATAATGGCCAAAAAATAAATAATAATGGCCAAGAAATACTTACCAGATTTTATAAGAACCCTCCTTGCGTTTTCCATGTAAACATTGGCAAACTCCGTCAATTGGAAATGCTGCGAGCACACGTATATGCCGGATCCATCCTTACGGCCACAGAACGCGAGCCATTTTTTGCGTACCGCGGGTTCCTTCGGTAGCTGATGAAAACTCACTGCACTATTTTGCTTCCTCGCGTCGACCTGCAAAATTTTGCAGGATTTTATGCAGCACTTGGTCATTTTTTCAATCAACAAAAGTTATCCAAATAAAAAAACTCTTCCGTTTTTGCAACCCAAACAACTCTTATGACGTCATTCATGCGAATCGGACCGCATTGTACGTACACCAGTCTGAAGATACTGATGTATTTGTGACAGCATCAAAATATCTCCGCACCTTATGTAAAGCTCATGGGATCCGAGAGTGTGTCCCAGTAAAGCACAACGCTGAACATACGGTGGCAGGTTTAGAGGGTTCTCCCAAGACAACTCTCGAAGAGCATATCGTACGAATCTTCTTCGAATTGCTTCAAAACGCGCAATCCACACAGCTTCAAATGGCCACCACACTAGGCTTGCAGATTCTAATGTTGAACGAACCAAACAGCAGTATAGAGCTCGAATATTGTAATCGTGCACGAAAGGTTGTTTCCTGCGTCAAAATGTTATGATAGCAACACTCAAAACTAGAAGGTTGACTGCACATCAGTTCACTACTGTATCGAGGTATTGTTGTAATTTGTGGCAATCAGTAAGGCTGTTTATAGTTAGAAATATTTTCAGATCATCCGCACACAGGAGTACTCCACATCCAACAAGAAGCATGTTAATATTATTGCAGAACAGCGTAAACAGTAATGGGCAAAAATTACTGCCTTGTGGTACCCCTGAAGTTGCAATGAAGTCGATTGATTCAGCGGAGCCAATTATGACAGCTAAACGACGTTTTGTTGGGTAGCTCCTAAGCCATACACACAGTCTTTCGGAAAATCCTAAATGTTGTAGTTTCTTGAGCAAAATTTCGTGATCGACTGAATTAAACGCGGCTGTAATGTCAGTATATGGCATCACTTTGCTTGCCGTCATCGATATAGGATAAACAGAATGACGTGAAAACTACCAGGTTTGAGGTTACTAATCTTTTGGGAAAAAATCCATCAGCATTCCAGAAATCCAACTCCGGTACGAAGAAAACTTTACAACGTTGACGATCCTGTCCAAAACCTTTGAGCAGGCAGCTAGCGACGAGACATCTCGGTAATTACGCACATCCTGTTTGTCACCTTTTTAAAAAATAGGGCCCATGAATGAAATTTTTGTTGTTCGAAGGACAGGTTAAATATGTGAGTGAGTGGCTTTACCAGTTCGGCGCTACACCTTTTTAAAACGCACGAAGGTAAATCATCTTTACCGGCTGAGGGAAAACTTCAAATTATTGATAGCATAAAGAACCATTTCTTCGGTAATAGCGAAGACGTCGAGGTCTAATACATCTCTGGGTAATAATGTTACCTCTGCATTGATTTCATCTGTACTTTACGATTGTATCGGGAAAACACTGGAAAAGTGGTTGGCAAAGAGGTCTTACCAATGGTACAAAACTATCGAAGACTTCACTCATAATGCAGCAGAATGTACTCACAGCCATATCTACATCAGCACATCTTTGAAGATTCGTCCAGTCAATCTCGGATAGCGCTTTGTTCAATACCTCAAAATCTGCACGACGAGAGTCACGAACGGGTGCGTCGAAGTCCTCAATAAAAGCTACAGGACTCGGGAACGAAATATCGAATTCAAACGGAGGATGATGCACGTCTATGGGGACAACAACTTCATTGACCTCGATGATGGTGCTGATCAAGATGGACTCATCGGTGAAGACTAGATCCAACGTTCGATTATGAAGGTTCCGTACACCATTACGTTGATGCATTCCATTTAAAATAGTTCCATCCACTAGAGAGGCACTTGCCATACTTATCACCGATGAGGGATCGATCAACAAGTGGTTGCCTTGACCAGGGATCCACAATAATTGAGGTTGGTTAAAATCACCCAGAAAAATTACACCGGATGAAGGATGTTGTAATCTAGCTCCCGATAGAGCATTCATATGAATATCTAGAATGGAGATATCCTGGCTTTTTCCGGTGGAATATACGCTAATCCGATCAAAATCGAACGATGTGCATAGGACACTTTCACTCACAAGTTTTCGAAGTTACTGGTATTTCCAATTGTAACGATGAATGAGCTAAGTTTTCTCGAAATAGCCATGAGAACTCCTCCACCCCGACTGCGCCTGCTGTTGAAAATACTTCTGTCGCAACGGAAAACAGCGTAATCTGAACAGAAAAGTTGACTTGAAGGTACCGAAGAATCAAGCCAGGTTTCAGAAAAGGTGTAGATATCGTAACTGAGCTCCGATGTTGAGATGAAACATTCGAAGATTTTTTATTTCAGCCCACGACCATTTTGATAATAAAGGCGCATACCGTGCGGGTTAGTTTAATGTGTTGAACACTCAATAGTACGATGATTTAGGGGACGCATTTTGGAAGGCGAGGGGCTATCACTGAACGCATTGGGAATTGAAAATAGGACCTTGCCTGATCGCACAGGCTGGAGAGCCCCGTTGTTTTCTTCGAACACAGGGCCGGGACGACTGCTGACGCTGGCTGGAATCTGCGCTACTGTTACGAAGGGCTCGGGGGTCTCCATTGTGCTTAATCCGTTGCGTCCCAGAGAACCAGACAGCAAATCAATAGTTCGTCTATCAGTTGAGCGATGATGGAGTTCATCCGTTGTTAAATTTCTACTGAATTTTTCATTCAGTGGACGATCAAGTCTGCACGTTGGAAGGCAGTCACTGAACGAATCAAAAGATGAGCTAGAATACTTGCCTGTTCGAGCAGGCTGGAGAGCTCCTTCGCCGTAGACGTACTCAGGGCCGGGACGACTGTTTACGCTGGCTGGAAGCAGCGCGACTGAGTCCAAGGGCTCAGGAGTCTCCGTAATTCCTAGTTCGTTGCGTTCTGGTGTTGAGGTCCCAGATGTTGGTAGACAAGTAGAGGCGGTGGAAGTAGCGGGCCGAGCGTGTTGATAGCGTTCGCGGGATCTGTAGCTGGGTGAAACTTTATCACACAAAGAAAAATTTCTCAAAGAAAAAGAAGAATACTTGCCTGAATGTGCAGGCTGGAGAACCTAATAGCCACAATCGAACTCAGGGCTGGGAGGTCTGATGAGGCTGGCTGGAAGCTATTATACAAACCATCCTTGGTCTAAAAAATCCTCGGGTAGCAAATTTAGAATCATTCTGATCATCAGTTTCTAAGTGATGGTGTCACAGAAAAACGCCTTCATTTGAATATTTAAGATATAATTGTAGAAAAATAATAGCATTGAAAAAATTATGTGAAAAATCCTTCATTTGTTTGATTGTATTTAAGCGATTGTAGGACTTGTTTTGTTTTTCGTAGAAATTGAGAGTCTCAAAATTTTCGGTTCATTTTCATTGCCCCATATTCACTAGGGGAGGAGCGGGCTATATGCGCCTATTAAGCAGAACACTGATTTAATCAAATATCACGTCGAATATGTGTACAAAAACTATATACACGTATGCAGGCATCTGTTTTCTATACAATGGAGTAATTTTTATGTTAAAATTTTCTTCTGTTTCCAAGAAAACGATTTTATTGTAAGTGTTGTCTAAAACGCCGAACCTCAAACCGTGCGGGCTAAATGCGCCTATTTATGTTTTGAACAAAATTTCTGATTTTTGGGCAATATTTCCGTATAATTTCATTGAAACTGCTAGAAAGTAATAATTTCCGTACGACAAAGCTGAAGTTTTATAAAAATCTATGTATATTATAATTTTGTGGAATAAAACAAAAGTTAGGGTTGCCATACTATGGAGGCAGTTCATCCATGAGAAAAACTTTATCAAATCTGTCTTAAGATCTTCAATTCATTCTTAAGATGTCATTCAGAGCTTAGATTTGAAGGTTCAGTGATAAAAATCATTAATTTATTCTATTTAACCTGTTATTTTAGGATGGAGGCATTTTACAAACATGTTGGGGGCATACAAAAACACTCTATTGTTCCACTAAATAATCATTATTAAACGTCCACAAAAGCTGAAATATGTTTAATTTCTTAAGTTCATTTGAGTTAGAAACAAAAACCATCCTAGTTTTTGTTTTAAACTTCTTTACGTATAATTTTTAAAAGTCGAAATATTACATCAAAATGTATCAAAACCTTGTATGATTTTTTAAATTTTTTTGAGTTTATAAATTCATAAAATTCTTTCTTGCCTTATGTTCTAAGCGTATCGCCCTCAAAATGCATTGGTCAGCTAAGCTGTCTAGTCAGCCATTTCGCCAAACAGCCGTAGGGTCATTTAACCCGATAGGCCCATTTAGGAAACCTTTCCCCTACAACATCACAGCTTACACGTTCGCCTTGTTACGAGTGCTTTTATCAGTCAACTCTCTCTCTCTGTCTCGTTCAATCGCTATCAATGACATCATTAGAGCCGGCGCGGGCCTCTACGCTTCCCTCTGATTGCCATCGGACAAACATTGCACTTCTCCTTCGCCAGCCACCCACACCGTCTGAGATAAACAGCCGGAAAATAAAAACTTTTCCACCCAAACAAACCGCAACCAATTTGCCACAAACTTACTCTCAGTCAGCTCTCACCGAAAAACCGACAATTTTTCTCACACAATATTTTATCACCCATCCGAATGTGCTGCCACAAAACCGACGAACGACAACTGACAGCAGCGTTCAGTTGTTGAGAATATCTTAGAAAGAACACAAACCCACAAACACAACCGTAGGGCAAAAAGGTTTGAGAAAGAGAGCGTGTGAAGTTCGCGTGGAGATCGCGAAAATCCACGCTGTCCGTCGCCGAGTTGCCGGTCGGGTTCTTCGAAAATGGTTTCGTAGTTTGGCGCTGATTCTAAACCGAATCACATGCCCTCCTAGGCGCTCCATCCATCAGGAGAGGTTTGTTTTTATCTTGGCTCGATTCGTTAGGCGGTTTGGTTTCGCGGGCGCGTTTTCTGTAACTTACCCCGGTTGTAAGTAGCAAGTGGTGTGTTGTTGTGGCTTCATTAGACCTTAGTAGATCCGGATCACCTACTAAGTACCTCTAAATTGTTTGGCTACTACACTCGTCTGGTCGTCGTAAACTACCTTTAAAGCGCCTCGAGTTGTGTAGAAGTCCCGCGTGTCGCGATCTTGCCGCGGAATTCGTTAGCGCCCGCCGGTCGTGCGCGTGCATTCGTTGTTGAGGCGTCCTCCGTCGCTCGTCGTTATTGCTCTTGATTTTCGTAATATTTTGCTCCCGCCAAATATGTAACTAGAACAGCTGTTGTCAACGTGAAGTGTGTCCACCAAGTGGGTTAGAGAAAATCGGAAGTTTAGGGGAAAATATAGGCGGAAATCTTCTATTGGGTCATGTTGCATTTCACACTTATATGATTTTTTTATTTTGAACTTAAGTTCTCAACTATGAATTCTAGAAATTCCAAGTTTTGAATCTAAGTTAGAGACAAACAGTAAACATCGATCACAGTTGTACCGGATAAGTTTTTTTAATAACTGTCCGCAAACTGCATCGTTGATAAAAGTTGCGAATGACATAAAGATGTAATAGCGACTATAATCGAAACAAAAAAAAAGTATTCATACTCACTACATAACTTTATGAACATAATTCCTAAAATTCACTCGGTCTATGGCAAACGTTTTCCAATTTCTCGGACATCCCACATTCGCCAGATCTCGCTCCACTTGGACTGACCACCTCGCTAGTTACGCCCTCGCTTCATCTTTCTTGTATCTCTGAGTTTCAAATTCTATGATAAATGCAATCTGGAAACTTTTTTTTTGTTTCCCAATCCTTGTTTTTGAAAAATACAGAGGAGGAGCAGGCTTAAGGCGCCTATCAAGCAGAAAATTGATAAAATCAAATATTTCAACAAATTTGTGCATAAAATTTATACACTCATGAGCAGACATCTGAAATTGTGTAAAAATCGCTTGCAATCTTCTTTCTACTGCTGGACTGCCTGCTGTTGGTCTCAGTCCAAGGAATGTTAGAGCCAGTAGCTAAGACTATATGCCCAACGATATGTTGTCTAAGTTGCCGAACTTTAAACCAAGGTTGTCGAAATCACAGAAAAATCTATAATTTCACAGAATTTTGAGCCAATTTCATCACAGAATTGGTGTCACAGAACACAGATTTTTTTTAAAATATTTTTTAATATTTTGAAGGTTTTTTTTTTCAAATTCAATTTTTTATGTCAATGTAAATTTTGGATAAAAATCTTTGAATTGGAGAAATGTGATAAAGTTGCAAATATTAATTGATATTTCTCAAGTAAAATGTAAAAAAGGGCGCAATTTGATATGACTTTTGAATGAAATTAATGGAAAAAACATCTCAGAAAACAGTCACAGAATTTTTGGGAAAAATCTCAGAAAGTCAGAATTTTTTTCGTCATAACAAAGAATGTTTTTCTGCAACCTTGCTTAAAACCTTACGGGATAAATGCGCCTATTGATGTTTCAGCAAAATTTTTGTTTCTTCAGCAAATTTTTTATAAATTTTATTTGATTTAAAATTTTTAGAAACTGATTTTTCAAAAGCACTCGCTTGTTCTACTTTCTAATCATTGTAAATCCTTCTTAAAAGCTTTAATTTGTTGTATTTTTTATTTTCATCTGAATAAGAAACATCAATCACCTAGTTTTTGGTATTGTACATATATTTTTAAAAGTCAAAATAATTCACAATGCATCAAACTTTATCAAATTTTTTAAGAAAATGAGTTAGTATTAGGGCCAAATTAAGCATTCGGGACGTCCGGGCAATTTTTCTAAGGGGGTCCTTAGTTTTGTTTATAATTTTAATTAAAAATATATCTTTTTCGAAAAAATAGTTTATTAGTTCTAAAACATACAATATTTCTGCCTAATAAAATGCAAAATAAAACTGCAGAACGTTTATTAAAACTCGAGAGATCAAATTCATTAAATATTTATCTTCCCAATAAGTTTCAGTTGAAAAATCAAATTCTCCTTTATAAATTTATTTGTGAACCACAAAATACAATTCAGAGTTCAAATCTCAAATTATTGTGCAAAGTAAAAAATATTAAGAAAGCATGTGAATTCGGAATTTTAAATTCAAAATTTGAATTAAAATGTTTCAGTTAAAAATTTCGAGATCAGATAAACAATTAGTTCTAGTAAAAATATAAATTTTGGAAAATTTTTGGCTTTCAGTCAAATTATTCAAGAGAAACAGCGTTTTCCTATTTCATCCATAGCATAGGATAAAAAAGGAAAACGCTGTTTTTCTAAAGAAAAATTGGACTGAAAGCCCAAAATTTTCCAAACTTTACAAACAACAGTCGTAAAGTTTTATAAAAATTTAAAAATCTGAAATAATACCATAAATTGGTAGCAGTTTCACTAAACAAAATTCAGTATTGAAGAGAAAAACCTCAATTACGATCGAAGAAATTATTCAAATTCAAAATTAATGCTTAAAAATTTTATAGTCGACAAAATTTACACAAGTATTTTTTTATATTCAAATTCAAGTATTTTTTTATATTCAAATATAAGAATTCAAATCAAATTCAGCTAAACCAAAAAAATAGAAATAACAATAAAACAGAATTCAACAATAAAGAGTTTCTAAAAAAAATCGATCGCTAGAGATAAATTCAGTTAGCTAGATCCATTTAAGAATTCAGTCTATTATTAAAAAAAAATTAAATCAAAACTCACTTCAGAAAATGAATTCATAATTTGAATGAAAAGCATTTGGTCGTAATATTCAATCAAATCATTTAAAGTGTCTCTGAGAAAACATACTTAAAAACTTTTTTAACTTGTAAAGGTTGACAGAGATCAATTTGAAAATTGAAAAATAAAAGGCCGTATTCGTTTTTTTATTAGGTAGATTTTTTAAATCTCTTGATCATGCTCTGAAATTTGAATATTTCATAATAATAAAAATTTAATTTATTTAAAAATCGAAGAATTTTTCAATCATAAAAATTTTGACTTGTGAATATTTGTCGAAAGTTCGCAGGTATGAAACGCTACTTTACCATCTTACCGTTTGCTTAGAGTTTAAAATGGTGACCATAAGATTAGTTACAAATCCTGAATTAATTTAGATTTAAAATTTTTTTGAACTTTTAATATAGTTTTCTAGTTTTAATAACTATTTAGAACAAAAATATTAGTTTTTTTAAAATAGAAACTGATCTATGTTACCCCAAAGCATCAAATTCTAAACTTAGACGAAATTGATTTTTAGATCAAATTTATAGTAGGTAGACTAATAAATTTTTGCAACCATGTTTAACGTTCATAGCAGTCATATGAAACATGTCACATTCCCCTTAACCGTATAAATAATCGAAAAATATTGAAAGAAGTGAACAATCTTACCACGTTTTACGTGGATGATCTTTCACAGATCGTCAGCCAAAATTATTATTGGATACTTTTTTTTTTAATTCCACTTCTCGTTCTTTTTTGGAAACATTCAGGCGAGGCTTTTGAATGAAAAATTTCTGACAGGTAATCTCCCAGTAGCCCACTAGGAAGTTCGTATCGATTTCCTTCACGAAATTTTTCAAAATTTCACCCCGCAAACCGGTCTACCAATTTGCGCACGAACCACCTTATTTTGATTATTTTATCGGTGAACAGTTTTTTTTTATCATTAAGACACAATTGGTCTGTTTTTTTTTGGATTATTAAGCGAATCAGACAGAAAAATTGACCTTTTTTATCACTGCGTCATATAAAAGTTGGGAGTTGGGGATGGTGCTCTGGTAAGCATCTCACTGTCCATACCTTAATGGAATTAATCATTCCTACTTTAATTAAAATTTGAGCTCACCATAAGATCCTCTAGGAATTTTAGAACGATTTACCACTTAAATTTTGGTCGCTTAGTTAATTTCCAGATCTTTGTGATCTCTTAATGCGACTTTCAAAGATTTTTCACGATCATGCCCAAAATTTTGGTCAAGGAATTAGTTCAATAGACGGTATCTCAAAAACAACTTGACAAATCGCCACAAAACTTTGCACATGTGAACATTACATCACTTGGTAGTATCACTTGAAATTAAATAAATTTTCATTTATCCGTTCAAAAGTTATTTACTAATTAAAGTGTTCCATGTTTTTTCGAATACAGTCCTAATGTTAGAAGCATTTTACCCTCAAAATGCATTGATTAGATATGTTGTTTTGTCATTGTCAATTCGTCAACCGGCTGTAAGGACATTCAACCCAATAGGCACTCAAAAAACAATTTTTTAAATAAATTTTTGCTACAATTTTGTATTTTTCATCAATTATCAACTGCGATTCAGATTCAATCAATTTAAATTCTCACAGATAAAAAACAAAAGAATTTTCAACCGAGAGCTGTTATGAAAAAAAAATGTTCAAACTATTTCCACATCTAAAATTACCCGTAATTTGTTGAGATGAATATCTCAATCTCACTGTCATCGTTTACGCTATGTAAAGGGATATTTTCAACTTATTAATTCATTCAATTTTATTTTACGCGTTAGAAACCTACATGAATCTTGCATTCAGAGCTTTGTCAAATTTTATCAATAATTGATCCCTTTTTTCATTTCCTTATCTGAAAATGCTTGAAAATAACAAGATGAATACCTTTTTTGGAAAAAAAATATATAAATTTTATATGTACTTTGGTCAGCTTGCACTGCACAAACACAAACACCTTCCTGCACCCTATTATCAAGGTTTTGAAGAAATTAGCAAAATCGTATTGAAATGAACCAAGAATTTCAAAAATTATTTTTCAGCTTGGTTGAGCCATATCTTTTGTAATACTCAAAATAACGTCTTCAACCCTGATGAGTTTTGCTATTCGAATTGAAATATTATTGTTTCACTGAATCAATTACTGCAATTCTCATTTAAAAAATGTCATGCATTAAAGGGTTAAACAGTCCGAGCTCGGCGAGATAAAAAAAATTGTAAAAAAATAAACAAAGATACATTAAATATGCATGGTATGGTATTCAATTAGTAATTAATTTTTGTGTCTCATTGTTAAGTTACTGCCTATATGTTCTGAATATGATCTTTGTTTATGATTATTGATGCAAACACAAGCAATAAATGAAACTCCCATTTGTTATGTAAACAAACGGTATTGTTTGAAAAGAATTATAAAGTATTCGTGTTAGTAAAGTATATTTCAATTAATTCATAATCATTTGTATTTTTTTTTTAAAAAGAGATACAGAACCAACAAAAAACTTTTTATAAAATGATCATTTATATTGCTTGAGATTTTCTGTAAGAATTTCCAAGAGTTCTATCAATCAAATATACACCCAAAATTCAACCTTTACTCCAATCAGAACTTCTCTATATTTCAACGTTGTGGCCTAAGATGTGAAAATAAAAAAAATGAATCAAATACAAGCAAATACAATTTTCATAACCATCAACTCGTGATGGTGGCATATAAGTGTAGAGAAGTGCCAATTTTTCAAAGAATATGTTGCCACTACCTTTTATTACGTAGCCAAAATTTCTGAAATGTAGGTATAGAAGCTCAATGGTCAGCAAACTTTAACTCATAACTCTCAGTAACTCAACAAAAGATTTTCGGTGAGATTCGATCCAGGGAATAGCAAGTTAGCAAGTAATTTGGAGGACCAGCTTTTTTCAATTTTGGACCTGTGAGATAATATGGAAATAACTGATAAATGCCTTATGCCAATAAATAAATGTAATGGAGGATTAAATTTCAGTAGCTTTAACGTGAACTTTGTGTTAGTTAAGAATGATTGTATTTTTATTCTTTGGTATATAGTGAAACGGTTAGACGCATTTAATTTTCTTTTTTCAGTTCTCATTAAAATGGAACACAGCAGGCTTTAATATATAAATGTACAGTGGTGTGCGAAAAAAAAGCAGCCCCACTAGATGTTTTAAACCTATGTAATGTTTTAAACCTATGTAATGTTGAACTATAAGCAAGAAAAATCATATGAGTGTGTTCAGTAAAAAAGAAAAATTTATGGAATCTTTTATTATCAGTACAGTTTTTTAACTTGACATTTGACAAAAAGATAAAAAAAAAAAATTTTTGTATTAATTTATAAATAATTTTAAATAATGAATCAAACTATCATTTAAACATTAATTTTCGGTAATTTTTTTTTTTTGAAATTAGGATCAATTTAAGTTAACAGATTTATATGAGCAAGTATCTATCGATATTGAAACAAAATTGATTTGCATAAAATATTTTTTCGAATACCGGTAAAAAATGTTTGTTTTCCTTAAACCCAAAAACAATAATTTAAATGTTATAAAGCATTTTGCGTAGAATTTAGTGGCGTTGCTATTTTTTTGTGAACCACTGTATATCTATGTAATGCTTAATCATTAATATTCAAGAAAAGACTTTCAAAAACTCAGAAAGAAAAAAAAACACTATCTACTTACTACAGAAGACATTTTTATATATCAGAGTCCTAGATACATTGAAATGGCAACAAAATAGCTAATGGAGCATTTTTTCAAGAGTAACTCACGTTGAAACCGTTCCACAAATTGAAGGTTCTTTAGCTTTAACACGGTAATAATTTTTGTAATGGTTTGGAAGGAGCTTACAGTTCTTGGCGTTAATCTATAACGCAATTTTGAGGGCTCTTCCAAGTTCCTGTAGAACACATTGATTTTGGATAGCTCTATCCACTTGATGAAAATTTGATGTTTGATGATATTCCTGCACCAAACAAACAAACCAAGGGTTCTTAATATCTACTAATATTTTTTTTTCTAATCTTAATTGTTTAAAAGAAGGCAACATGACAAGCATCTGTGAATTTCGTCATCATTTCCCCTTAAACTTCTACAGACAGATCACCGTACTTGTAATGACTGCACGATTTAATCCCTGTTTTTTTCGCGTCTCATCGACTGCTCAGTGGTTTCGCTTAGTAAATATGTAACTAAACCGATGTTGTCACCTTAGTTAGATATTATCACGCGCCGTAGTAGCAGCAGCAAACAGTTTTAGTGGTAGTGACTTAGTCACGAAAAGTCGACCCGCCACAACCTGTGAGTGGATGTGAGTCGATGAAGACGAAAAAAAAAGGGCGGGAGGGTCTGAGATTTCTGAAGAGCAACCACGACTAGCGGTGGTCAATGAGTGTTTTTTTATTTTATTTTTAATTCAACAACATCTTGGGAAGAAGTGACCCGGTGTGTGTGTCTGATGTTGCTGCGAATTAGAATCAAATGCCGGCAGCTTAAGCCCAGAGTTTGCGAGTGAGGTGTCTCAAGATTTAGTTGTGCGTATAATTTACGATCTGTGCGGTGACGGCAAGGAGCAGAAAAAAGGGGTTGATGAAGAGTGAAAAAAAAATCACCATCGTCAGCTGTTTTATGTTTGTTATAAAAAACCGTCTGGTGTTCGAGTGCCGGCAAGCTTTCGATGTGAAACCTGCGATTGCAGAGTGAAGAGAAATTGAAGAAAAACAAATATTAGTGTATCAACTATCAATTTTTCCGATCAGGCTGTTTTAAGTGTCTCAATTTATTATAAAGACGCCATCAAAATTTCCTCAAAAAATCCAAACATATGAAGCTGTTTGAAAAAGTACAAGACGTAAAATATGCACCGTTCTATTCAACTTAAGTGTTTTCAACTCATATTTAAATTGGTCGATTATGGTGTTTCGATAAAATGAAAATCTACAAAATACAGTGATCCACTTTTCCTACAACAACACCAAAAAAACTAAAATCTTAGTCACATTTTACCTATTTAGTGTTATCCCTTAATCTGGTTCAGTAAGTTTGTTTATTAGATTTTTCTAATGATCAACCTTCATTTTGTAGAAATTTCGACTTATAATGCTCAGTAATATACAGACGCGGTCGTATGGGGGGGGGAGGGGGGGGCTGATCGGGGTGATCACCCCCCCCCCCCAAGCGGCAAAAAACCGTTATAAAATACCCGCAAAAGCTCGAATTTCTTTAAAAAGTTAGAACTTTTCTTAGTAGATGTGCTTTTAAATTTTCAAAATTTTCCACTCCGTGGGGGTGTTTATTCAGCAAAAAAGTTAATTTATCACTTAAAAGGCTCAATAGTGAAAAAAGTCGGACCATCAAACTTAAGCAGCTGTAACTTGAGATTCCCTGGACTGAATTATACCAAATAACTTTTGTTGATAAGTAACTCAACCAAAATGTGTTGTTGAGTTTTGATCTTGAATTTGCTTTTAATGAAATGTAGAGAAATTTTTTTTAAATTGTCACTAATTTCCCTCATATGCCTAAATTATCACGAGCAAATCGTCATAAATTTTATATTTGGTTCAAATTCAGAACTTTTGAATTCATGATTTTGTTTTGAATTTTAATGAAATGACAAATTTGAAAAAGTCATATAGGGGGGTGAATATATAACATTGAAATACTTGAAATATTTGTTCTGCTGTTATCATACATTTTTTGCCTTCAATATGCTTTTTATTTGCTCAGATTTAGAAGGAAAAAAAAAATAAAAAAAATCTTTAAACTATAAACGTACGGAATCATGTGATGTTTAATGGATTAACAGATCTTGGTCGTTCTAAGAAGTAAAACAACCTTCCACTTTGAAGTATTAAATTGCCTTTATTGTAAGAAATTTAAAATTTAGTCAAGTTATCCATCGGAGTGTTCAGTTTTCCAGTAGGCGTTTAAGAAACGTATGACTTCAATTTTCTTACTTTCTAATCTTTTTTGTGTGTCTTTTAGTCACCAATATTTCAATAAACAAATTCAATCGTAACAAACAACAAGTGTTGATACCGGATAAAATTCATTTTTGATGAAGTTTTGAGCAGCGAAAAGCTTCCCATTAGGATTATTTTTGTGTTTCAAAATATTTCTTAAATCGAAGGAAAATTATCAATTCAGAATCAGGAAAAATTATTATAATATAACTTTATTTTAAGAATATAAAGCAAATACATATCAGAAATATAAATATAAATTTGAATTTTTTTCTATTTCTATTTTTTTTTCCTTTGTTTACAGCTGGTTTATTGAGATTTTTCAAACTTTTCAAAGTCAAATCAGATGTCTAATGCTAACCTCATTTAAAAATCTAAATTAATGCTATTTTTCACTTGCGTTTATAAGGAATTCATGACTTATTGCAAAATAAGAATTCAGGTTCTGAATCACAGTAAAGATTCTCTTTCGCGAGTTTTTATCACCCTCAATTTTTCACCATTCAAATATGAATTATAAACTTAAATTTAATAACCTATATTATGAAATTCAAAAACATATATTTAAATTTCAAATCTGATTTTATTTAATTCTGTTTAAAATGTATCACATCAAACATTCATGTTATGGATGACCATGAAAAAGACTACAAGTACTGCCAAACAGAAATCGAATATAAAATATTCATAGTAAGAGTTTAAATTTAAAAAAAAAACTTCTGTTGAGATTTCAGCAAAAATAAATCGAAAAAAGAGATTATGACTCTGTTATGATTTTTGCGTTCCCTGTGAGTTTTTAGAGCCAAAAAGGGACAAAAAAGTATTTATAAAAGTTGTTTCAATATGAAGGAATTCATCTCCAGAACCCACAATCTGCATTCAAAATTAAAACACAAGGAAATAAAATCCACAATTTCCGAGGTGAAAAGAATTTGAAAACTGATTTCGACTTATTTAGGAGCACTAAATGCAAATTTGTATTTTTTTTTATCAGCTCTTGTTTCCGGTATAAATTTTGAAAATACAAGGTTCATTGAAAAAATTTGTGCATTTTAGCAAAAGTGTAAAATATCAAAAAGATTAAAAAAAAAGGTTTTAGCTTAATGATAAATTTTCATAAAGACTGTGAGTAATTTATCATGAGAAAAAATTAAAGAATTAAGTATCTTTCCTCATTTTGTAAAATACGAAGATTAACTAGACAAAATCTGTATTGTTTTTTTCCGGGAATTTGTCAATTTTTGGCATTCTTCCCTCTAATCTGTATCGTTGAAGGAATAAAGGATCTTGAAAGGATTTTACATATTTTTTGTTGTTCATGTAGGTTTCTCATTGATCGATTTCACTCTAAACTGCTAAGTTTGAAAATTACTAAATGCCAGAAAATAAGAAAGGAGAGAAAAAATCTGACAAGAAAACGATTTCGAGTCGCAAAAATCTTCCAAAATCAGTTTGCCTCGGTTTTAATTTTTCCCTTTTGAATAAAAACTACTCCCTTATAATACCACATGGCAATCTATCATACAAAACAGTCAGAAGATCTTTAAGTGATTTTTAACCAACACTCCTGGATTTCAAGATCTACAGCAATTATGTCACCGACACTGCTTTCAGCTGATCTACACAATAATATTGAAGTTTTTAGGTAAAATTATGCTTAAGGTTTGATATTCTGAATCTAAAAGCTTGATTATTTCAACTGCAAATGATTGAGACTCTACACTAAAGAAAAGTAGATATTAACATTCCGAATTAACCGTTTATTTTATAACTCAAAATTATTTAAAAAATAAGGAGTTCTGCGAAGGTACCTACATGAACAATAAAAAAGAAATAATCACTTTTTTTATAATTTATTTGTTGTTGTACAATTAAAATTGAAAATTTAGAATGTTAATTTTAAATCAAAGAGCAAATCAAATAAAATTAGGTTCCAGAAGCTTCATATTCAGAAACTAATTTTAATAATCGTTTTTTTTTCTAAAAAATAATAATACTAAATTTCGAAATCACGATTCAGTCAAATAATTCAATGAAGAATTTAATGCCCGTATGTTATGTTTATTTATTTGTTTATCGGCCGTATCGGTGAAAAGTAAAATACTTTCGATAAATTTTAAAATATCAGAGCTCTAATATTTGTAAGCTCATGAAAAAAATCAAGATAGCTTGGAAATTTTCTTCTACATTTTCATCTGTCAACAACGTATGTATTAATTAAAAAAAGGATGTGTAAGTTGTGTAGAAGGATATTGAAATGAGTAGATATATAGAGAAATTTTGATAAAGTTTTCATTATTCATCTCTTGTTTCAAACTTTTTTTTAAATACCGGTTGCTCAGTGAAATTCATGGGGGAAGGAGGAGCAGTGTGCAACTTATATTGTAGACTCATTTGCAACTAACCATCCCCCCCCCCCCCCCCCCCCCGAGAGCCAGCTCTAGGACCGCCCCTGGTAATATATAGTCGTTCTAGCTAATGAACTGTTTCGTTTATACATCGCGAGCAAAAATTTTTGGCATCGTCCTCGAAAATACATCTTACGATTGGTAAATTCAAATTTATGTCCAGAAAGTTGTCCAAATTCTATACTCAAAAATTTTGTATAAACTATCATATTCAAAGTTTTGTTATGTATCTTTTGTATTTAGTTGAAAACTTGCTGTACAGCCAAGGTTGCCGAAATCACAGAAAAATCTGTAATTACACAGAATTTTGAGCAACTTTTCAACACAGAATCTGTGTCACAGAACACAGAATTTTGAAATATTCACAGATTTCACAGAACTTCTAAATTTTGAGTGGATTTCCGAAGTTATATTTTTTTCTGGACAGTATCAAATTCAGATTTCTTACTTTGAATCAGAAAAGTATGATAAGATTGGTAATGGTAATTGATTTTAACGAACTAAAATGAGAAAAAGGCTCAATTTTTCATGAATTTTCTATGAAATTTAAGAAAATAGCATTACAGAAATCCATCACAGAATTTTTGGGGAAAATCACAGAAAGTCAGAATTATGTTTCTCAAAAACTCAGAATTTTTTTTGGCAACCTTGTGTACAGCATAGAAAAGTTGTGCAGTGAACATTTTCTTTTACGAATTTATAAATAAGCATAAAAAAGGTAGAAAGACACATCATGTTATATTTTCAAAACAACATATGAAATTGTTCCTTAGAGTCCTATAACTAAATTGAAATTAACACATGTAGACTAGGGTATACCAAAATTGCATGCTGTCTGGGAATATGGGGGCTCAACCTACAAATGAGAGATTAGAGAACAAACTTTAGTATGGGTCTAACTAAAAAAAGTCATGTTTAAAGATTCTGCGATGTGACTTTCCATTTTTGAGAAATTTGACTTAAAAAAAATCTGGATTGGAAAAATTTTACAAAATGATAATTCAGACCCCGCTCGCTCTTGGCAACATTCAATTTTGGCAACATTCGGTTTTGGCTCATGTGCGGTTTTTAGAAACAATATAACCTTTTAGTTTTCGTTATAACAGGACCAATTTAATTTAGACAAACACCAATGAAATCAAAAGTTTTTGTTAAATTTTATAAAATACTCAAAAATAACAAAAAGATGAAAAATTCGAAAAGTTGAAAAAAACATTCAACAAAAGACTGAAAATGACAAGAAAACTATATTTAAGTTGTTTTCTTGTCATTGATGAAGAATGACAAAAACAGCAAAAAAAATAAAAAACAATAAAAAAATGACTACAAAATGACGAGAAATTTATAAAAATAACGTTTTTGATAATAATAAAAGTTTTTTTTAAATAACTGAAAAAAAAATGAGAAAAAGAATTCGATTTTGGCAACATTCGTACATGTACCGGCGTGTTGCCAAAATCGAACGGAGTCTGTACATATTTAATATTTTTTAAATTTTGTTTAGACAAAACACGACAGACTACACAGACAGACAGACTACACGGAAAAAATGTATCAATCGAGGCTGAATTATCCTAACCCCCTAATACTTACCAAAAACTCACATGCCAAATTTCAGTAAGATCAAAGCTTGCGGAGGGTGGCTCAAGCGTGAATAGGATTTCAAGGTATTTTGCATGAGAGAAGCAAAAAATACTTCTTTCTTCATAAACTGATTGCTTTTTATGAATATTTTTTTCTTAAAAATGCGATGGAGGCGAGTCTAATATTTCACCCGAAGACTGCAACACTATTGGACTTAAAAGAAAAAAGTTATTGCATTTCAAATGCTGTATTTTTGCCGAAAATTGTCGTCTAAAAAGCAATGCGTAAAATGTACTCATTGTGAATACAATCTTTTTATAATGTTACCATTGAGTCTAAAACTGTCAATAAAACCAAATTTTCTCTTGAAAAATGAATTTTTTATTATTATTTCTATCACAAGTTCACTAATATGAACAATACTGTTGATCCCAAGCAAAAATTAAGTTCAGATGATCGATAGCTAATTTATTCTCCTTTAATATACAAAAATGAGATTTCAAATTCATGTTATGCAGTTCGAGAAATTTGAATATAACTTATTTCTTTTTGGTAAATTTCATATTTGAAGCATAACTAAAAAACATTTCGGTTGGGATTTTTTCGAATTTCATTTTCTGATTCAGCGCCCGATTTCACATTCAATGTGATCTTCAGCTTATTTTGTTCAAAAATGCTGTAAAATAGTGTAACCAAAGAATACGATCAAACCGGACATTGAAGAAGAATGTAGAAGCCAAAGGTCGTGCCCGGAAGTTATACAACAAGGTTCTAACAAAGTACGACAAACGCAACAGAGATGAAGATATGGTGGGACAAAATGGCCGCAGAGGTCAGCGAACAGGGTGTCCAAACTATGATGATAGACCCGGTTTAATGCGTCCAGGTTTAAGATGATCCATGCTTTAGAATTAAATTTTTTCGTTTGGTTAGTTATCCTTTACCAAGTTTTTTTTTATTACAAAAAAGTTTCCTGTAAATACAATATCATGATCTTTTTATGAGGTGTTGAGAGGGTGTAGAGAGGTGCTGATTTGCTGAAAATGTTGATGAGATTCGCAATTAAAACCAGTTTGACAGACCTATAAATTAATGTTCTACTTCAACCCAGGTTTAAGTACTTAGTGGGTACCTTAAGCGTTCGATAGGTAACAATTTGGTGTCCGTGTGATTGTCATCCTTTTTCCCTTAGGCCGGAACAAATATCCATTTCTTCACATTTTTTCCGAAAATTTGGAAGGGGAAAATAAAAAAAGTTTGAAGTATTTATGAAAATTTCGATGAACAACTGCAATTCAAGCTCAAAAACAAACTGTGGAAACTTGGAAATTAACCTTCTTGTGAATTCTTGATTTTTTTTCAAATTTATTTTTATATAAAATGATCCAATTATTGGAGTTTTTAAAAGAAAATTGTATGTTACTTTGACATTGTATGCAATTTTGTTGCACACAAGCTTTTCTCCAATTTATTCCATCTTATAAATTTTTGCATTATGTTTAACTATCCCCTCTCATGCTGTTTCAACTCAAAGTGACAAAGGAACGATTTTAAATTTGTTCCGGCCTTATTGAAAAAAAAAAACGATTCACATACGGGAGGTGTGCGTTTGATATCAGACAGCAGAGAAACGTGTGCGTTTCAAAACAACACACATGTGGATGGGATAAACTACGGCACTTTTCTTGGTCCGTGTCGTAGAAATTTCAGTCTGTGGTACTAGGCTATCTCTAGTTCGTTGTAGCGTTTGCCAAGTTTGGTACAAATTTGTTGCAATGGAGCGGAAAAATAGTGGAGGAAGTCGAGCCGGGAATGTTGATAGATTTAAAACGCTCTGGCTGGACAAACAAACAAACAAACAAACAACTGGAATGAACGAACTTGTCGGCTGCGGCGAGGTTAAGTTGCTGGATTCCAATAAAGTTCCGGCAGAAGGGATGATCAAATTATTGAGTGGGGTGTAAGGGGTTTGTGGAATGGAATGGCGGCGATGAATGACGTCACGATGGTTGTTTGTGGGAGTGAACTCTCGTGAGCTGTTTGTTATGATATGAGCAGCTGTCCGGGGAGACAACAAGCTGGCTGCTGAGGAATTCCAGCGGTATCTTACTTTATTAATGATACTATGAGCTGCCTTATAAATTGCAACGATTAGTGGAATTTGCTAGCCAGATTGCATTGAAATTCAATTTGATTATCATAGGAAGTGTGAATCACTTGAACTAATTGAGTGAACTGTTTTTACAGGTGCTAAAGTTAATGCGATATGTGTTTTAAAAGATAAAAATTCAATGGACAAAATTGCGTTTCCTAAAACTGACTCAGTTGCAAGAACAACAGCAAAATTTATGGTGACTTCCGGCTGTTGGTCCACTCATTTGGAAGCAATTTTCACCTCATCATGTCATGTAAGGTGAGGAAAACATCCTCTGCCGTATCGTTTCAAAAATGATTTTCACGGTCAGCTCCGCCTTTAATTCGGTGTAAATTTTTTTCTACCGTCCTATTCCAAAGTGTTTCAAATCGCAAACAGGTGCTAGATATTTTATCTTGACAGAACAGTACCGGTTAGTAGCAGATGAAACATCATCCCAAGCCAGAAGGAAAACTAATCTGAATCTTATGGGAGCATCCACGAGGGATATATGCACATATTTTGTTCTGTGAATGCCGGCAGCTTCTCAGAGGATTGTTGTTGCCATCTCACTGCCTAATTAGTGGTATCATATCTTAGATGTAGTCATCACATCATACCAGTTAAGATAGGATTTAAGGTTATAAAGTTTTATTTTTATTATTTCATCGTCATTCGTTATAAGAAACTTCGTCAAATGAAGTTATTGACTCGACATGAAATTGATACCTAGTTCAATATTTTTAATTATAAACATTTGAGGTATTTGCATTTTTGATTGTTTTGAATCAAAATAATTGTTTGAGTCGAGTTGAAAAAAACCGTCAACAGTAAGAACGCCGTACCAACATTGCCAGAACTGATAAAAGTTTGTTATCTTTTTCGGGAATGTATGGAACGCACTCATGAACGGAGTGACATTCCGCTTTCTTGTGTCTAAATACAACAACTGCAGAGGCCATTCGACAGACTTCCAGTTTTCTTATCGAGTAGGTTCAAGTAGATACGATGCTCTTGGCACAATAAAAGGCTTCCGCAAATCAATTTCATTCGTATTGCTTACTCCGGCTATGGTTTAGGTTCAATGTCAATAAGCGTTATGAATATTGTTTGGTGTCACCAAAAAGTGAGTCAACAACTCGAAATTAGTCTCAATAAATATCAGTGTTTGTTGCGTTTGGGAGCTCTGAATATGATCCACAAAACTGCAACAATGCTCAATTTGATACGCCTCGTACAGAGGTGTGGTTTTGCAGCTGTTCAAATTACTGCATTCTATGTAGGTTTTTGCCATATGTTTGATTCCTATTTCCTTTGTAAGTGATATTGCTTCGCCTATGATCTTTCTGTTAAACTTGAAAAAAGGAAAGACTTATTTGAAGACTGCTAGCAATTGCGTCAGCAGTGCGTAAGATTTGATAATTTCTTCGCAGGTAGCTCGCATTAAATGTGAAGAAGCTCTTTCTTTTCGAAATTTAAACTTAGCTAAAAATAATAACAATATTAAAAAAAGCACAACAAATAAGCAAATTGATTTCTTAAACCATATCCATACACATGTATAATCATCAGACATGGTGCTATTGAGAGAAAATTTTAATGCTTAAACTCAAGCCGTTAGATTTATTCAAAACAACCTAGATTAACAGCTGAATCTAAGATTAAAAACAAAAAATAACCCGAAATATGGTTTCCTGGGCACCGAAAGTTGTCGGCGTTGAAGAATAGCAGAGTAGTGAATTGCTGTCTTTAAAATATTAAGATTTAATAAAATACATATCAATGTGAATGGTAATCGCATTTTTTTAATGTGTACCGTTTCCCATAAGTTAATTGTGTATTTGCGTCTATGATTTAATGGCATTTTGATTATGCGTGAACTTAATCTATATTTTCAAAGTTTAATTCTGAAAATGAAAAAATCAGACACATGTGATTGGAGAAAAATACCGTAAACTACCGTAAACAGTGATCCATGTTCATTGATCACTTTTTTTATTCATTTTCGAATATTTTGGAAGGGGTTATTTTTTTGTAACTCAAAAAAGTTTTAAAATACTTACTGAGGTAATGAGTATAAAGCATGATTATTGATAGCAAAACATGCAAAAGACATTAGTGGCTATAACTAAATGTTCTTTACAAAACCAGATTGCATGTATCGGGGTAACTTTGATCACTTTGGTTTTTACGTATCTCAACATCTTCAAAATTATTGTTTTGATGCTATTTAGCACACAATGCTTAAAACATCAATAACAGTGCAAAAAATGCAATTTTTTACCCCCTCCCCCCGTATGTCACAAATCGTAACGGTTCGACGTACCCCCCTATGAAAATTACGTAACGCTGATATTTATCCCCCCCTCCCACCTTCTAATGTTTTTAAATACTGGTTTTCGAAGGTAAAAAAAAAATTAACATAAAATTTTTCAACGTTCAAAACGGAATTAATATCTATCCAAATCGCTTCTTAGTACTTATTTATGATAACTCTCTGAAAAAATAAATTGATTGTCTTATTACGAGCTGCTCTGTGCTTGTTAATTGATGATTTGCCTTGTTTACTTTAATTTGTTCAAGAATCATAACTTGTTATGCAAAATATAATCCACTTAACATTTGTCGTGATGATTAAAATAGCATTTTTTAAATCTATTGAGAAAAAATAGTAAAATTTCCGTCTTAAGGTTGAATTGAGTTCTCGAGAGTGAATGTACCTAATATTCAATACACAAAGGGAAGGTTACAAACCAGTTTTAATCATGTTGAAGCTTACAAATTTTGGTTTGCTTATCATTCTGCAAAAATTGCATGACATCATAATAGCTGTGATTAAACTGAAAATTTTAGGGAAAAAATCGTTACGTAACGATGAGCATATCTCCCCCTCCCCTATGTCACAAATCGTTATGCTCGAGCTTACTACCAAAATTATAAACAATTCTCAATATTTTTTGTCCTCAAAAACAAATAAAATTTTACCTTCATACAATTCCCTAGGTCCTCTCACTGTTCCTTTGTGCTTTTTTTATTCAAACTAAACCATTTGATAGGGTTTGTAGCCGTTTGTTCTAAACAGACTTTCTCAAAGAAAATGTTCGTTTTTTTTAATACACAGAAATTATCATAGAATGACCATCAAAATAGCTCTTAAACTATACTTATAAAAAGGAAAAAAGTTAAACTTTCATATAAAGCAACCCATTTGCTTCTAAATGCTACCATTTTATCGGTAGAAGTGTTTGTTTGTGAGTCTTCGAAATAACCAATATTTTAAAACTTTAAAACTACATTTTAAGTAATATAAAAAAAATCTCCAACTATAAACACAATTTAGCCTATTTGAAACTCAATTCAAAGGCTTTCAAACCTAGAACACAGTTTTCAGATATCTGAACTTCAGACTTAGTTAATGATGATCTGAATGATTATCTGTAAAAATTTAATGTTGATCCAAGTTACCCCGGTGATCTAAGTTCCCCCAGTCTACGGTACCTATTTAATTTTCTAGTCAATTTGGAACTATTGACAAAAAGTGAATTAGCAGTTCTGGTATGAGGATAGATCAGTTAGCCAGGGAAATTTTCTGAAATTGATTTATGAAAATAAATTTCAAACAGCAAAGTGTTGTCTGGTTTTCCTGACTTAGCAGCACATAACATTCACATTCACAAATTTTCTCCTTACAACATACAGAGGACGAATCTAAATACTTTTGTATCCTTGGAATCTATGAAAATCTAATCCTTCTCTTTCAAGTCCTCGGATTTATTTGTTGCTCGTAACAAGCCGTTAAACAATTTCATTCACACCTGAAAATCAAAAACCGATTAATTGTTTAAGACGAAATATTCCAATATCTCTATTAAAATGATAAATCGGTTGTAGACGTTTACGCCAAACTGCCATAGTTTAATTTGAGTCTTGAACTCTGAATTGTATTTTTGTGGTTCACAAGTATATTTCTAACTCTGATCTCTCTTGAATTGTCGAATAAATAGGTATATTTCTAAAGGAGAATTTCGATTTTAGTTTGGACTTTTTCCACTGAATCTTCATCAGTAGGATCAGGGCTGTAGGAAGAACCAACTCATGGGGGAGGGTGGGGAGAGTTTGGTGACTGATTTTTACCTATGATTTTTTCCAACTATGCACGAATACAAAAAAAAATAAAACAAACTATGTTTGTAACTGTATGATTATTCATTTTTATATGCTTTGACATTAAATGATTTCGTATTAAATCATAACTTTAGAAAATTGGTTCTAATCCTAAAAGGTAAGCTAATTTCGCTTTCATCGATGGTTAGAATATTTGAATTTGTTTAAAAGTCTGGTAGATCAAACTTAGAAGTCTTAGGGGAGTCTTCAATTTCGTTAAAAAAAACTTATTGTTATCTTTTTAAGTTGATATTTTTCGGTGATTGTTGAGTCAAAATGATAACAATTTCTTTACGTTTCGGCCTACTGGACAATTTCAGCCATCTTCAGAAAAACTGTATTCAGGTAAAAATATACAAAATTTAAAAAATTAACACACTTAATTCACACAATATGTCTTAAAATTACTTCACTTTTCTCCACTTACAAATTGTATCGCCGTGTGCTTCCGTTACGGCTGTCTTATTTAATTTGAATCCAAAATTTTAACCGCTTCTAACAGCTGGTGTCCAGCATTCTCGGCGTCGGTGTCGGCGTCGTCGTGATGTCAGCTGGAATCCTCGTGTTTGGGGTCGTCGTGTTTGAATTTGTCGCTTTCGTTTTGAATTGAGGCGTCTCTCTAAGTTTTTTTATAATTGAGCTATATATTTTCGAAATTTCAATGGAATCTTGTTTGATGTTTACTGCATTTCCTTTCTTCAGTTTTATGTGCAATGTTTCAGCTGTTTTCCTTTTCCCTTCTTCATTTACTCTTTCTAAAATATACGCTCTCTCGAAGTCAAATTTGTGATTTTGTTCACGGGCATGTTGTGTTAATCCTGTGGCTCCGGCGCTTTGTTTGAGGCTTGTTTTATGGTTTTTAATCCGTTTTTCCAGAGTTTGTGATGTTTGGCCACAGTATTCTTTGCCGCATTCACATGGGATTGAGTACCCAGCAAACATGAAATCGCATTAAAAATGATAACTCAAGTCCTTAAAAACGTTACTGCGAATCGTAATTCCAACTAACGCCAGTAAAATGTCGTAAAAATCGTTACTCGAAGTCGTATTAAATGGTTTAAATCGGATATGATAAATAGTCCGCCATGTTTGCAGATTTCGAAGACGATTTCGTTCCTTTTTTTCTCTTCCGTGGGTCAAAAGAGAGAACAGCTTTGTTGTTCTCTTTGCGACCAGCAGTGCAACCAGATTGCTAAAAATCAGATGGTGTATTTGCAAGATTTGCCCAATGATAGAGGCAGCAAATATTGTCGCTGGCAACAGTTCGCTGGCGTTGAGAGAAAAAAACTTGTGCTCTCTTGAATTCTTTCAGTATGTATGAATATGGTGTCGAAATCGTATACTCTTATCGCTTTAGCCAAAAGTTGAAAATTTGTATGTATATTGCCTCCACTTTGGTAGGTAAATGCTGTTTTTTCGTGTTTCATACGATGATTTTATAATGTATATGAAACGTATAACAAAGTTGTTGAGAAATATACCTACAAAAATGTTTGCTGGGTAAACCACATTTGTTTGTTTTAATTTTGGTATTTGGTCTTTAGTTTTGGTAAATAGGCAAGTTTTGATTTTGTTAATTGGTCTCGAAGACACAATGAGGTCATGTTTTCTGAGTAGTCTGCTGACCTTTTCGCTCAAACCTGGAATGTAAGTAAGCGAGACGTACTTTCCTTCTTTTTCCATGGTTTGATTATCAAAAAAAAATTTTGGATTCAAATTAAATAAGACAGCCGTAACGGAAGCACACGGCGATACAATTTGTAAGTGGAGAAAAGTGAAGTAATTTTAAGACATATTGTGTGAATTAAGTGTGTTAATTTTTTAAATTTTGTATATTTTTACCTGAATACAGTTTTTCTGAAGATGGCTGAAATTGTCCAGTAGGCCGAAACGTAAAGAAATTGTTATCATTTTGACTCAACAATCACCGAAAAATATCAACTTAAAAAGATAACAACAACTGGCGGTGATCAAAAATCGTAAACAACAAAAAAACTTATTCTATTATTATTATAATTCAAATGTTATGAATCTAATATTGCAACCTTATGTATTTATTTTTTATTTATTATAATTATGTATATATGTATGTATGTATGCATGTAGATCCACCATGGGTGCACGGATTCACCGCAGTTTCGCCAACGTATGCGCTGAATTGCATTCTTAAGATCATGAGTTCGGCTAATCTTCAATGCAAACCACGACATACCCGACACCATGGCTTCGTGTGAACTGTCATGTAATTAATGTATTTTGTGTATGTGTGAGTCTTATTTGGAGAACGAGGCAATCAGTTTTGCAACCGTATAAAATTCATCATGAATCTACGACAGTTACTCCGCACTCGTGTATATACCTGGCCAGCTGTCAACTGATTGAACATTCTTTTTATATAGTCAGTTATAAAAGGAAACACTTCTTATCTGTCGGCCACTTATGGGATTCGAACCTGGTACGCCCGGCATACCAAAACCAGACTCGCGCCAGCCTATCTACTAGACCACATCGGCGCTTGAATCTAATATTTAAACCTTACTCTACAAAATTGCCAAATTTTCGTGTCCTTAATGAGTTAATAATGTTAAACAATACCCTGAAAAAATATACCATTTTGTGCAGATTTTTTAGGTGAAGATGTTTCTTAAACAGCAAATATTTTTGTAAATATCGAATTCCATAATAAAAATCCTTCGATGATTTTTTAAAATAAAATTTGGGGTTTTTTCAGATATAACAAAAAACCTTAATTCTACCTTCTATTTATGATTTTCAGCTGAATTGTGTTTACAAACATTTTTTTTTTAAATTGAAAACTGTAATTTTAATTAACAAGCAATCTTAACATACTAAGGACCGCAAAGAAATCTATGACGAGAAACATCGAAATTCGGCATTTTATTCCTCAGAAACCCCTGAACTAAATTTAAAAAACTAAGCATTTTTAAGTTACGGTAAATGTGTGATCAAATTTGTCGAATGAAGTTAAACACTTAAACAATTAGTCCATTCGAGTTATACTTCGAAGTGTAGCACACTGGCGGCGAGCGAAAAAACGAGATATCTTGTATTTGATCCGCAATGTGTTAAGTTCACGATCTCTTGAATTCCTCAACAGTTTATGTTGATTGTAACATTTATTTACCAGCTAAACCTTTTCCTGAATTTTAAATCTGCATTCTGAATTTGAATTCTGAACCTGAATTCATAAATTGCGCTTTGAATCTATATCCGAATTTCTATACGATTTCTGAAATATACAAAAAATACGATTTCGGTATATTATTCCAGATCAGAATTTTATAAGCCAAGTTTTAGAAGCCATTCATGAATCTATTATTTAAATTCTGAAGTTCAGGTTTAATCTTAATTCATTTATTTCTAATTATTTATTTTTTATCTGTATTGTGAATCAGAATTAAAATATGAATTTACAAAGAACTGAATCAGACTTCTCAATTTCGGATTGCCATTTCGAAGCTTGGCCATGGTTAGGATGAATATTTTATCAGGATGGATTTCTCGAGTTTAAATAAAAGAATTACAGTTTTAATTTGCATTTTATTATGCAGAAATATAGCTTTTTTAGAGAATAAATTAATTTAATTTTATTTTTCAAACTGCTACAGATGATATATCTGTAGCAGTTTTAAAAAAAATCTAAGGGACCTTCAAGAAAATTTCACATATTATGAAAATAAGTAGACCAACACATTAAATGTGAGAAGGTTACAGCTGCACAATAATGTGGAACACCGCTTAAGGAAGAAAAAAGTGTGCGTTCCACACATTATGCAAAAAGCGTTTAAAACGAGAAAATGTATTAAATGTACATAGATTCACGGGCAAAATGTGTCAAATTAAGCAATATGAGCTCCGGAGGGCCACAATTTTAATTAATGATTCGAAGCAAAATGATATATTTAGAACATGGGTTGGATTTCAAAGTATTTTATTTCTGAGTCTATAGGGAACAGACAGACAGACAGACATAATAAAAAACAATTACCACGATAGTTAATCAAATTGTTTAACCTGATTTTAGTGTATTAACTGGAAACGATAATAAATTGACAAAGGATTGATTTGCTTAATTCTTCATTAAACTTGCATTCGAATATAAATTGTTTTTTTTTTAATTTAATTTAAACTTTCTACCGAGCCAACAACTGATTCCCGGTCACATTCATGGTTAACTTCCGGAAACACGGGCACGCGGACATTTGTTGCCATTTGCAACATTCGAGACCGCCAATGCTTGATGTGTGTTTACAAATCTCAAATTTCCTTTCCCAGCCTCCCCATGAATATACGGATGATGTCGGTAAAAAAAGAACCTTTCGATTTTCGATGTTCTTCAGTCTTCAAATCGCTCCCATCGCACTTGGAATTTTGTTTTTGTTTTTTTCTTTCTCGTTTTGCCGTCAACCTGTTGAAACTCAGATTCTCTGATTTGGATCAGAGAAATGTGTTTATGTTTCGTCTACAAAACACCGCCTTTGAATCATTCGGATTTTTCCGCTTTGACTTTACTTCTTTGAACGTGGTTCAAAATTTAGAGTACGGGGACATGTTTTCTTCTCTCTCTGTTTAACTATTGCTCATTCGTAAAATTTAAGAATTTCTCAGTTGGAACCTATACCGTGGACCGTTTTTCCAAATCCAATCCTCGGCATATGGGAGCAAGAGGAAGGAAAAGTGTCAAAGACTTGCAAAACACCGTCAATGATTCGCTGTGGATTGACCAAGATGAAAAAATGATACAACCTGAAACATGTTGAAAGTAGATTAGGTCAAGATTTTGGAATGAATTTCGAAGAAGTCGAGTTGGAGCATTCAACGTTTTAACTAGAAAAAACTTGAAATGAATATTTAAACCTTTACGAATTTTGTAACGGAACAACATTCCTTTTCCTTAAAAATTAGTCTTACATTTTAGTTGTTTCGCCCGACTAAGTGGTCGGAAAATATCGAGGATCATTAGCAATAAATAGCCTGGCATTGGGATTTGTTTCAAGAGTGAAACGAAGTGCGAATGATTTAGTTAATTTCTGTCTTGAAGGCGGCTGTCCACGATTTGGGTGGATTGCCAACATCGGATGGTTTATTAGCTATGCACCAAAACGGTTTAGCGAATGCGGGAACCCACACATCGAAAAACCATCTCGAAAAATTATGAATCCGGGCCATTTTAATTTCTGAGTGATTCTCAGATATATGATCTGGTTTATTCGTACATCTTTTACAAAATTTATCAAAAACTATAAAGTAAGCTTATTTTCACCAAAATCTTAAAATGCTCTGATCAGATGATTTATGAACAAATTATTTATTGTTGTTTTTTTTAAATTTGGTTTTTATTGACAAAATTTTAAAAAAAATTCGAAAAACACTTTTTTTTAAAGAAAAAAAAATGTTTTCAAACGGTGATTTTTATGCAGAAACAGGATGCGAGTATTCTTGACTTAAACTACCACGCCTTTACGTTCTTTCAAATTAAGTTATCAGGTTCATGCTGAATCTTCTCGTTTCTTAGATTAAGAAATTATCAACAGGACGTAGCTTTCTCGCAACTGCAATAATAACTGCACAATAGTGTGTGATAAGAGGAGGCTATGTTGTGTTTTAATGGAAAGGCGCATGGTTTTTCCAGTTATTTCATAAATTATTGGAGAAATTAATGATCCTTTTTCATGTCTCCATGATACAGATAGTACTTTTAAAGAACTATTATACTATAAAAAAAGTTTATGATCATATAATTATCTTCATTTATAATGAACGCACTGCAACATGATGTACAGATTGTTCCTCAATTTTAACCATCATTTTATTATTGATTTGATGACTCGGGACGAATAGAGCACCATTAATCGGGGCACGATGATCGTTTTCTGCCGTCGAGTCTAACAGCAAATAGGATGGATGAGCCTAATTTTGCTATATTTGGTCAAAGGTTTTTAGATTTGATCAAGGCCGGATTAAGGGTGGGGGGGGCAAAAGGGGCAATTGCCCAATTGCCCCAGGCCCCCGGCTCAGGGGGGCCCTCGAGGGGAAACAGTTTTAATGTTACCTTAATCATACTACTTCAATTTATACAAATGTATGGAAAGAAATCAAAACTAGAAAATCGGAATGAAAACTTGAAATATAATAACTAAAGGGACCCCCGTGAAAAAATATCTTGAATAGTTTTTTTTTAAGTTAAGGGGGGCCCCTAGAGTAAGCCGAGAAGGGAATTTTGCAGGCTGAGAAAGTCGAAATCTCAGTATTGAATTTCAAAATTTTCAACCCAAAATCTGGACAAAAATAAGGTAAACCGGATAAAAAAAAATCGACAAAATATTAAGAAGAATATGAGGCAAAACACCTCATATTTTGTCATTTTTTTAACGTTAACTTTCCAAGCAATGGTTACTGCACTAAAATAGCTGCTTATTTCGCCAAAACTGGCTTACAGTGCTAAGAGAGAACAGATAATATTAGAATTTTACCCGGGCAGTATCCCGGTTAAGATCGGCTATTATTATAAATTTTCACTTTTCAATAATTATTATTGATATTTACGTAGGTTTATAAATTCTAAAACCTATTCCATGCCTATTTTGAAAATAAAATCTTAAAAAAAACTGTAGTTGCTTAAATTGGACCAATCGACAATACAGAGTTTCTTTATTGAATTTCCATCCCAATTTCTGTCTTAGACTTGAAATTCGTTTTGAAACATTTTCAACTGATTTTACAAAAAAAATTATCATCTACTGAAGCCAATATCATGAATTCAACGTATTATGTTCCAAATGATCATTCTCAAATAAGCATTAGAACGATCTCATACTTGAGTTGCTTATATCATTAAGTGATTTTCTCAATATGGATATTTCTATGTTTTAAATCTTATCTTTTTACAGGTTCAAATCATTGAGATTTTCAAGTCTTGTGTTGTTTCTTCAAATACTGAAGTTCAGTTTTATGGTGTTTCTGAATTTTGAGAACTCAGGACCTTTGTTTAAGGTGCTGAACTCATTTGGATTCATTGTCTGACTTTTTCAATGATAACTGATTCTGTGTTTTTGCACCTATACTCCTTGGGCTTTGAGGGCATCGAATGAAACTTTTGACACATTCAGAATAACAGTTTGATACATTTTTTTTATCTGATGAGAATAATATTCATGGGGTGTTTTATAAAAAGGTTTTTTTTTATGTGTTTCAATGATGTAAAATTGAAATTCATATTTGGTGCAATTCATGCTTTGGTTCTGATTGTAAATTTATTTATTTAATATTCAACTTCATTCAAATTTTATTTCTCAAAACTTTATTCAGATTTGAGACACTGAATTGTGGTTCTAAAAATAGTCTGAGTTCAAGTTTCGAATTTTTGAACTCTTATATCTGTATCTCTATGGAATTTGAATTTAATTATTTTGCTTTTTTTCTTGATTTTGTATTTTATGTTTCGAATTTTCCTCTAAATATTTCTCGATGATGCCCAACCCAGGCGATCAATGATGAAATGAAAATCATTTAAATAGCTCAGTTGCTCAAATGCGGTCAGTTTTCTAAATAAGAAAATTTTAGTTGATGATAAGGGTGTTGAACAATGAGAATTAAATTTTGCATTTTGAAGCTGAAACCAGAGCTTTCATTTTTGAGAAATTTCTAAACTTTTCCGTAATGTTAACATGTGATTTAATAACAATTTTTATTTGAAGATACCAAAACCAAGATACATTTAAAATGTTTTGATTTCTCTGGGATAGCATTTGAAAAAAAAAATCTTATCATTGGGGCCCCTCGAGAAAAATTGCCCCGGGCCCCCCGATGGCTTAATGCGGCCCTGGATTTGATATAAGTAGGCAAAATCTTTAATTCTTAGATATACAATTTTAGTAGAGAATCTGATAAGTGAGAAAACTTTTTAAGCTAATAAAAGTTCGGTTCTGTAGAATCTCCAATAACCAGGTTTGACTGTATTAATCATATTTATTTACATTTCTTTTGCTTCATTTTCAATTGAAGTGTTGATTGAAAAATTCCTCTATATATCTTAAATTTGAAATAGGATTTATCACAATTTGTTATATGAATTACTGATCAGGCAAAGACATCCATTTTGAACTTAATAGAATTAATTTGAAACTAGCAGATGGTTATATAACTTAATTTTTAAAAGAAAACATTCAATTTTATTTCAAGAGTGCCTGTGGTTAATTCAAAGATTAAATCTTTTCATATATTCAAATTCTACCAGTTAACAAAATATTTTTATTTCAATATATTTTATTATAAATAGGTTTTGAAAGCACAAAAGAAATCCTCATTTAGTTTACAATACGTTTTTGAATTAAGCTTTAAAGTTGCTACCTCGAATAATTTCGAATTTTTAATAGATTGATTAAATAATCATGAACGATTAAAAAGATCATTTGAAATAATAAAAATAAGTGAAACGTTAATAAATTTTCAAGCGGAGTTATAGTTTAAAATTTTAAGCTCTGAATATTTTGTCATCGTCAATTTGAAAATTGAGTCCTGGAAAGGACAAAAGGAAGAAACTATTTTTTTTTCTTATAAAACATTCGATTTGCATCCTTTCTTTTCGGAACAAAAAAAAATTATAGATAGAAAACAAAGACAAACGGATTCGTTTTTAACATTTGATAAGTTTTTAACATTTTAGATAAATTAAATTTCAATAATAATCATTTCAAAAGTTTATTTATACGATTTAGTTGATAATTCAAGGGACAGCATTTCGGTGACTAATGATTGATTTAGTAGATTTTGGTCTCCTGAACTCGAATCTTTTTTTTTTCTATAAGTTTAAAAACGAATCAGTGAGTGAGTGAGTGAAATCAATCATTGATAACTAATGAACTTACAAATCTAAACGAAAGATAAAAACTTCATCTGAATTTGTTTAGTATTCGTTTTTAATTAAGGATTAATATTTTGATGATGATTATGTTGAATGATCAAAAAGAGTTCAATGCAACAGTTTTAAACATTTGGAAAGACAAGTTTTTCTGGCATTTCTGAAGCAAGTTTTCGAAAAACAAATGTTTTATTTAATTTATTAAATTTGTTGAAGTCTAGAAATCAGTTTAACTTTTGCCTTTCAAAGTATCAGAAATTCAATGTAGTTAATCTTTTTTTTTATTCGTTCAAAATCTATTATTTTACAAATTAGGGAACAGTAAAAAAAAATAAACTTCAAACTTTTTTCGCAGAAGTCAAAATTTTCTGCGGTTTTAGGGAAAGTTGATAAGAAACTTTATTTTAAATTTTTTTTATAATATTTATATTTTTTTTTAAAAGTGCTGAATTTTCTTTAGTAATTTTTAACCTATTTTCAAAAATTTCAGGGCACAAAATAAATCAGATTTAGCTCCTAAATTCTTTCTACCTAAAAAATGTGAATTTTGTGGCTTTGTGTAATTTATCAAAACCCTTTTGAATGTGGATTTGAGCATTTAGAAGAAAAATAACACAATATTGAATAGAGAATGAAAATGGTTTCTTGAAGAATATTTCCTTTCAGCATAAAATTTGTAAAAGTGTGCGAGAAAATTAATTTGCCAACCAAATGTTAATGGACTTATTAGCGATAAGCGGATTAACTTTTTTGTGGGGGAAATTCCGAGAAAAAGTCAATGGACCCTTATCTTATAGATATTGCTAGAACTTTATCTAGGTCCTGGATCAAGTATTTTTCAGCCTATGAAAAATCAACAACAAAAAAGCCGCGGTAGTCACGAAAAGCGCACACCCTTTGCCAAATAAACGAAGTGAATAATGAACTTCATGCAAACTTTTAATGATTCTACTTCCATACACTCCCGAAAACATGTTTAAAGCATATTGAATTTTCTCTTATTGAATTCAGACTTATCACACTTATAAACCGTATATGCTAAACTGAATGACCGAAAAAGAAGTTGTTGAGAATAGAAATAACCGTTGAACAATTACGTTCTAATTAAAATTAATCATTTTGAAAATTTAAAATGTAAGTTAAAATATAATTTCAAAAAATTTAAATATCTTTTTTTTCGAGGGCTCGCTAACGAGCACCCTCCCTGATGAAATCAAAGCGTTCAGAAGCAAATAGGTTGATTTATGTGATAGTTCAGCTTGTTTACTAAATAAATGTAAAGTTTTACTGTAGTTTTTGTTGTCGTTTGAGGAAAATTTTTGATATTTAAAAAAATAGGGACATTTTCCAAAAGATAACCAGTCTAGGACAAAACGCTAGAAACCCTATCAAATGGTACAGTTTGAAGGAGAAATAAAAGTGAATAGTGTGAGGCCTAGGAAGTTGAATTTCATTTATTTTTGTAGTTGAAATTTTATCAAAAACTAGCTGACCAGGTGTGCTTTGCTAAACCTTCTAAAACTAAATGAAATTTGTAAAAATTAATAAAGTTTTAATTTATTTTGGAGACATTACTTTAAAAAAAATTTCAGCATAAATAAGCATTAGAACTATAGCTGGAGTTTAGAATCGCAAGACAATGATGAAACTTGATCTTTCAAAGTTTTTTGCATGATCAAAAACTTTTACTGCTTTTCCTATAATCATACCCATTTTTTCGTACCCAAAACTCTTTCAAATCAAATCTGGTTTCATTGGTTGATAAGTTCTTAAGCGATACATTCAAATGATATAAAACAAATCCTTTTCTCGTCTATCCTCTCTCCGAAGTGGAAGAGTTTATAACGATCATAGAAATATGTTTACCCAAATACCTTCCCATGCCAAATTTGGTTCCATTTACTTGTTTAATTCCCAGTTATACAAACTAAATTGTATTAGGGCCCCTTCCCCTTCCTATGTACTCACTGAAGAAGGGTGGTTTTCCATATGATTTTTTTCATGTCTTAAATAAGTTTTTAAGTTTTGCAAAAATTGTATGGGACCCTCCCTCCTCCCTTCCTATATCCCCAATGGAATGATGGAAGAACTTCAAACAATCATATAACCATTTCTCTTATCACATGTATACTAGACTGAGTCGATTTGGGGTCATTTTTAAATTTCTCAAACCCTGGGGTCTTAAAAGCTTCGTCTTGGTCCAAAACTCATCCATGATTTTTTGCAGAATTTTTAAGTAACGTTTACATGAGTAAATTTGAACTTTTAGGTTTGTATGGGAAAATTGAATACTTTGTACTGAAAAATTAACATCATTTTTGTTTCTTCTGTGGAACCAAACCAGCTGACAGTTTCTGTGCCAATTTATAAAATTCCTTATGGAAATTTTCCGCTGAACAACTTTGACGAAGACCGTAGCTTCGTATCTAATTAGGTAAAAAAAAGTTATTAACTGTTTAATAGAGGTATGTCTTTCCGCATTGATAGACAATAAATTAAAAAGACATCACTGCTGGAGCCTCGCGAAGTATGGCATGAAAAGTAGTCATGCAATACCTCGCTAGACACCGTGCAGGGATGTCAATTGAATTTATTGCTTATTAATGCGAAAAGACATATTTCTGTTAAACAGCAAATAACTTTTTTGCCTAATAAGATACAAAGTTACGGTCTTAGACAAAGTTGTTCAGCGGAAAATTTCCTTAAGGAATTTTATAAATTGGCACAAAAATTGTCATACCTGTCGGTTCCATAGAAGAAACAAAAATGATGTTGATTTTTCAGTACAAAATATTCAATTTTCCCATACAAACCTAAATGTTCAAATTTACTCATGTAAACGTTACTTAAAAATTCTGCAAAAAATCATGGATCTGTTTTGGACCAAGACGAAGCTTTTTAGACCCCAGGGCTTGAGAAATTCAAAAATGACCCCAAATCGACTCAGTCTAATGTATACCCATGACAAACTTGGTTTCATTTGTTTGATAAGTTCTCAAGTTATGCAAAAAAAAATGAAAGGAGCCCCTTCCCCTTTCCTATTTCTCCACTGGAAGGAGGGAATGGTTCCAAATATCAATAGAAACCTGTTTTGTTCTCGAGATATGCAATAAAAATACTATGGAAGCCTCACTCCACCCATCCCAACTTTCCAATGGAAGAAGAGAGGAGTCTAAAATAATCATAAATTTTGAAGGAGCATCCCTCCCTTCTCGTAAAACCTATCTGTAATAAAGAAGGGGTAACTAATATTCAGAGAAACGTTTATCTTACCCTTTTAACCTCCCATGTCAAAAAAGGTTTCATTTGTTTGATTATTTCTGTATTTCTATACAAAATAGTATGGAAACCCCCCTTCTCCTTTCCTATTTCTCCATTTGAAAAAAAGAGAGAGAGAGATTTCAAATGATCATAAAAACATATCTCGTAGCCAAATACCCTCCCATGCCAAATTTGGTTCCATTTGTTCAATTAGTTCTCCAGATATGTAAAAAAATGTAAGGGAGCCTCATTCCCTCTTCCTAACTCCCCACTGGAAGGAGGAAGAGGGAAGGATTTACTGATCAATTTCTCGTACCCACATACTATTCCGTGCCAAATTTGGTTCCATTTGCCTAATTAGTTTTTGAGTTACGTAACAAGTTGCCCCCCCCCCCCCCCCCCTTCCTATCTCCCTTCTGGAAAAAGGAAGGGGTCTCAGATCATCATTGGCATATTTTTCGTACTCAAATAACCTCCCATGCCAAATTTTGTACGTTCATCTTTCGATTTTAATCATTGTTCGGCCTCAAACATTGAGTTTTCTAATACCTACTTGGTCCGCAATTTTCCGCGGTTTTTTTTTGTAACGAAAACTAACACATGCAGGATCTCAATGCAACTTGATGTTTCCTCAAAGAGATTCCTTTTTCTTAACTCTAAGCGTATATTTTCCGAAGATATATTGGCTAGCATCTTACAAATGCTAAAACCACCTACCCACAGAAAGTGTACTTTGTATGCCGTGACCGGGATTTGATCTCATGCCCGCTGGCTTAGAAGACTTGAAGGCTATCCTCTACGCCATGGACTGCAACTTATTTTATTTGTTTATTTAATTATTTTATTTGTTTGATTTGGTTTAAAATATTTTAAATGTTCCGAACTGCCATAGTTATTGATAAATCAGCATTTGTAAATTTTGTTTGCTTTATGATCAAGCAAACTCGTTAAAACCGTTAAAATAGAGACTGATCAATACAGCATCAAATTATTAACAAAAACCTAATTAGTTTTTGAATCAAATTTAAAGTAGTCTAATAAATTTCTGCAACCATGTTTTACGTTCATAGGAGTCCAGTACTGTTTTTGAAAATATGAAACACGCAACATTCCACTTAACAGAAAAAAAATATTTGAAAAATATTGAAAAATTGATTAATCTTACCCTGGATTACGGTACCATTGATATTTCTTAACATGAATTAACTTTTAAGGATATGAAAATCAACTTCTTTATAGGTGGATTATTATCCAAACTGAGTTGAATAAATTAAAATTTCCATTTAGCGCCGTTCCAGATCTATTTTTACCAGTTCATTTGCATTTCCACCCTACCGAAGTAGATCAATTTTCCACCCAAGTTCATCATCTTCGGAAAGGAACTACGGAAAACTAAATAGTTAAGCAACCGACCTGCAACTTCCGCCATATCGCTCACTGAAGACGCACCATCGTCCTCGACGCCCCGTAAATGATACATATTAATAACTTTCCTCAGTTCCATGATGGGGCCCAGTCATCAATCATTTCACAAATTGCCACCCGGTAAATGGTCATAAATATGCCAATCCAACTGACACATGCTCTAGCTTCTAGCTGGGCCTACAGAAGCGAGAGGGTTCATCGGGTGCCAGTTTTTTGGCCGATTGCATGCCTCCGCTCCGGAAAAAGAAGATCTATGACTTGACGGACGACGACGATGGAATAGAACGGACGAATCGAATCATCGGGATCAAAAGTCGAATCGAAAGCGTTTGGCTGCAACTTGCTTGCATCGGAACTAAATGACGGACGCACACCGCGTCTTCGGGCGTCTCCATTGATGTGGGAAAATTCGAAATATTCATTAGCTAAGCTCTCGACACTACATTTCGTGACGCGGTGGAACACATTTTATTGCTCCACGGAACTACAGGGCTAACTTCAAATGTCCGTCGTCACATTTTTTGCAGTTGTAGTTTTTTTTCCCATTTTGGCATCGGAAATGTTTTTCGAGCGCTATGACGTTTGTTCAAATTTTGCAGCTGCACTGAAGACGATTAGTTGGAAACATCCACCGATTGTTGTGTATACATTCCAGGCATACAAACAAACTCAGATGCAACTGTCAGTCTGTTTGTCTCGAACGAATTGGGTACGCTATTCATATTTTGAATATCATAAATCTACTTATATTATGCTGAGCTGACCCTATAAGTAATACGTTCTACCACAAACAAATGTATATTTTTTTCAATGTTGTAGCCAACATTTTAAATAGTAGATTATCATGTACATTACCGTAGATTTTCGGTCTACTGTAGCATTCTGCCAATTGGACCATTTTGATGAAGATATGAAAAAAAAACTCAAAGTCGTGGATGATGGTTTTTTTAGACCTGTCAACTCCATTGATTCCGTAAAATATACTCATTGTCCAATGTTTAGGTTCTCAGCCAAGTGAACAACAGTAGTATTGAATGAACAAAATCTCCAAAACTCCTTATTGCTATAAATTTACCTAAGAAGATAATATATAAGAACATATAAGAAACATCAAGAAAAGAAGAAACAACTTCCCAATTCTTCTGAGTGAATTTTATGTAGCTAAGGGGATGTTCAGATACCAAGTGGACGGAAAAAATAATTCTTGACTCCTTCCCCTATCATCCGTGAACAAGCATGGACATTTAGTAGACTCCTACCCCCTGTTCACGTGGACATTTTGAAGAAAACAAAATCTAGTGGTATTGATAGAAAATGTATTTTGGTTGTTTCCAGTGTTCGGCATTAAAGCGCTAATCACTAATTTGTCTATTCCGTTTTTGTTAAATAATTATCGTTTTAATTCAGTTTTTGACCAAACGATTGTACTAACAAATAGACAAACTCCACCACGAGAAATCTGTCAAGGAAGAATGCTGATATATGGTTTTTTCTTGTGTCTGGCGTTAAATCGCTAATCGCTAATTAGTCCGCTACTTTTTTGCTGGCAAATTTATTTTATTACGGGATTTCTGTTGAAATAACGGATACACAAACTCCACTAGGTGCTATTTTTCAAGCCGGAATGCTGATAAATGTTATTTTCTGCAAGGTGATGGAGTTTTTTCAGCCGTAATTTTTCTAAAAATAAAGTTATAAAATAAATATATAAACAACAATGTAGCGGACTAACTAGCGAATAGCGTTTTAATGCCGACCTCTGGTTGTTTCCACTTAAAATAGTTATTTTTGCAATTGATTTTTATTTTTTCTACACAGGAAATCTGTAATGTTAGATTTAAATCAGGGTGCAATTCAAAACAATTGTTTTTGGAAATCACTTGCTGTTTACCACTACAAAATAACAATTATATAAAAAAAAAGGTCACTTTATTTCATAAACAGTTTAAAATAATAACATTATCAAAATACACAAAAAATAAGGCAATGGATTTCTATCTTACTATCGGTAATTCATTGACTAATTTTTCAAACTTATGTTTCTTATTCTGAACTAAAAATTTTGCTGTATAATAATCTCCAAGCAGTCTTGTTTTATGATTTTAAATAAATAAACTCAAAACACAGATAAAGAAAAAAAAAGATTAATAATTGTTATTTATCATTCATCTTAAATTACATTTCTTTTCTTCATTGTCAACTGAAGGGTTAAGGGGGGGGTAGGGTCTAACACTTTCAAAAAATCGATTTTTTTATTTTTTTATATTCTTATTGTAAAACATTTCAAGAATATTGTGTCAAATTTTCAAGTCAATTGAAGCGAAACTGTAGAAATTATAGGCCTTTATCTCCTCCTATCTAATACTGCAAGAAAGCAAAAGCAGAAACTTCAAACGCGTTTTTCTCGAAAGCACATTTTTAAAGTCCGTGGACATCGTCATTTGAAAACTACTTATCCGATTCTTTTCAAATTTGGAACATATTTTCTACATAAAAAATACCAGACCCCAACATTTTTCTTTTTTGTTTTTTTTTTACTTTGGGGAGATTTTACAGGTGAAAAATGGCGGATTTTTTCGTGAAAAATCGTATTTTTTACTTCAAACAGCCACAAAAATTTCATAAATTTTTTTTAAGTTAAATAAAAACGTTGGGGTCTAGAAAAACATCTATTAAAAATATTTTGCTCTGATTTTTTTTACTTCAGATGATTCTGTGCTGAGATACAGTGTCCACCGCAAATCCTGTTTTCTAAAAGGCTTCCTCGAAAGTGCTCCGTCACCGGCTCATTTTTCAATATTTTTCTACGAAAAAATTACTAAATGTTCTTTTAACAATGCTTTGTATAATGCAAAAAATTTGAAAACATTTGTTTGAACGATAGCTCTAGAAAAAAATCGTGAAAATGGTGATTTTTTATAGCCGTTAGACCCTACCCCCCCCCCCCCCCCCTTAATAATAAAATTCTGCTGTTGTTTTTGAATTTGAAAAAAATAATCGTGATTTGAAATGTGTATTTTTGATTAAAAAAGGTTTTGTTTGAAAAAAAGGTTTTGTTTTCAGGACACCGAAAATTCAGAATTGAAAAACATGACAAACTTATCCAAAAAAATTTTTTTTAATTTGAATATTTTATCTTGAAAATTCGTAATTTTTTAAATAAAAATGAAATAATACAAGTCAAAATGTTTACCATTTTAGAAGGGTTTTATTTCAATTCACATGTCCAACCGTTAAAAAAACTTAATTTTAGAGTTTTATTGATTACTCATAAGAGAAGCATTTTGGTACCAACTCATGTTTAAATAAAGGTTTTTGGTAAAGATGGTCCTGATCTTGAATCTTTTGTCAAATTTAGACTATCACATTTAGTTTTGGTGCTAAAGAGTTTGAAAAATGTGTCAGATTTAGGTGAAATCAAACATTGATAAATTATATAAGCTATCAAATCTGCAATTAAGAAAAATATCCGATTCTGGTTTTGTTTATTACTTCATTTCATTTGATTAAGGAATAATACTATGATGATGATGCATGATCTTAAAAAGTAAAATTCAACAGCTGTTAAAAATTTGGAAAAATAAGATTAGGTGCATGTATTTTTGACATCACTGCAGAAAGGTTTGAAAAAAAAAACTCGATTTTATATGACAAACTTCCTAGATCCTGGAAAATGATTAGATTTATGCTTTAAAAAATATTTCTCATTCAATTTGGTTTGAAGCTTTTTTAAAAATTCGTTAAATGAAGAAAAGTAAACAAATAGAAAACTTGTTTCACAGAACTTGAAGTTGCTTAAAGTCTTGAAGAAAGTAAAGAATAGATTTAAAACTTTTATTTTAAAATATTCAAAGTTTTGTTAAAAAAGTACAGAATTTTATTTATTAGTTTTTCAAAAGTTATTTCAAATACAAATGCTGATAGAAAACATGCATATTTAAATTCAGTGCACCCAAATTAGACAAAATTTTAAATTAATTTAAATTCATTGCACCACGGAAAAATGTAAATTTTGTGACCTTGAACAGAACAAGGAAAAAAATTAATTGAGGCTGAAATTGGTTCCGGAAGAAAACTTCATATCAGCAACACATGTGTGTGTAATGACATTAACGATTTTTCAATCAAAATTTTTAAAAACTAAGTAGTGAATATTTTTTTAGCTGATTCTGTGGACCACCGTGATGGTAAAAACCTGTTGAATGGTGTCCATCTTATCGATGTGTAAAATTAGTATTCGGTGAATTAATTTGGAAGTTAAAATGGTTAGTTTCAAACTCTGTTCTTGTTTCTTGTTAATAAAAACCTAATCTTAAGACGAGATACGGTTTGTGAGAGTACAGTTAGTGTTTAAATACAAAAAGTTAATTGAAATGCAACTCGAAATTCACAATAAGAAATTAGTTTCAATTCGTGAGCGTCACGTTGTGTCGTTAAATAGATATCACAAGGCTAGGGTGATTTAAGATTAAATGCTGCCGGAGGCGAGCCAAATTGCTGACTTGCTTGTTAAACATATACTAAGATCATGTTATTTCTTGATACTACGGTATAAATTTTACTTGGAAAAATCTCCATGGGGGGGGGGGGGGGTGTGGTGGGTCTTTGATCCCTAACCCTAAATTTTTCAAGATTAAAAATCAGGAAATTTGAATTTTGGATCTTTTTTCGAGTTTCAATACGATTTCTGAAATTTAAAATAACAATACTGAATTTGTTGTCCCGGGTATTATTTTATTTCATTTATGATTTTATTTCAAATATGAATTTCTTAATATGAGTTTTCATTTCTGAATTGTCAGTTTAAAGTTTTGAATTCTGAAAAGAATTTAATTTAAGAAGTTCGGATCTGAATAATAAACAAATAATGAGGATGATTACTAATGCTATGGTCATTTAGAGTAATGAGTAAATGGTAATGAAAAGGACTGCCTTATCTTATTTTCAGGTGTTAAAGTTTACATGTTTTTGAGAAACTTAGGATGCAAAAGGACAAAGTAAAAATATTTTTGCACAATCACCCTGCATTGTCGACTTGAAGACTCATGAGCTGCTGATTTTTTCTGATTTTTTTTGGACCAAATAGGTAATATGTATGTATATTATATAAGCAGACTCACTTGAATGCTCACGTTCAAAACAAAAATACTAAACTAGATACATAATGCGGAATATGAAATAGAAATACAATTTTGATTATGATGATAGGGAACCAGAGCCCTAAAATGGGTTTAATCTATTCAAATTTAGGATTCAGAAATGAATTTCTATCTTCAAGTGAGAAAATTTTGGAAATATATAGCAGAGTTCTGAACCTGGGATTAGTTTTCGAGGTTTTGGCATCAGCTCTGAGTAAATATTGTTTATCTTGAATAACCCGAATCAATCATCAAAATTTGATTAAGATTTTAAAATTTTTAGTGTAAAGTAGAGCACCTCGTTAGCATTTCCTGGACCCTCCCTGGAGGGGGGGTTAACATATTCTTTGATAAATATACGATATGTTGAGTGTACGATGCCGATTCGAGTTGCATTTATATACGAGTTTGGCGATGCTTTCTTTTACGATTTCATGTACGCTAGGTATAAACATCCATCGTAAAATTGGGTTCGAATTTCGAGTTACCTCGATGAATTATTATAATGAACTGGTTTCTAAATCTCTAAAAGTTTCTAAATAAAGAGAGAATTAGTTGGTTCAGTCCACGATTTTTCGGAAGCTGAAAAAAAGCCGCTAGAAGCTGAATAGAACGTCATTCAGATTTGTTTTGTAAAATAAAACTATTCATAATTTCAACTCATTGAACAGCTTTGTTGAAGACTGGTAAACGATTTGACTAATGTTTTAAGAAATATTAATGTTTCCATTTGGTTGAAATCCTTTTTAAAATGTTGACGGAATCCTCGTATTTTGCAGAATTGTAAAATAAAAGACAGAAAGACATTTTTTAATTTTTAACTCAGAAATTATTTTACACGTGGTCTTCGGAAAGTTGTTCACTGAATCAAAACCTTTATTTTTAAAACGTCTATAGTATTGCCAAAAAGTGGACAATTTTTATGATAACAAACTATTTTCAAAAGTTATCTCGAAAGCAAGAGCTGATAGAAATAAAAACTAGACATGAAAAAGTTCAATTGTGACTTGATGAAGGATTTTTTTGTAAATAAAAACTTAATATAGGCGATTTTATGAAGACATGAATGATTACATATTACATTAGAACGACTTACTATTGCATAAATGCAGGCGATTTTTAAAATCATTTGAAATACATTTATCACTCCAAGTTTTTTATAATCCCGATCAAACATCAATGTTAAATTATTCCAAACTTTGCTATCATGCCTCTTTTACGAAATTCGGTATAAATTTTCTCATAAGAAGGTGGTACAATGACAATATTTGGCGCTTATTTTTTATATACGGACAGTACAGTCCTAACGAATTTTGTTTTCGCAGAAAGTATTTTGATACCTCGATTAGCATCCTTTTTGAAAGGAATTTTGAAAGCACAACGATGCCAAATTTTGGCATTGAATTATACCTTAAAGTGGCATCATTATGCCCTCAAAACTCATATGGAAATGTTGGCTAAACAAGGCATCATTGAGGTTTCGGTGGAACCTACACTTGGGATTATCGAGGTATCATTATATGGAATATGAGACCTAAATTTTGGCATTGTACCACCTTTATTCGGGCAAAATGATACCAAATTTTACTTTCAAGGCGTGATAGCAAAATTAGGTTTTATTTTGCCATAAAAGTGTGCTCGGGGATGCTTTCTTGTTTGAAACTAGTATAATATTTGAGAATTCATAATACAAAAAGGGCAAAACTTTAAGTAAACTTTCTCTGATGCGATGCTAAATTAAAAACATCACAAATATGCCTTAATCCGGTTTTCCTCTTGCCTTAATCCGGGAACTCGTAGATTATAGATTTCGAAAGATTCTCTTGGAACTGTATTGAAATAACAAAATAACAAATTATCATTGAACAAATAAATCCATTCGGAATCGGGAGTTTCTCCAGAAAAACATTGATGCAATCAATACTGATGTTATGAAATCGTTTGGTACATCTTTGTACCTGAAAATAATCACATTTTCGTAGATGACGGAAAGAATTAAAGAAACATAAGCTATCAAAGAACGAAAGAACATAAGCCGTAAATATCATGAATTTTTCGAAAAAGATACAACGGCTCACCGACAGGACTTGAACCTGCAATCTCCACTTCAGTACAACGGCGCGTTAGCCAATTCCACCACGGTGAACGTGATGAAACCGGCGAACCCGAGCAATCGAGCTCTGCCGATCAACTGCTGGACCTTCTATCGAAAACACAATGTATATCCCGCATGTGATCTTTCCCGCTATTGATATCTCTTGTTTCTCTAACCCCACCCATCGACTCGGGATTTAAGCCGAGCGAGCACATGGTCGATTGCTTCGGGTTTGCCGCAACTTACGGTCAGGGATGTCAACCTTCCAGATTTTGTCTGGATCTTCCAGACTTTTTGACCTCCAGCCAGACTATTTTTTTGGTATCCAGACTTCCAGATTTTAAGCATTTCTTCCAGACAATTCCAGACATTTTTGGTTTGACAAAGTTTTTTTCTTCTAAATTTTAATCTATTTTTGGCATCATTGACTACTTTAACTGACTGGGGTTGAGTAGAATTGTTCGAGCTCACTTCGTTTTAATCAACAACCCAGTAGGTTTTGTTCCCACCGATTGACTCTGACCAAGTTTGAATCATAATCGTCCGAATTCGGACGAAAACTGTCTAGTATTTTGACATTACTCGGTCCGATCGTCCATACTGGGAGAACTTGGAATCATATCGTCCCGAACTTATTTCATCACTGGGCTGTGTGAAAAGGCCTATCCAAATATAAAATGCGACCAGCCGGCGGCCATTTATCTTTCTTTTCTTGGTGTTTCCGTGGCATGAAAACACGCGTTCTTTCGTTCCGTTCGCGAAAAGTGACTGGTTTTTCGAAAATTTTCCCAAGTTTGAAACAGAGAAAGAGCGGTTTCGAAATGGTAAGGTTTGCAAGAAATTTTTTAACATGCCCGAGCCTGTTTATTATTTCAATCTGATACCTGAGACTGAAATGAAAAGACTGATATGATTTCTAAGCCAGAATCCGAAAATATTCCCCAACTCGAATTAGTTATAAGAAACGAAAACTCTGTAATCAATTTACATTTGTTTCTAGAATAAACATTTTATTGATCGACTTCATTTTACAACAAGTATTTATTAAAAATTCACAATAATGTGCCTTCGTAACATTCCAAACTGGATCATCTACAAGAGAACAAATATAAAAGGATGTGTCGAAAACTGATGGCTGTATAGTAATGTGAAAAAACTGACACAAATCAGAAGATTTAAATAATTTGTTTTTTTTATATTTACAGTGTTTTTCGATAATCTATAACTTCCAGTCATAATGCCCTAGAATCCACTGAATGGTTCGCATACAAGTTATTTTATACACAAATTAATTCATGGTGTGAAAATATATTTAATAAGTCGTGCCTAAAATATCTTTTATTTTTACAATTTCTCTTCCGAGGAAAAATTCTAAATCTATTTTTTTAGCCTGAATGTTTTGCATTTCTTGTTAGAAAGGTTTTAACAATGAAAAAAGGCGTTTCAACATTACCAATCTAGATATGACTGTATGCAATCAGAAATGAACAAAATCATTAGCTTTATTTTTTTTTGCATTTTGGATCCCGATCACTTTTAATTAATAATCCATAGTTTTAAAGCAATGAATCTGAAATAAGAATTTCTAAATGAATCTGGATTCCGGAATATGAATTGCTAAGCAGATGGTTTATATTCTGAACTTTTAATTGTTGATATAACGTATTATTTTAAAATTTAAGTATTGAAATAAGCTTCTCAACACCTAGGTAGGGTAGAAATTCGCTGCATCATTTTTCATAGCCAAACATTGAGATAGTGGTTGATGTGTTTCGTTTTCAAGGATTTGTGATGTGCATTACCAACCAAATGCATTCTTAATTTTCAAAAATCATTTATTTTGTCAGAGATTAACCCAATAACTTGATAGAGCTGTTGAAACTTTGCATTTTGGAACCGACAAGAGCTCAACGTGATATCAGTTTTCTAAAAGGGATGATATAGCTTAATACCCAAAGAAAATAAAAGAATCAATGTTTGAACTGGTCGGTGAAATGATCAGAAAAATTTGATGTTCGGGCGTTTTTTTGTTTTTCGATTCAATTCTCCCCGACTAGCTCAACACTACAATGTTCCAGACATTTATACTCATTTCCAGACATTTCGGGCCAATTGTTCCAGACATTTTTTGAAAATAGGTGGCAACTCTGCTTACGGTCAGATGTAGAAGCAAATCAGTGCTGCTCAAGGTTCCGAGCAGACCAGTTACACAGGGAGGTGTTGCTCTGTTGAAATCAATACTGATGTTATGAAATCGTTTGGTACATCTTTGTACCTGAAAATAATCACATTTTCGTAGATGACGGAAAGACCCGTCGACGAGCCCGTCCGGAGTATACGTGTCCACCACATGTAGACTTCGGACCAACCAGATTTCATTGTATAGGTTAAGGTAGTGCCACCTCTATCCCGGTACTACTTCTCCTAAATAATGAAATGTTGCAGGGTAAAGTATGGTGTACGTTAATAAGTTTCCTCGCAAAAATGCTCTTTCGCTCTTTTCAACATCTGTAAATTTTCTTCTCACTTCTCTATCCATCTTTATCAATTTCATAACTACTTTTCACCGATATGCCGAAAAATAAATTTACAAAAAGAGCATTCATTTATGAATTTTGCTTTCCATGATATCCAAGCTCATTCCGATGTTTCATCTGTGATTTTGAATATTATTGCTTGGTTTCCATTCTGTTCGAATGAAAAAAATTATGCTTGAATTTTAATTTATATATCGCTTTTGCCATTGCCATGAAATTTATTTCCTTTTCAAATGAATTCTATAATTTCTAATAATTTTTTTTTTTAATTTGTCTTGGGTAACCTGAAAAACATGTAAAATTTCAGTGCGATTGAAGTTTTAACTGAAAAAGATTTTTAATTACTCACACACGTTTAATCCTTAATTCACAATTTTCTTTAAAATAAAAACAATTGATTTTTTGTTAGTAGAAAAAAATAATAAATTTCCTATTTTTTTATGATTCTAAGGTTTCAAAATTATAAAGAATTCTCACTTTTCTGATTTTCTGAACTCTAGATTTAATCGTTTCAGTTTTGAAAAACTTTACCAATACTGCAAAATATGTGATTTTTTAAATTTGAAGTAAAACTCTTAAGATAAAATAAGGAGAATGAGGATACTTGATTCCTAAAGTTTTAAATGTGAAAAGTGCAGCAAAACAACTATGCTTCAAGCTCAAAAAATTTAAACAAGATAATTTTTCGAGTTATTGCACTTTGTTTGAAAAATTTCACAAAATGTAACTCGAAGATCTTTTTCACCACTTTAAAATGTTTTTTTACATTTAAAAGTTATAACATAAATATTTTTTCCAATATATCCATCGCAAGTGTGTAATATGAACTTTATAATGCCATATTTTCAGAGCAATTGTAAACTCTCGATTTTTTTTCAGAAAAGGTTCTCTACAATGTTTCTAGAATTCAAAAAGGTATGTTTTCTTCCTCATGGATCGCGATCGTTGCTGATTATGAGATTACTTATATGTATCCAATTACTAATATTCATACAATAATGGTCTGGTCTCCTAAAGTTAGAAAAAAGCGCCTAAAAGTATGCAATGCCTATTGGGTTTAGACAATGTTTTGGAATTTTTATATCCTGACTCTTATAAATTGTGAAATTAGAACTAACATTGCCAGAATAGTCCACTTATATTCCGTTACATTTAATTCCAAGGACTAAGGCCCTAGACAAATATTCACACTTTCTCGCGATTTTATTTAAACTTTTGTCTCACATCAACAAAAAGTCTTTAAAGGATCAATAGCTTCATTTAAAAAAAAATGAATCAATGCAAAGTTGTTTTATTTTTAAATTTTCTGATAATTACAGTTCTTATAGATATCAAGGTTGTGTTTCAAATTTTTAAATAAGATATTTTCTGTAATAATTTCTTATATTCAATACTGAATAGGCTCTTTGAAAGGTACTTTTTCTAATCAAGATGTTAAGATTTGAAAATTAAATAAGTTATTTCACACACTGGAGTCTAACAGTCCATAATCGTCAACTAAAAATGTCGTTTAGAATTTGAGGTACCTTTTTGAAACTTGAGTAAACAATTTTGAAACAATATTTTCTTTTCAAATTTTGTTAGCCTTTCCAAAAGAATGTTCTGAATATTTTATTAAGAATTCGGTAAGAAGGACATGCTGGCAATATATTGAGTAAACTTTCAAAGTATCGTCAAATCGTAATTTATTTGCACATGGTTTATTTTTTACCCTCCAAAGCCGTTCGGGTCAATATGACCCGAAGCGCACATTTCAAACATCTTTATCATCATTCCAATATACTGATGAACTGGTAGTTTTGACAGACCAAGTATGTTCTATGAAAATAATGATCAAATTAACGCCAAAAAACTAAAATTTGAGTTTTTAAAATCGGTTCTTTGAGAAATGAAATACAGCTAAGCAAAGCAAAAACTGGATGTGGTTTTTTTAAAGAAAGACTTTTTTCTACCGGAAGATCTGTCATAGCGGTAAAAACTTTCATTGGACCCCAACATATTTATACATTGTCGGATAGATGGATTCTTGACAATTTCAAACATCAATGAAATAATTAAATACAGAAAAGCTGTCAGAAGTTATGAGTATTTTAATAATAAAATTGATTTTTCGGACTTTTAACTTTCTGAACCAGTTTCTGAAATCCTGGTAATACATATCGACTTTATTTTGAAATGTTGAGTAATAAGAATAAATTACCTACACAATGAATATAATATCATCAAAATCGGTTAACATTTACAGCCAGGAGAACGAAATCAAATTACAACGCATATTTCCCCGAAACGGATATTTAGCGAACGGCTTTGGAAGGTTAAACATATTGTGACAAATAAAGTGTTCTAAAATGTCCAACTTTAGGTTCACATTTAGAAATTGTTTTTAATAATGTTGTTATTAGATTCTACACTACTCTAGACTATACCTGCATGTTTGAATTATGATTTTTGTTTCCTATTTTCTTCAAAAAAATTTGCTTTTATCATAAGACAACTTCATGATTTAAATGATTTACTTTTATTTTTAATTTGATTTTATATACAATCGATCACTGCAATGAGACTTTTTAACTAATTGATGTTTTGATTCCTGCTCCGGCTGAATACCCCAATAGCTGTTGTAGTTTATGTGTTTTGGTCCAAAATGCATGAAACCGAAGTTCCTCGAATTTGCTCCCTTGTTCCCGCGCGGGTAAAACAAATTCAGTTGTACAACCAGTATGAATGTTATTCTGCTTTTTCTCGTTTTTGCTACACAAAATCTGTGGCAGCAAATGATTTCCCACGATCAGTTTTGGCGAGAGTATTGTTGTATACATTGACGAGGGCACGTACCCGAATCCGTAAATCAAATTGACCTACCGGATTGTGAATTTTGTTTAAAGTCTTTTACTGCCCCGGAATGGGGTAGTAAAATTTGTCCTGACAACAATCAGCAAATCAAACTTCAACAGTGTAGTTTTGAAACTGGTTGTTTACTCACTTTATGTTTGAATTATTTCTGGGGAACGGGACAAAAGTTTGTCTCGAAAACATATTCTAAGCAGTTGACGCATAGATTTTTTTTCAAGGACTTTTGTGAGCCTTGACGAAATTTGAAAATCGACTTTGGAAAGTTGGATAGGGCAATTTCATCTCGACGTTCGGCAATTTTGATTCATATTCTTAGCCGAATTGAGCGTAATTAAACCAAATGACACCAATAAAGTTAAATCACACGACCGTGTGGATTGTACGATGGTGGTTGATACGGTTTTCGCGTCTAATAATATCCAGTCTAACCTTTCCGGCGGAAAAACCTTTCAACTCTGTCGCATCTTTCTTCCGTTCGTCTCCGGATTTTCACGAAAACGCGGATTTCCACCCACACCCACATTCATCAATCCGAAGACGAACCTGTCGAAATATGGGGCGCCCATCAAAGCATCAAAATGCCAATGAAAATGCCAAAAGCAACTACCTTCGTAAACGAAAACTGCCGGAAATCATTTCACACCTAGCCTTTTAGCGGGTTTGGCATTGCGCTCTTTTAGAATTTTTCCTTGGAAAAAATCGGATAGCATCGGAAGGCACAAGCATAGTGTTGATGGTTATTATATTTTGTCTTCTACTTAACAATCCAGAACGGTAATGTTTCTGGAAAGAACGAAACTAAAGTTAATCCGATATCTTTATCGAAAGTTTTGTATGGAATGTGTAAAAATTTGTTCGGAGATTGCCCCTTTTTTTTATTTTTTAAATATTTTGCCATATTTTGATTCTAAAATGGTCAGTCTTCATCGTGCTCTCATCTCGCGCGGTTCGGTTTGTGTTCTCTCTCCAAGCATGTCGTTCAAAATAATATGCAGCAAACATTGTGGCGATTGTGGGTTGAGTTTTATGAAGTGTAATAGTGGAAATACGTGGAAGAAATTATGACGAATTTATGTGTTTGTTCAGAATGGTGGAGCGGTGAATCAGCTTAGCGTCGGTCGGGTTGAACTGCTGCGGAATTCCTGTTACTAATAGAACTGGAGGCAGAGCGCCATCGGTTTTCAAACATGTCCGAACGTGTTAAACAAGCTATCGGGATTGCAGGCTAGTAGCACTTGAAGCGCTTATGATGATGAAAAATCTAGTGACTCTGATGTTGAATCTGGGGATTGTACGAGGGGAAGATTTATTTTTTAAATGATTCAGTGTTGTGCAAAGAATCATTAGGTTTCGTTTAGACCGTGCGGGCCAGGAATTGTAGCAGAATATCTTTTTATCGTGCGCCGCTTGCTATGATTGAATAAACTCACATATGGTTGCGTTGTACGCTAGTGAAAAGTCTCGACCAAAACGAAGGCGCCGAATAATTCAATTCCGAAGAAAATCCAAGTGATGTTTTGTGTAAAAGAAAATAATACGAGCTATTGTTGTTATTTTCTTCTGGTTTGTGTTTTTTACCAATAGTTTCCAATTTAAATTGAAATAATGAAGAAAGGTTGGGTATCAAATTTAGAAAAGAATCGTTGAAGTGTTTTGAAGAAAATTGCGTTGGTACGAAATAGTGGAAATGGGGGGAGTGAGGCCATCCAGAGTGCCATCCAGCGGTCGCGAATAAGTTGCTTCGACAACAAACAGCACATCGTGGTTTTTGCGTTGCTTTAAAAATTAATCAGCGCTTGTTGTGTTTTATTTGATTTGGTTCAGAAAAAAATTGAAGAAAGGTCAAAATTTTAAAATTTAAAGAAATTTACCAAAGTTGATTGAAGCCGATTCGGTGACAGAGTTAAAAGGATAAAATGCAAAAAGAGAAGAGTTGGATGTGCCTACAGTGAGTAAAAATGAGGGACAAACAAGGTTTAAATTTGGGAAAAGTGAAAATATAGCTGAGGAAGGGAAGTTTTTCTGCTGGCATCTTGAAATGGTGGATTCCTGTTTCGGATTGGTGAACGAAGAAGGAGTTGATGCCCACTTTGGTGAGATTGTTCCTGTTTCTTCTTTATTTTTTCATATTGTGGTTTAACGATTATTTGAACGTTCAATCAGGTGCCAATTGGCCAGGTATATACACGGATGCCGGAATACCTGTAGTAAATGTATAACATTTAAAATGTTATTCATTTTGAACTGGTTGTGTATCTGTTTGAATTGTTCTTCCAAATATACACTAACATTTAAACGTTACATATTCACTTCATAACAGTTCACACGAAGCCATGGTGCCGGGTATGGAGTTAGAAGTTGTTTAAATAAATCAAATGAATCCATACTTTGGTCAAACTGCGGTGAATCCGTGCACCCATGGTGGATTATCAACATACAACATACATATTTTGATTCTAAAATGGTACTGAGAGAAAAGTTAAAGAGTTGAAAATAACGTGGGAAACCCTGTAAATGTATACCTTCATTTACCACACTACTGATATTGATGTGTACAACAAACTTAAAGTGTACATTTCAAGTTTGCGAATTTTATATATTGCTTGCTAACCTGGTGTGTTTCCAAAAATAAATGAAACCTTTCAACCTTTCGCCTTCCAGAATAAATGAAACTTATTATATTTGTTTAAATTTTGAATATTTTTTTAAGTCATCATTTTAAATCATATTTTAACATCAGTCAGATGCAACTTTAATATGAAGCTTGCAGCTGAAGTTTTGAATTGCAATACAAAGATGATTTCATATTATTTACAGAAAATTGATCTCTCAATGCGTTTTTCACGATTTCAAGTTTATACTCTTTTTTTATAGCATCTTGAATTTTTTTTATTTTGCGAAATGTATCTTCTACTGGTATGGATTCTCCACCTTCTTACTTTTCCTAGTAGAAAGGATTCACGAACTACCATAAATATATTGTGACGATCTTCAAGTCACATTTAGACTGAGTCGATTCGGGGTCATTTTTTAATTCCTCTAACCCTGGAGTCTTAGAGGCTTTGTTTTTGTTCAAAACTCATCCATGATTTTTTGCAGAATTTTTTAGTAACGTTTACATGAGTAAAATTGAACTTTAAGGTTTGTATGGGAAAATTGAATATTTTGTACTGAAAAATCAATATCATTTTTGTTTCTTCTGTGGACCCAAGCTTGCTAATGGCTTTCGTGCCAATTTATAAATTCTTTAAAGAAAATTTTGCCCTGAACAACTTTGTCCAAGACTGTACCGGATCTTATGAGACAAAAAAAAAATACAAGGTATTGAATGGAGGCATGTCTTTTGACATTGAAAAACAATAAATTCAATTTACATCACTTCTAGGGGCCTAGCTTGTTATTGCATGACTAATTTTCATGCAATACTTTACTAGGCATCCAGCAGTGATGTCAATCGAATTTGTTTTTTTCAATACTAAAAGCCAAAATACCTCTGTTAAACAGCTAATAACTATTTTGCCTAATTAGATACGAAGTAACGATCTTGGACAAAGCTGTTCCGCGGAAAATTTTCTATAAGGAATTTTTTAAATTGGCACAAAAATCGTAAACAGGCTCGGTTCCACAGAAGAAACAAAAATGATGTTGATTTTCCAGTACAAAATAAACTTTTTTTTATCATACAAACCTAAGAGTGCTAATTTACTCATGTCAACGTTATTGAAAAATGCTGCAAGTAATCATGAATGAGTTTTGAAAAAAGGAAGCAATTAGGACATTTTAGTCAAATTTAGTACAATTTTCTTGTACAGTTTTCGTAACACTGTGAAGAACAGCCTCCATCTTCCTATCTCCCTTTTGTAAAGAGGGATGGATACCAAAGATTCATAGAACATTTATCGTAATATTATACCCTCCATTCCAAATGTGGTTCCACCTGCTCGATTCGTTCTGCAGTTTTACAAAAAAAAAATGTTTGGAAGCTTTCCCCCTTGCTTCTGATTTCCCTATTGGAAGAAGAGAGGGATCAAAAATAATCATGAAAACATTTCTCGTAACCAAATACCCTCCCATGTCAATTTTTGTTCAATATGTTCGATTAGTTTTCCAGTTTGAAAAAAAAAATGAGGGAGCCCCTTCGCCTCTTCCTATCACCCCACTTAAAAAAAAGTGGAGTGTCAAATATTCATTGAATCAATTTTCGCACTCAAATACCATCCCATGAAAAATTTAGCTTTATTTGTTTGTTTAGTTTTCCAGTGATGTGAAAAATTGCAAACAACAAAGAGTCTTGTAATATCCAAGGAGGCATCCATTAATTACGTAACGCTCCTAGGGGAGGGGGAGGGAGTAAGCTTGAGTGTTACGGATTGTGGGGAGGGGGGGAGGTATGCTCATCGTTACGTAACGATTATTTCCTCCAAAATTTCAGTTTAATTGCAGCTATTTCGATGTCTACAATTTTTGCAGAATGATAAGTAAACCAAAATGAGCTTAAAATTTGTAAGATCCAATACATTTGAAACTGGTTTGTAACCTTTCCTTTTTAAAGATTCTAAGATAGACTCTTTGAAATGTGTATTGGATATCCGTAAAATAACCGTTGAAAAACTGAATATAAGTTTCATTTGCCCCCAAGAACTCAATTCAACCTTATGCTTATGATACATACACAGACAGATCTTGTCAGCATCCCGGTGAGTAGTAAAAGTATACTTACTACCCATATTTACTCGGCCGGGCCCACTGTGCAGTGTTAGATGCGGAGACAACTGGATCACAGGGAGGAAGAAACGTGGACAACAGTACCATACGTTTTCATGATTAGATTTTTTTTACGTTGGGAGCTTTTTGCTAAAAGAAAATAGCTCCTGGATACCGGTCCTTAGTTGTTCCTCCTCAAAAGGATGGAAATAAGGTTATTTCAAATAGAAATTCAACATTTTTGGCGGAATTTGATTTTTAAGCTGTTTTTTTTTCAAAACTCAAATTCTTTGCTTAAATTGATTAAAGTTGTGATGTTAAATTTTGAATTTCTTTGTACCTTATCTCTGGTCATTGACCTTGCATATAGCGCCATTGCTCGCTCTCGAAAAGAAACATTGATAAAGCAGAAAAACACGTTATTAAAACCTCCATAAAATCCTTCAAAAAAATTACTTTGCAAAAGATTTTATGAATTAAAAAAAACATCAATCTCATATATCAATCTAATATCTTTTGTTGAATAAGTTTACTGTTTAATCCTTAGAAACCAGTTTTGACATTGATTAAAATAACTAAGATGAAACATGTGATCGAATTCAATTGCCTTAGCAAAAAATTAAATTAATTATAAGGAAAACATTTAATTTCGAAAACCTTATATCCTTCCCTTTTATCATGATGAAATTATTATTCAGCAAGCCTTGACTTGTCCACGCCTGATTGCAAAAAGAATGAACGAGAATACTAACATAGCGCAACAGCAGATTCTGTGATATTTTTTCAATTTTTCTACAAATATTTTGTTCGGACAACGGATTGAAGCATATTCTCTTATTTCATTGAAATACTCAGTTAAATAGAGTTAAAAAAAATTGAATTTGATTATTAATGAAAAAACATATCACTTGGCTTTATTTCCTGTGTCGTTGAGCGCTGGGGCCAACACTTGATTTTTGCTCCGTTCCGTTCCGTTCAGCAAGCAGATTGGAGGAACGGATGAGACAGTAAGGGGGACACAAGAAACACGAAAAAAAATTTTATACTTTCAACATTTCCCAACTTCCCCAACACTTGTCCACTTTCATTATTTCACAGGAAAACACAAATGTTCGGGGATTTGTCAGATATTTGGCCGGATGAGATTCCAAAACCATTATTTATTTCACACCTCTACAAATTTCACCTCGAACGTTTTCCGGCAACTTGTATTCTTATTCTATTTAGTTCCGTTGGATGATTGCCTTTAATCGGAGTTTCACTTGAATTTTAATTGAATGTAGAACCTTCATATAAATTTCTATAGACGAAATCGCGGAAATTTTTTGGGGACGAAAAAAAAACGCGTGCTTTGCAATCAAGTCAACGCCTACTTCCCCCAAGAACTCAATTCAACCTTAAGACGGAAATTTTACTATTTTCTTCTTAGTAAATTTAAAAAAAAACAATTATGGTTATTCCGACGAATAATGGAGTATTTTTTTTATAACAAGTTATGTCCCTTGAACGAAACCAATTTAACAAAGTAGATCATCAGTTAACAAGCACAGAGCAACTCGCAATAAAACAATCATTTTATTTTATCAGAAAGTTATCATGAATGTTTACCTTAAACTTCGTAATACCTTTGATCACTATGGTTATAAGGTATCTCAACATCTTCAAAACTACTTTTTTGGTGCCAATTATTACAGAAGGCATAAACATTAATAACAGTAATTTGTTTATGACTAAACAGTTTTTTCAAGCTTTTTTTCGAAAACGTTTATAATCAATAGATGGACAAAGTTGCTGCATACATCTAAAAGTAAAAATTATATACATTTCTCATTTTTTTTTTGGCCTCAAAAACAAATGAAATTTTGCCTTTATGCGATTCCCTAGGTCCTCGTATTGTTCCCATGTTCTTTTTTTTTCTTCAAATTGAACCATTTGATAGGGTTTTAGCCATTTTTACTATACGGGCATTCTCATAGAAAATCACTGTTTTTTTTTAATATCTAAAAATTCCCACCAAATGACCAGAAAAACATCACTTAAACTAAACCTAAACAAAGAAAAAAGTTGAACTTTCACATATAACAACCCATTTGCCCCTAAATATCTAAATTTGATCAGGAGAGATGTTTGTTTGTGAGACTTCGAAAAACCAGATATTTTAAGATTGTAAAATTACATTGTAAGTAATATCAATAATCTTCTAATTAAAACCAAATTTTGCATATCCGTAACTCAATTTATAGGCGCATTAAACGTATTAAAAAGTTTTCAGATATTTGAATATCGTATGTTGATTTCGAGGAATAAAAAAGTCGTAATGTTTCTTTTAATGTCGTCAACTAATCAAATTCTACATTATTAATTTGTAATTTGAATCACTCCATAGAATGTTATTGAGATTTTTCTCTTGGGTACAGAATTTTGTTTAAGAAATGAATATCAATTTATGGTATTATTTAAAACTTGATACTTTATCAGAAAAAAAGTTTTCAATTTATTTTTAGGAATTTTAATTTCTTTTTTCTTATTCAAATTTTGAATTTTGAATTTTGAAATTATTTTTTCTGAACAATAATAAACTTTGAATTATATTTTTGTGGTTCACAAGATTATTTAAAACATAAATTTGGTTTTAATTTTTTCTTCGCCTTTTTCAACTGAAACTTTATTGTGAGAATCAATATTTAATCAAGATTGATCTCTCGAGTTTGAATAAACGATCTACAGTTTTATTTTGTCATTTATTAAGCAAAAAAAGCATGTTTTTGGAATAAATTAACAAGATTGTTTTGTATGTAAACTGCTACAGATACATCTTTAACACGAAACCTACCAGAGGCGGCCAAATGACGATTTATGAACTTTAAATGATGATTACGCCTCATATATTTTATTTCGCAAATAACTACAGGCCTATTTCAATTTTTAAAATGGAAGTTTTGGGTTTTTCGAATAACGCATGTGGTATTAGACTGAGTCGATTTGTGGTCATTTTTGAATTTCCCAAACCCTGGGGTCTTAAAAGCTTCGTCTTGGTCCAAAACTCATCCATGATTTTTTGCAGAATTTTTAAGTAACGTTTACATGAGTAAATTTGAACTTTTAGGTTTGTATGGGAAAATTGAATATTTTGTACTGAAAAATCAACATCGTTTTTGTTTCTTCTGTGGAGCCGAGCCAGCTGACGGCTTTTGTGCCAATTTATAAAATTCCTAAGGGAAATTTTTCGCTGAACAACTTTGTCGAAGATCGTAACTTCGTATCTTATAAGGCAAAAAAGTTATTAGCAGTTTAATAGGGGTATGTCTTTTCGCATTGATAAACCATAAATTCAATTGACATCACTGCAGGGTGCCTATCGAGGTACTGCATGACTACTTTTCATGCTATATGTCGCGAGGCTCCAGCAGTGGTGTCAATCGAATTTATGGTTTATCAATGCGAAAAGACATACCCCTATTAAACTGCTAATAACTTTTTTGCCTTATAAGATACGAAGTTACGATCTTCGACAAAGTTGTTCAGCGAAAAATTTCCCTTAGGAATTTTATAAATTGGCACAAAAGCCGTCAGCTGGCTCGGCTCCACAGAAGAAACAAAAACTATGTCGATTTTTCAGTACAAAATATTCAAATTTCCCATACAAACCTAAAAGTTTAAATTTACTCATGTAAACGTTACTTAAAAATTCTGCAAAAAATCATGGATGAGTTTTGGACCAAGACGAAGCTTTTAAGACCCCAGGGTTTGAGAAATTCAAAAATGACCCCAAATCGACTCAGTCTAGTGGTATAGCTATCCATACCGCGAGCGGTTAAATGACGGCAAACAACATTTTCGCTATAGCTCTCTTGTTTCTCAACCAATTTCTTCTATTTAAAATTTATAGTTATGGAAAGCTTATGATGTGACTCATTGATTGATTGAATGGTACGGGTCTTACAAAAATTTTTACATTTTTTGTGGCCATTATCTTAAAAAATATGAAAAATTCCATATGTACAAGATTAATTTCTAACTTCAGTTTTCTCAGGTACTAAGTGAAAAAATGTTCAAGCACTGAATAAATAACTTACTATTGACTATTGACTATTGACTTACTATTGACTATTGAAACTTATGTGCGCTGGAAGCTTAAACTGATCCTATATCCTTACAGCCAAGTAACACAGATTATGCCAACTAGCATTAGGAAGTTTTATTATGGTTTAATTATGGCATTTTTTTGTGCAGCTCGTTTTATGGCGGTTTTATTGTGGTCATGCAGAATGCTTATAATTTTTTTTTCGACCATATGTTTTCAGATGGTTTTGAATACGCTAATAAAACTTTTATTAAACATGCTGTTTTAGTTATTTTGAAAGAGTTATGAATGCTCTTTTTAAACTATAATAAAACACAAACCTAGAAGTTTGCTCCAAGCTTTCTTTTGCATGTTCTATAATAGCACTCAGTGCATGATTATTAAACCGCCATAAAACTTAGTGACAGTTCTCGATCAAGATGTCAAAACAGGACACGCTCAGATTAGATAGCACATATTTGAATTGGAACTCCCATTTTTACACATTTTTGGTAAGTTATGCGTGTTGGTTTTGAGTTAAAATTAAAAAAATACATCTTTGAAAATTTGAAATCACCGAAAGTGATATGAATATCTTTACAATATGAGTATTGAGTGAAAGGGCCCAAATAGTAGGAAAAAAATTGTTGCTTGACGCCATCATTAATTCAAGATGGCGGCTTCCGCTTTTATTTTCAAAGCTGTAAATTACTGAAAATATCGTGAAACCTTTACAATATGATTATAAGTTGAAAGTAATAAACGAGTAGAAGTAAAATTTCGTTGCCCGTCGCCATCTTAAATCCAAGATGGCGGCTACCACTCAACTTGAAAATACTGTAAATGACTGAAAATCGCATAAAACCTATATTATAGGGGTATAAGTTGAAAGAAATTAACCGGTAGAAGTTGAATTTCGCTATCTGACGCCATCTTGAAGTCCAAGATGGCGGCTTCCGCTTAACTTTAAAATGTAGTGAATGACTTGAAATGACATGAAACCCAGGTGGTAGTGGGTGGAAGGGCTTAACGAGTAGAAGTCGAATATTGCTATCTTACACCATCTTGAAATCCAAGATGGCATCTTTCTATAAACTTTAAAAATGCTCTAAATCATTGAATATCGCATGAAACCTCCAAAATATGGGTCTTTGTCAATTGGAATAGGTTATAAAAAGTTTATTTTTGCATTCTGACGATATCTTGAAATCCAGGATGGTGGCTTCAGCTGAACTTAAAAATACTGTAAATGAATGAAAATAGCATGAAACTCCCAAATATATTGTATTGGGTGCTAAGGCTAAATGATAGAAGTCAAATATCTCTTTTCGCGTTTCTCTGAAAATCTGTAAGTGACTGAAAATCCCACAAAAACCACCACAATACAGACCCTGTTCGTTTTTGGCAACATTCGATTTTGGCAACATCGAATTTGGCAACATCGAATTTGGCACATGTGCCTAAATCAGACGGTTAACAGAAACAGCATAGCCTTATAGTTTTCGTTAGAATAAGGCCAATACAATTTAAACATAATAGCATGATAGGAATAATAGAATTACATAAATGGCAAAAAAAAAAACAAAAACTATAAACAAAACAAGAAAAGTGCTAAATGCATTAGAAACATAATGAAAAAATAATAAAAGTGATTTAAAATGATCTAAATTGTCTTAAAATAGTAGTTTTAATGTAGTATTACGTGAAAAAAAGTTGTGTTCAAGCGATTTTTATTGATTAACAGTATTTTAAATTCAGTGGAAGCTGCCATCTTGGATTTCAAGATGGCGTCGGAAAGAAAAAAATCGACTTCGAGTTTAGCGCTTTCACCCAATACCCGTATAGTGGGGGTTTAATGCGACCTTCTGTCAGCATTAAGCATTAAAAGTTGAGCGGATGCCGCCATCTTGGATTTCAAGATGGCGTCTGATAGCGAAATTCAACTTCTACTCGTTTAGCCCTTTCACCCGATACCCATTTTGTTGGAGTTTCATGAGATTTCAAGTCATTTACACCATTTTAAAGTTCAGCGGAAGCCGCCATCTTGGATTTCAAGATAGCGTCAGACAACGAAATTTGACTTCAACTCATGATTTATTCCACGGGTCATTCAAAACCAATCCCTTTTCATTCAAAAAGTCTGTCCTCATTTACTGTACTTATGATTAACAACTCAGAAATGAGGAACTCAACCTTAGCGTGTAATTGGTTGGCTTGCGAGAGAAACGTCAAATCGTAGCTTTTTTTGGGGTCATCATTAAACCATAATAAAACTATGAATTGACTCACGCCATGTTGGTTGCAAAATCGAAGGGCAAAAAATGACGCCATGTTGATGGATTCCCAATGCAAGCATTGGAAAATATTTTTTCAGGCCTTTTTCCATCAATTCCATCATGATTGACCATCAGATTTGACGAGGCGCATTTATTTTAAGATACTTTTTCATATACATTTTACCTAAAATCTTGACTGGCAGTAGAAAAGACGCTCAATATATGGTTAAACATTTCTAGGGTAGGGCCAAATAGCCTGATTTTGGCTTTATTAGAGTCCAGGTGATGTTATAGAATGCGCTTTAGCTTTTTATGAAGATTAATGCGATAGTCCAAACGATATTTTGCTGACCATAATAAAGCTAAAATTGTTACTTGGGGAAGGACCCATGTGAAATTTGAGCCACATTGTTGGAGTTTGAAGATTAACTTGAAGACAGCATTTCGATTGAAGCTAAAAATAAACAAGTTATAATTGAGCCGGAAACTAGTTCCAAATTTATGGAAAATATTTTGCCAAAAAATCGGTTTGTCGTGGCCCTCTTGAACAAAATGTCTCAATAACCCATTCGCTTTCCGTAGTCAATCTGGGCCAAATTTTGATGGGACTATTTGCTAGGTATAAAAACGGCTGCAACTAATTGGAGTGAATGTAATGAGTATTTAGCGATAATAAATGAAAAAAAATTGTCGACAGACTACAGGCTAGATATTAAAATTTCATGATGAGTTCAATGCTACGTTCAAAACTATCACTGTCTTAGATTCTACGGAAAAGTGTTTTACTACCTCGTTCAAGCTAAAAATCGAACATCTTTAAACTCGCAAACTAATCCCGCTCAGCAGTTCATTCGAGGAACGGCAAAACGCTACCGTTACAAAAATAGCCATCGTCCATTAGGGGTTTTCCGATAAGACAGGCCCCTTTCACTTTTGCCCGTTTGCTCGTTTTGCCGCACAAAAACAGAACACTTTCCGGAAATTTCGCCCTCATCCTTCCCTCATTCCGTGGTGCTTGTTAGCTCGAGTTTGATGAATCCTGTCCTACCAGTGAGTTTGGAATGGAAGGAAGGATGGATATCATCTTTTATACGTCACCTTCAAAGAAAATTTCACCGTGTCATTTTCTTCCGTAGGGTTGGACTAACGACGGATAGGGATCATTTCCTCTAGCCTAGTTTTTCCGCGCTCCTTCATTGATGGTCACCAAAAAGCCACACCGAAGATAATAAAATTAGTCTTGATGAGTTTCGGTGACCATGAAAACGTTTTGGCCTGGCTCTGGCCACTTCCTAATAAGGGTAAGATACAAGGTATGAGGCCAGTAAGGAGTTGTTCTTTCTTCTCTCTGCGGGTTTATCCCTAGTTAGTGTTGATAGCTCATAAATTTAATTAAATCTTTCCGCCCATTTTGACCGAAGACGACGTTGTTGACCGGCTGGAGAAATAGAAAAAAAGACATCGGACAAGGAGAAGTTGCTCACATTTCTAGGTGTGAAAACCCCAAGACGAGAAAGATTTTCACGTGGCCAGGAAGAAATCACTTTTGCTTTCTTCGAATTGAAGTTAATTCGTTTTTTCCGTTTGTGGCTTTTCTCATAAAAATACTAGAGAAATTGAACATAATAACATTGGGATAATAAGACTGCAAAAATACTCCCATCATACTTTCGATTTATACACCATGAAATTCTAGATAGCGAGTTAATTAGTGGTTCAATTTACAGTTTCATCTCAAGCAAATGAGATGACAAATGCCAAAGATTTGCCTCGCTCTTCAATAATTTGAAGTAAAAAAAGGGCCTAGTTCAACTGCGGGGACCACATTGAGATGAATTCTTTATTTCGGTCTGATGATCTTCCACTATTTTTAGCAGTAGGTAGTAGGTAAAAGATAAATCAACCAGCAATTTGGAACCCTCACTAAGGAATGTAGCTTCAATCGCAGTTGTGCGCAGCTCAAAGCAAGATCACATGATATCTCAAAACATAAACAGTGCCGACGGCTGACTGAAAGGTTATTTGTTAGGCATTTTAGACCACGATAAATTTAGAGGTTATTGATTAATGACATGTTGACTTTGGCCAGTGTCAAATTCCTAAGAAGAGGGATGAACGAATCGGATGAATTTTCTTACGATTTTATTATCTTTGACAAATGCAGCCATGTTTTGTTTATGTTTTTTGTCGTTTAAAGGCAATCAAGTGGATGATAGTGGACTTTGATCTCTGAGGATGAAAAAAATAATAAATGGTGGACTTTGGAAAAGTGAACATTTTTAAATTCCTCAACACTTCCTTAAAGCAAAAATTTTAACTATTCAACAGGTAGAGGGTGTTTTTTTTCAATCAATATCAATATCCGTTGTGTCAAAACTTACTCTTACAGCACTGCAATCTGGCGCAGTGCTTGATATTCCAGTTTTGTTTCTGGGTCTTGTTGAGGTTTCCATCCTGTTGACACATAAGCAAATTATTACCAAAAGTCTTACTTATTTTAATTCATCAGTCATCAGAAGGACATAAACGACATATCTTCAGAACAAAGTGAAATTTTAATTTCTTTTAATAACAGGCTTTCAAAAATATTCATCTATCTAAGAAGACATACACTGATGGACATAAGTTTTCGCCATATCGCATTTATTTTAAGTAACCCTAATGGGTTTGTAATATTGACATAATGTTTATATGAATACTAGCTGACCCGGTGTGCTTTGCTTCACCTTCTAAAATTTATGGGAATTTCAATAATAGCTTAAATTTAAATGTGTTAGTTAGGTTTGGTAGGTGGGCCGTAGGAAGAACCGGCTCATAGGGGGGGGGGGGGGGCGGGGGGCTGGTTTGATGACTTTTTTCTGTTACATTTTTGCAAAACAGTATCCAATATAAAACAAATAGTAAAAAAATGTGTAGCTACCTTTTAGTTATTCAGATTCAAGTTATTCCTAAGAAATAATTTGATAATGAGTCCAAGAAGTCACCGATTTTTTATTAGACTCTAAAAAATGAATAATGGCTTCATTCAAAAGTAAAACTTTTTTCATTTATTCATTTATTCTTATTTTTTAATGAGCAAGTTATAGGGTAAATGATCTTGAGCGGAACTAGTCGAAATCTGATCTTGAGCGGAACCATTTACTTTTCCTAAGATCTAGGCACTGATTGTTTATGAATGTTATCAAAATGTTGAAAAAACTCTTTTTCAAGATCTTTTCATACAAGCATTGACATTTTTGCAGAAATTTATTAACTAAAATAATATTATTAGAAGATTTAAAAACATACGCATTTATGCTGCAATTTTCATCAATCTACGCTGACTTTGAACGTCAATTTATGTCACCCTTGAACGTTATAAACTGATTTTTAATGAATAAAATTGTAGAAAAACTCATAAAAAAGCATTATTGGGGTTTTTGTAACAAGTTTTCCATCACAATATCAATTCATGGCGTAGTTTTTGAAAGTAAAATATGATCACGAGTGGAACCATCTTTGATCTTGAGCGGAACTACTAGCTTCCTAAATAAACCGCTAGGTGCGCTGCGTTATGCCTAATGTCTCCAACGTTGTTTTTACCCATGAATGTATGCAGCACCTTTGTATATTCCTTATTGTATCAGCTTTAGAGAAAGAAAAGATGTAAAATTAAGTTCGAAAAGAACAAAAATTAGTTAATTGGTGTCACAGCGTACCAAACAAAGCACACAAAAAGTTTTATTTTTTGGAGTACAAGAATTGTGTTTTGATTCTTTCTTTCAGAGGGACGACGGGAAGGAGGAGGAAGGTTTTTCATACATATTTTTTGGCATAATTCATGAACTAATGAAGCCAATAAAGTTAAGTCATTATTTCAGAATAAGAATCAATCTTCATTACCATTACTATTTGTACTTTAAGAAGCATATAGCTTGCATTTAAAGAGGTTGTTTAAGATGTTCAAATTCCAATTGAAAACAATATACTACCTAATAAACAAAAATTCATATTGTTTTTTACACACATTGCTTCAGTTTTACAAAGTATAGCAAAGCACACCTGGTTAGTTATTTTATAATACTCCACGATTCAATTGGTGGCCTGGTATTGAAAACCTATCTGATTCACTTGTGTATGATTTTATACTTGAGCTCGAAGTGGAAATTAGTTTGAGAAATAATTGTTTTATCAATTGAGCTGAATAATAGATCTTTCCATAAATTTTAAATATAAATAAATTTTATCGTGATTCATAAGAAACTGGAGTTTATTATAAACTGTTTACTATGAATGAGTTGCTTAGAGCTAGGTGCCGAAGTCACAGAAAAATCTGTTATTTCATAGAATTTTGAGGAAACTGTTATCACAGCATATGTGTCACAGAGCACGAAATTTTGAAATATTTACAGATTTCACAGAACTTTTGAATTTCGAAAGGATTTCAATAGTAGAGTATGGTGGGGTAAAAGTACGACCTTAGTGCTATCCTATTTTAAGAAAATTTTCAGTTGTTTTTTCTTTAAAACCAAGAACATCATTGGATTCTTTAGACTTTTATCTCTCTTCTGAAAAATTTCGAAAATAATCGATCAACGCATTTGATAGCAGTAGTGAAAATGCAGGGCCGGATTAAGCCACCGGGGGGCCCGGGGCAATCTTTCTTGGGGGGCCTCTATAATTCGATTTTTTTTTTCAAATCCTACCCAGAGAATACAAAACCTTTTAAACGTGTAAAAAAACTGGAGATGCGTGCAGTATACTATCTTCAAATAGCCATGTTGTCTGCGTAGAACCTAGTTTCTGGTCTCTTCAAATAAAAATTGGTAATAAATCACGTGCAAACATTGGGGAAGAGTTTAAAAGTTTCTTAGAAGTGGAAACTCTGTTTTAAGCTGCAAAATGCAAAGTTTAATTCCCATTTTTTTAAAACCCTTATCAAAAACTACAGTTCATGGATCGTTTGTTTTGTGCTTATTCGAGAAATATTTACCAAGTGACAATTAGGAAGTATCATGAAGATTTGAAACATAGAAAACAATATTTCAAAAAAATAAACATCCCATAGAGATACAGATATAAGAGTTTAAGAATTCTAAACTATAAATCACGTTATATTCAGAACCAAAATTCATTGCTCCAAATCTAAATCATAATTTCAAATCAAATTTTGAGGAACAAAAAATGAATTAAATTTAAAAAAAGATACAAAGTTACAATCAGAGCAAAAACAGAAATTGCACCAAATGTTAGTTTCTATTCCTTGTCTTTGAAACACAAAAAAAATCATTTCCTGTGTTGTTTTTGAATATGATTCTCATCAGATATTTTTTTTTTTTATCAAATTGTTATTCTGAGTGTCGCGAAAGTATCATTTGATGCCCTCAAAGCCAAAGGGGTATTAGTGCAAAAATGAACGGTTGAAAAAAAATTGAGAATAAAGATTAAATGTTTAAAACAGCTAAGGAATCCAAATGAGTTTAGTACATTAAACAAAGATCCTGAATTTTCAAAATTCATAAAAATGATGAAACTGAACTTCAGTAACTGAAGAAACAACACAACACTTGAAAATCCCAATGAATTGAACCTGGGAAAAGATAAGATCAAAATCATAGAAATATTTATATTAAGAAATCACTATGATACTAGCAACTCAACTATCAGGTCGTTTTTATGATAATTTGAGATTGATCATTTGGAAAATGATATACTGAATTCAGGATATTAGAGTAGATGATAAAATTTTAGTTGAATCAGTTGAAAATGTTCCAATACAAATTTCAAGTCTAAGACAGAAATTGGGATGGAAATTCAATAAAGAAACCCTGTACTGTCGATTTTTTTTTTAAATATTTATCTTTCAAAAATAGGGAAGTAAATGGGCTTAGAATTTATAAACCAATGAAAATTTCAATAATAATGATTGAAAGGTGAAAAGTTATTATAATAGGCGGTATTAACCCGGATACTGCCCGGGTAAAATTCTGAAATGAAAATCAATAAGCGAAATTAGCTGCTATTTTAGTGCAGTAAACCATAACCTGGATACTTAACGTAACAACAGGAGGAGATATTTTTTCTTTATTTTACCTGTTCTGTACAGAATATCGTAACTGATATGTTTCGATAAAAAATGAAAATTCGAGGTATTTTGCCTCATATTTTTCTTAATTTTTTTTCGAATTCGGTTTTGTCCAGAAGATTTTGATATTCTCAGCTCGCAAAATGTGGGAGAGCTCCTTCACTGCTTACTCTAGGGGGCCCCCTTCACTTTTTTAAGACAAAATTTTATCTAGATGTTATTTCACGGGGTCTCTTTAGTTTTTATATTTTAAGTTTTCATCCAGATTTTCTAGTTTTAATTTCTTTTCATGGATTTGTAGTAGCATAATTAAAGTAATGTTAAAACTTTTTTTTCCCTCGGGGGGCCCCCCTGAGCCGGGGGGCCCGGAGCAATTGCCCCTTTTGCCCCCCCCCCTTTAATCCGGCCTTGTGAAAATGCCAAACTGCTATCGAAACGTGCTCTTACCCCACCGCTGGGGCAAAAGTTCGAATGATGTGGGGTAAAAGTACGACCATTCAGAATTCCACAATTCTGCATGAAGTCAAGAGGAAAATTATTCAATATCAATCTTTGCTTACTTCTGTGTTCGCTTCTGATACAAATTCTATACATGGGCGAACAACCTGCGCGGATCAATCCACGCCAGAGTTTTGAATTTTTCTGTTTTCGGTTTGTGATAATCTCAAAACGTACTTTTACCCGACTCGTACTTATACCCCACCTTACTCTAATTTTTTTTTGGGTCAATATAAAATTAAAGTTTCTTACTTTGAATTAGAAAAGTATGAAAAGATTTTCAACGTGAACTGATTTTTCCCAACTAAAATATTAAAATGACCCTATTTATCATGAATTTCCAATAAGCTTTTGAACGCTAAGTCTCTTTTTTTACGTAAAAACATTAATTTTTAAACTTAAAAATCTTCGAAGTTGAAATTTAATTCAAGTTTTCACAGTTACACAAGTATTAAGAATTAGAGCTATTAAAGATGTTGAGAGAAGAAAATGGTTCCGCTCAAGATCATTTTTTAGTTCCTCTCAAGATCAGCGTAGTTCCGCTCAAGATCAGAATTCTAACTTCAGTAATATAGCTCTAGAGTTATTAGGATTTACTCTAAAATACTCTAAAAATCATCATTAGGAAGCAGAAACTAAGATCTATCCGCTGAACTGAAAAAATTTTGGTTCAGATATAACCCATAGCCATACCGCTTGATCAACTGTTCCGAGTTGCGTCGAATTTAGCCATTTAGTTCCGCTCAAGATCATTTACCCTAAGTTAATTTATTTTACCAAATTAGAAATCATTTGAAGCATTTTGTGTGTCAAATATTCAGAAATAATAGTAAGAGATAAAAATTCCGATTCCAGTCAGATTTATTTTATACTCTTGTAAACTCAATTGAATTTTAGGATTCAAGTTTACCACAAAGAATCTGGAGTATAAATAATGTTCAAAAACAAACCAGTAAAATATATTTTCAGCTGTATTTTTACCTCAAAATTAAGTACCGTTTTTTTTATCAACAAAAACCATAATTAATTTATTTCGTTATTATTATTCTCAAACAACGAAATCTTCAAACTGAACTCAAATCTCCCTTTTTTCTTATTTCCATCTTATTTATCTTTCCTAACTGGCTCTGATTGAATATAAAATTTAAACTTGAATCAAGAATCAAAATTATGAAACTGAAATTTCCTGCAATTTGAATCCTTAATGAAAATCTCAAATTGAGATTTGAATCTTGTAACCAAACTTAACTTCGAGCTGAATCTGTTTCTAAATTTCGAATTTAAATTCTAAATTTATATTCTGTATTTTTAACTTAACTTCAAAGTATGCATCTCCAATTAGAAAAAAATTTTCAAATCTATAATAACGAAATTTGTATCGGAATTTCTGATTCAGATCCTTGAACCAGAAGTCTCTAATTTGAATTCTGAATTTGTGGTTTTCAATTTGAATACTTCCTTCAAATATTTATTTGTTACTCTACTTGTGAATCTGATTAAAAATTGCAAATGATAAAGTTTTAAAATTCTGGATCACCATTACGAAACTTTCTAAAGTTTCCAAGCTTCGTAAGAAGAATTAAGGGCAAAAATTTCAAATTATCTTTATTTTCGAATCAGAATCTTGTCTTAATGGAGAATCTTCCTGAAAATCAAAAAAAAAAAAAAAATTGGATACATAGCTCGAATCTAAACACAAATCTCGATTTTTTATTTTTATAATAAAATAAGGAACTTTAACATTTGAGGATGAAATTCCCGGAAAAAAGAAAACAACAACAAAGCCAACTTTTATTCCTTGCAAAATTTGGGCATTTCGTTTTCAAGACCTTTTTCCAATGACACAATTGAAGTTTTTGTTTTATTTTGCAAATAAAGTTAATTAATATGTGAAAAAATTTGGAAAATATGGCAAGCTTAGTATAATTATTTAAGTTTGATATTAGGGACTGAATTAAGTACAACAAGTTAATTTTTTTTTTTTTTGAAAAACTAGTCGAATTGAAAACCTGGGATATAATTTCGAGGTTTTGACCTGAGTTATGAGTCGAAATTGTAACTCTTGAATCATTTCGGACCATCATCAAAATTTGATTGACAATTTAATTCTCAAAACCTGACCTGAAATTGGTTTTCCAATCATTATTTTGTATCTAATATTAAGACTTAGACATAAGACATAAGACATAAGACATAAGACATAAGACATAAGACATAAGACATAAGACATAAGACATAAGACATAAGACATAAGACATAAGACATAAGACATAAGACATAAGACATAAGACATAAGACATAAGACATAAGACATAAGACATAAGACATAAGACATAAGACATAAGACATAAGACATAAGACATAAGACATAAGACATAAGACATAAGACATAAGACATAAGACATAAGACATAAGACATAAGACATAAGACATAAGACATAAGACATAAGACATAAGACATAAGACATAAGACATAAGACATAAGACATAAGACATAAGACATAAGACATAAGACATAAGACATAAGACATAAGACATAAGACATAAGACATAAGACATAAGACATAAGACATAAGACATAAGACATAAGACATAAGACATAAGACATAAGACATAAGACATAAGACATAAAACATAAAATCCTAAATTCTGCTAAAATAAATGTATTACTTGCATAAAATTCCTTTCCCATTCCAAGTTTGGTTAAATTTGCTTGTCCAATTTCCAAGTCATTAAAATTAAAATTATAAGAGTCACCCTGATAAATAAACTAGAAACATTTCTGCTTCCCCAATTCCTTCTACACAAAATTTGCTCTATCATTTCTCGAGTTATTTAAAAGAATATGGGTACATCCCTCAACTCTTTCTAGTTCTCGGCTGACAAGAAAGGAGAACTCTAAAATTCTTTTTTCCATATGCTTTCCTATGACAAATTTGACCCAATTTGCTTAAAATGTTATCAAATTATGCAAATCATTTCATGAGAGAACTTTCTTCTTCCTCCCACTGGAGGTTTCCCAAATAAGCATAGCATACATTTTTCCATTGCAAATACCCTCCCCTACTAAAGTTGGTTTTTTTTCGTTTGACGAACTATGCAAATAAATATATCTGTTAGGCTCCCGTTACCTGTTCCTATCTTACTCAGTGGAAAAAGGAAGGAACCCAAATAGTAATAGAAACTTTACTAGTATCAAAACAAAAGCCCATACAAAATGCGGTGCCTTTCGACTGATTACCTCTCGACATCTTAAAAAAAATGTGGTGGCCCCCTTCTTTCTATTTATTCACTGGGATCAGGGAGAGATTTCAAACAACCGTAGAGTATTTTTCCGTATCCAAATATCCTCCCTTGCAAAATTTAGTTCCATTTACTTGATTATTTCTCCAGTTTAAAAAAAAATGGAGTTCCCTTTCTGGATCTCCAATTGAAGGTGGGAAGGGCTTCAAACCTTCTTGGAAACATCTCGTTCACCCAAATATGTACTTCCACATTAAAATTTGATTACCCTCGCTTGATCAGTTATCGACATTGTAAAAAATTGTATGGGCGCCTTCCCCTCTTCCTAACCTTCGCGATACAAGTCGGGAGGAGTCTCAAAGAATCACATAATCTTTTCGCATATCCAAATGTACTCCCATGCCAATTTGATTTCGTTTGCTCGGATAATTATCGAATCATGCGAAATAAAATTGTATGTTAGCCCCCCTCTCCCATTTTTCTCCCCACTGGAAGAAGGAAGGGGCCTCAAATAATCATTAAAACATTTCTCGTGTACAAATACCCTCCCATGCCAAACATGGTTTCATTTGCTTGACTTATTCTCGAATCTTGTAAAAAATTGTTAGAGCGTCCCTTTTCCATTTCCCCGCTGGAAGAAGGAGAGGAGTGGTACCAAATATTCATAGAAATATTTCTTGTAGCCTAATATCCTTCCATGCCAGATTAAGTAACATTTGCTTGAATGGTTCTACAGCTATGCAAACATTTCTCTTTCGTTTGGGACCCTCCTCCCTTCCAGGAACCTTTCCCGCCCTCAAACACACACACACCTGCCAAGTTTCAAGCAAATCGGTTCAGTAGTTTTCAAGTCTTTGGAAACAAACAGACAGACAGTCAAAAATCCATTTTAGATATATGTATAGATAGGCTGTGAAATTTTCTCTATCTAAGAGCATGAAACTTCTAATGCTCTTCTCATTATCCATAACAAGAAGGTAAGAAGAACACTACAGTTTTTTCATGTTATTTCAGTTATTTTTGCTATCTAGAGATGTTCAAGCCTAGTTTAGCAGATTCTGAAATTGTTTGGAATAGTTAAAGGGCAATAATTAAAGTTAAAATTAAAATAAAACAACGGAAACTTCAACAAAAATTAAAAATTACTAATCCTTATGTCCATAAGTGCATATTTCTCGTAATTTTAACCATAGAACCTGAAATCAGTAGAATGGTGTTTGAGTTATGTAGCAATAATGAAATTCTTCAAAGAAAAAAGGGCTTGTGCAGAAATCCAAACATATTGGACTACATAACTTCAATATGAAATTTGTTTTTTTTTCCATATTGAAGGTGAATAAATTTTCTATCGATCATCTGAACTTCATTTTTGTGTTCGTTTGCATTCGAAAAACCAATAAAAATCGAATTTTTCTGCAAATCGCAAAATTCTGTTTTAGTGAGGTTTTTGGACAAAACATTAACATCTTAAAATTGGGCCTTAACTTTCAGTTAAAATTGAAGAATTTAAGAAATTTTTTATCATAATCAGTTCAAAACTGAAGATGTTATGATTGTTTCACTGTAACCATGGTGCTTGTTTTCTGTATAATATTGAAGAAACAATGTGTACAGTAAAGCTACTAATATTAGTAAACACGTTATAAACATGATAAACCCTACGCGCTCTTAGATTAAATTCATCATTAACTTACAAGAAGGTGACATGAATGGTGACATGACAAGTTTAAGCAAGATCTGTTTACGGCAATTGTGAATGTTGAGGAATTTTGCTCGCAAAACGCAATAAATACTGGTTTTTCATAACAAGTTTTTGTCTACAAGCCGATGGCTGTTTAGGAAAAATTTTCCTGTATATGCAAAATATTTCCTCCGAAGACCTCTTCACGATCAGAGTTATTACGAAGAAGTTATTGCAGTTTCCACTTCAATTTTAAATTTAGTTACAGGTCGAGCACCACTGACTTTCAGTGTGTGCTACTCGGCTAACTTTACCCAAAACACAAACACGCGAAACCCAAAACTGTGTAGCAATAAATATAATTTACTCTTACGACACATTAAAAATTTAAGCTAGCTTAACATAGGGCCCTATTGCATAAGACGAGTCACGAGTCATTTTACTCGATTGACCCATTTTGGCATTATAGTAGTCGAATCGAGTCAAACTTCAGTCGAGTAGCTCGACTGAGTCGACTGCTTGAAAGTTCGTGACTCAGCTGTCACGATTAAGCGAGCCAAGATTGTTTTGATCTGGCCCTGCAGCAGAGGTGCCAGGTGTCCTGATTTATCAGGATTTGTCCTGATTTTCGAGAGATTATTCGGTGAAATCATTCGCAAAAATCCGTAATAAATGAAATGTGCGAAATGAACGTGGTCTTAAACTGACTGAGAAAACTGCATGCCTCGTGGATTTCACGGTACCGTTTCCTGAGGGCTGCATCGAATTTTGGTCTTTTGTTTTGATTTTCGTTCGATTTCCATATTTCTGTTATTGTAGACCCCTGAGCAGTGGGCAGATGGGGTTAAAAAAATAGAAATCGAGAGCTGATCCTCGGCAAGAACCTATATCGGAAAATGCTGGCAGCAGCACCCCGAATGTGGGGCGCGCAACACGCAACAGCAGGACCTTTCCGGGAGAGTGCTAGCAGCAGCCAAATAATATTCCCAATAATGTGTGGTTCGAAAAGAACGTAACAACTGAATCCTTCCGGGAGAGTACTACCAGAGTTTGACCTGTAATTAATTGATAGTCTCCCGAACAACTTAACTTTATTACAACAATCTGTAAAAAGCAGTGAAACACACGCACGCATGCACACACACACACGCACACAATCTTGTTAAATTTTAAATAAAAACACTTATTTTCATTTCCCTATCTATAGCATTGATGCATGGTATGGTTAAGTTTTATTGAGGAATGTTTTCCATCTTTCTAATTTAACGATTAATTCGAAAGCATAGGAAGTTGTCTTTGTTTCAAAAGGATAATTTTTGCTTTGTACAGCCACAAAAACAATTTCTGTTCAAAAAATTAATGAAAGGTTTGTGTATAAGAATATTACCATTTATTGTAACTAATCATAAGTAAAAATAAATTATTTGATACAATTAATAAAATAAGTAAAACAATCTCCATCGTTTATGGAATTTTTCTAGGTCATGACTTTGATATCACAATATCAGGCCTCTTGAAAATCAGGACAAATCCTGAAAGATCAGGACACCTGACACCCCTGCTGATATTTGACATGAGGAAATATTTCAAGCGGTTTGAAAAACGTCAACATGACAGTCGCCATTCGAGCAGTTTCACTCGACTACCATAATACGACATTTTGCTCGACTCGTCAGTGACTAGAGTCGAGTCGAGTTGCTCGACTCGTTTTATGTAATAGGCCCCATATTGTCTACTCACGGGCCCGTATCCCACTTTAAAGACAAACGTCTGACAGCCAACACCCACGAGGGGTCGTTGTCTTCTTCCAATGAAAACTTCTACCGGATGATTGCCGAGCTAGTGGTCATGTTCCGGCACCTTACGTGCAATTTTCTTTCGTCTCCCAATTTCCTTTTTACTAGTGACACGGAAATGTCTTCGACCAAAGGCTTCATTTCCGCTGGAGATAGTTCTGTTTGCTGCTGGGTCAGAAAAAAACATAGTACGCTATCTCCCATTGCCTCTTCACTAAATCAATTTGAATTTGGTTAGCACTTTGTTGGCTTCGACTCCGGGAAGTAAACGACGGACGGTAACAACACGACGTCCCGCAAACAACAATCGCAATGAAGAATTCTGGCGTTTTTTGTTTCGTTCCACCGATTTGGTTTTGTTTTGCCGATTCTTGTTTATGTTATGTCTGTTCAATGAAGGTCAAAACAAGTAGAAATGGATTGACAGTTGATCACCTGTCTCTTTTAAGTTGACTTCGAACGATTTCTACCAAGTCGAAACGAATCCTGCTGCCGAGCTGGATTGGTTTCGACTAGTTTCTACTTGCTCCATTGAACAACGACCTGATTAATTTCGACCAAAACATTGGCTCGTTGAACATCTACCAGTTGACAGAAACCAGTTGAAACCGATTTTTACCAACCATTGAACGAAGCTGTTGTCCACATGTGCGTTTGACGTTTACACTCTTAACTATAAACACTTAATTTTGGCGCGAATGAATAAATTGTATTCGCTCAAAATTTAATAACCACATATACTTAATTATAACGCTACAATGTATTTAGTAATTAATTTTTTTCTGAAGAGAACGTAGTTTACACATCGAAACATAATATATTTGATATTCACTTTACCAACGAAATAAGCTTTGAGCAACACTCAAACCCTTCAAATTTCTATTCGAGATCTTTCTGTAAAAAAAAATGAAAATTTGCTCGTGATGAATTGTTAATTTCAATTCAATCACAGTTATTTAAAATATAACATGACGATAAATCGCAAGGACTTGCTGCCTTCTCCAGTGAATGTTTTCGATTTCAACACAATCAAAACAGGTTAATATTTTGGCAACCCTGTTGAACATTTTTAGCTCTCAGAGCCAAAGGTGGATAAGTGTAAAAAATATCGATTTTGAGTTGAGAATGCCAAACAATTCCTCGTATTACAATATATAAAAAAAAAGTATCCTTCTTTCTGAAGTTCAATCTGTATAAAAGTCGGAAAAAAGTTAAATTTCGCCTGCCTTTAGATTTTTTACAGTCACCTCAACCAATTTCTTCGCCGCAGTTTTCTTTGAACTGCTTCTGTCTGCTAACAGTTTTATGGTCTTCTTAAGGCTCTATTTGACTATCGCCCAATATTTTTCGATTGTACCAAGTTTTGGTGTTTTGAGAGAATTCTTATCCTTGGGCGCAACCTGAATGTTGTTAGCAGCATACTACTCCATAGCTTTTTTCCATGATGACAGGATGCCATCCTCCCAAAACAGCACAGACAAGTAATGTTTCTTCAAGAAAGACAGCAAAGGTTGCTGTATGACACTCTTGTCTAGGAAGCTGTCTGAAGTCTGCCTTGGCGTAGGTTTCGTCGTCCATTACCACGCATTCAAACTTTGTCAGCAATGCCGTATACAGCAGCCGAAATCTTGATTTTGCCTTAAGATTTTGCTTGTCGTTGTGATTTGAAGACTGAAAATAATATTTACTTGAAATCTAAGTGACCTCTGGCATTAATTTTGGCCATTCGTAAATTCATGTGAATGTGATCGTCAAGGGAAAATTTTGTTATGTGAGCGGTCGAGTGAATTGAACGTGATCGAATATGTGGATTGTCAGTGTACGCTCAAGTCATCCAACGATTTAGCTGTAACTGCGTGCGTGTAGTTTGGATTTTCACAGCGCATGTACATAATTTTTGGGTGTCATTTTGATAACTAAAAATCTAATGTCAAAATCCAAATAAAAGCATCATTCTACATACACACAACTGCACTCATCACTTTTTTATCCGAACACCCTTTATTTGGCGATTTATCAGAATGCTGGAATTTTATGTTTAAACTTTTACGTTCGAAAGATAAATTTAATTGATTTAAAAATCTATGGAAAATTATGTTTTTGTACCCCTTTGGGCCTAAGGGCTTCATTTCTAAGTTTTTAATTCTAAGGATTCAAGATCGTTAAGAAAGTTATAAAATTTAACAGCATAAAGTGTATTCTTATATGGTATTCTTAAAAGCTTTCAAGTTTGAAAAAAAATCATCCAAAAAGGAATTTTGAAAAAAATATTTCAAGCATCTAATCAAAACAAAATCAAATGAAATTATTTTGAACGAAAGTTCTGATGTAGATTAATACCAGTTTTTAAAACATTTTATTTGAAATAACCTATTTCTGCAAATTATTCCGTTTGGCGATTACACGCGTTTTGAGTTAAGGACTGGAGTCTAACTAGAGATGATAATCGTGTAAAATGACCATTACCAAAGAATAATTAACTTGTTCAACGGCCTGATCGGAAAAGTCATAAAACTCTTTAGCAAAAAAATGTATTCTAAAGTTTTTCAAACTACAGGTTATCAACCCATCAGATGCCTCAGAACCATGAAAAGGTTTCCTTAAATCTTCTTCAGCGAAATAAACCATAGATTCTCATGTTTCATCGGTGCCTAAAACGAGGAAGACTAAAAACGTCCGTACAAGTGCAAAAGCCACAGCAAAAAAGTGATCCCTAGTGTAAGTTACTTAAATAGTGCAATTGTTATCCTCTAGTCAAAGTTCGGGAGAAAAAGTTGAAGAATTCTGTGAGGAGAGAAGAAAAAATAATCAAATTCAGACATGTTGGACCTGCAGCGGCACATCGACTGCCCGCTGTGGGATGTCCTCGGCAGTCCGCTGATTCCTTGGACCGGGATGCGATATGCCTGCTTCAAGGTTCTGCATGCGTACTGCAAAGTCTTCGACCAACAGGAACTCTACGATCTGATTGTCAGGTAAATATGAGGATGCTGTGTAATATTGTTTACAATGTTTCCTATTAGATCTGTCTTGAATTTTGCATTTATATAAATTACAGCCCCTAAGGAAGATCCAATGAAGATAGAAACGTCGAAGTAAACCAAAGTTGCCAAAGTTCATAATTGTCGAAAATTTGAAATTCAGTGTTGAATTTTGAGACTACACAAACGTCGTAAAGTTCAATATGTGATAGATATGATTTACTATTAACGCATTGCGAATCAAATCTCTTTTTTCCGCTTGACGCGAGTGAGCTTCCCTGACAAGCATAACAAAAAAGTGATACATATTATAAAAAAAAATTCTATATTATTGTATACAATACTTTCGATGTCTCATAGAAACTTAATTTGTAGAATTTGGTTCAATCGTTTCTGAGATAGAGAATGCCGAATTTTGGTGTGTTGAGCCTGAAATTCTTCGCGAACCTTAATGTGTAAAAAATATGAACAAGGTCAATTTTCATCTACCCTTTCATTCTGTCCCAGATTTCCATTTGAAAAACGTTTTAATCATTGCAATCATAAACAACAACGCATTTGTTGATTAAATCCGTGTTTTCCATTTCCATTTTCCAAACTCATCTGTGCCTCAAGACGTTTTGGAATCCATTTCCAAACAAATTGAGTCGTTTCGGAATGCGCATAGATGATTTATTTGCCCCAAACGGTTTGGTTTGTGTTGCTGCTGCTGCTGCTCTCGAAATACGACGCTGATGATGGGCCAAACAAGAGTGACGACTTGAGATAATCAACCAATTTCGGGGATGAGAACGAAAAAAAATCAAATGCAAAGTTTCCGAAACAACACGATTTAATTTGTCGGTTGGTGGTTTTAGATGGGTCAGACAGAGAAAAAAAACGATAAACAAAAAACAACAATCTTAAAATATGTTTACGGAGATGATTGGAAGCAAGAAGTAAGGAAATAACGCCAAAACCCCTTGCTCAGAAAGTGATCCGCGGAAAAACAAACCATGACTTTAACTATCAACAAAAATCGTAACGAGATTGAGTGGTTTTGTAGTAGAGCAACAATAGAATGAGCAGCTAGGAAGTGGTGTTAAAATTGAATAGGTTCTTCGATTGAAAAGAACCTTTGAATATGTGAATATATATTCCTTATTTGTGTGTATTTAATTTATTTTAACTCATTTATTTCAAGTGTACAATAAGTTGCATCGAAACTTTTCTTGAATTGTCCCTTTTAACGAATTTCAAAAATTCTGTCTCAAAAGTTTGTTTTTTTTTTTTTTTTGTCAAAACAAACGACCCCAGCAAACATTTCACTAGGTATACAGTAAAAACAACAGGGATACAAAAACTTTCATACCAGAAGAAATAATCGTACTAAACTTACTAAAATTGCATATATTTACACATATATAGCTACAAAAGAGGCTGGGTCATTCGACCGAATGGTTGTTAGGCCGAATGAACGTTAGGCCGATTGCTCGTAAGGCCGAATGATCGTAAGGCCGAGTGGAAGATTGGCTGAATGGTCGAATCCGACCTTGCATCCATTCGGCCTGGTGCAGACAAGTGTAAAAGATTTGTTATTGACCCTTCATTACGATCATTCAGCCTTATGATTATTTGGCCTAACGACCATTCTGCCTAACTGCCATTTACCCCAACATACAAACATGCGTTAATATGTCTTATCGAGCTGGCATACATGCGGCCTAACGACCATTTGGCCTAATAACCATTTGGCATACCATACCATACAAAAAAGCGATAATATGGCTTATAGGCCTAGTATAAGTTCGGCCCAACGCCCATTCAGCCTAACAACCATTCGGCCTTACGATCTTTCGCCCTGACAGAAAATCGAACAGCATTCCTCCAATCCAAACTCAATAGTTGTTTGAGAGACAAGGGATGTTTTAGTCCCCCCACGCACATTTTTTGTTCGATTGTCGATGTCAAATTTTTCGTAAATCAGAACAAATTGATGACCTTTATAAATTGCCTGAAATTAATCAATATATTTGTGGCTTTTTGACTACATATTGACGACCAAAGCTATCATTTGCTCATTTCAAAATGTTTTGCTTAAGAAGTGTCGTAAATGAATCATGAAAAATCACTCAGACCAAATATATATATACGATAGCCACGAAAAATCTCAATATAAACGACTTAGTAATCGCTTTTATTAGGATTCCATTTTAAGGGGACAGAATTTTTACAGATTTTCAAAATGAGATTTTGATATTCGGGTTTAATTACAAATTTTGTATGGAAAAATGCAAAAAATTGTTTGGGGAATATCACTTTTTGGCTTTTTAATTTTTTTATATTTCTCATTTCTAATTCTTTTCTTTTTTCTTAACATTTTTAGAACAAATATGTTCATACAATTATTAGTACAAATCATTTTTTTATTCAGTCTAAGCATTGGTAGCCAATGGTGCAGCTTATTGCGATCGAACACATGTATTCATGTGCTTGTTTTTAGTTTGATCATTTTATTCTCTTTTCTCACACTTTAAATTTTAATTTCAACAATATCGCATTCCTTCTTTTCAGGGAAGCATAATATGAATTGTGCCGAAAAAACGAGGAATGCTGATCTTTTAAGGATTTTTTCTTGGATTTTTTTTGTTATTTCAATTTCTAAAGCATTTAAAACGGAACATTATCTGGAAAAAATTAAATTAAAATTTTGTATTGTCTGAGAATTGGATAAGGCTTTTTGTTTTATTTAATGATTTGATTCCGAATGAAGAAAAACTTAAGAAAAACTATTTTACAGCATTTTTTTACTTAGTTAAATGGAGGCCATATTAAATGAGAAATAGGGCGCGGAATCCGTTAATTAATTTTAATAAATCTCAGTAGACCAGTTTTAGAATTTTGCTCCAAATATGAAATTTTGAATGAAAAATAAATAAAAGAACTTGTACTTAGATTAAAATATCATGGTCTGCATAACAGTTATTTTAAATCTCTTTTCTGCATATTAAAGGTGAGCAAATATCATTTGAACACCACTTTTTCGCATCATCAACAGTATTGTTGATACTAGTGAAAAATATTATAAAAAACGATTTTTCTTTCAGAAAAAAACTTTGTTTTAGCGACAGTTTAGACTCGATGGTTACATTTAAAAAATCTTATTTGGCCTTAAATGTGAATTCAAAACATACATTTCAAGTGGTTATTTGTGAAAATCGGTTGAAAATTCAAGAAGTAACGGATACTTTACCATAACAGTATTTTTTCGTTTTTTTAATAATTCAACGAACCGCAATATACTAGTCATAGTATAGGAAGAATTAAACATGGTATATCTCACTCGCTCCAAGTAAAAATTATTTATTTGCTAACCTTAGGTCACATGCCACATTTTAGAAATACCAAACCATGGGAAGGAGTCTCAAACGTGAATAGAATTTTAAACTAAGGCTATGATCATTTAGTATACGGGCACTTTGTTTCGGTGATAGCTACGTTATTAGAGCTCGGATATGCAAAACTTTAGCAGCGTTGTGTTGGTTATAGAAAGGACTATCTTGCCTATTTTTGCCAGATTTTTAAATTAATGTGTGTTTGAGATATTTACGATGCAAAAAGACATGGTAAAACTCATAAACTGTTGATTTTATTCTGATTCTTTTTTGGACCGAATGGTTAAGAAGTATAAGGAGCCACTCTAGAATCCACACGAAGTTCAAATCAAGCATCGGAATGGAACCCTTGATCTTAAATTTGGTAAAAAGTCTATGCTTATTGGGGATAACTGAATGCAGACCCCTTAAATAATGCAATTAATCCATTTCCGTCAGTCAAAAAGTGTTTTCCGACTAGTAGAGAACTATTAAATAACTAATAGCGAGCAGTTTCTTAGATTGCAATGTGTGTAACCAGTTTTTATGCAATGTGACAGATGTGTCCTGATGGACGAAGAAATTTATGTAAAAAACCGGATTTAAGAGATCAAATTTTTCGAGATGCCTACTAATGAAAAGGTTCCAACCAGATTCCAATTGCTTTTTCCAGGTGAGTTTGTGTAAAATATCATGATTTTGCAAGGGTTTTACTTCTGTGGTAAAAATAATAGATCAATACATGACTGACACAAGTGTGCAAAGATAAAAAAGAGATTTTATGAAAAAGTATGATTATTTCTTGAAATCCTTAATAAATATATATTTTTTTATATTCTTATATTGAATGTCATATTAACACCTTCATTTCCTCCATAGAAAGTTTTTCGATCAAATGAATAGTTTTTAAAATACAATCGTTTGTAACTGCCCGGATACTAAATGATCATAGCCTTATGCTATGCTCGGGAGAAACAAAAACGACTGGTTTTTCATTAATAACTATTTTCTTTACTAGCCGATAGTTTTTTTCTGATTAACTTTATCAACGCCTAAATTGAAACAAATATTTATTCCAAAACTGTAACACGATTGGACTTGGAACAAAAAAGTTATTGCGGTTCAAAGATTGTATTTCGGCCGAAAAGTCTCGTATAAATCGCAATGTGTAAATAGTACTCATTGCGTGTTAGGTAAAATTTGCTACCTTTGAATCCCATAACTTTTTTGTTTCAAGTTTAATCGTGTTAGAGTCTTGGAGTGAAATATTTATTCGACTTAGGCTTTAATAAAATTAAGAAAAAAAACAATTGGCTAGTAAAGAAAAATTTATGAAAATGAGGCTGTCAATCTAAAGTTCAAAAAATTAAATGATTACACTGGGTGACAGCCAAAAAAAAGTCTGGGGTTTAGATTAGGATTTAGACTAATTTTTGTGTCCTGAGTTAGAATATCACATTGATTTTGCTGTATCAGGTCAACTTTTTGAGATACAGCCATATGGCTATATACGCTTCAATACGCTAGTAATATGGGTTTTGAGTTCAATCTATGTAATTAGATGACAGCCAAAAAATAGTCTGGGGTTTCTCAGCTGATTTAGACTAATTTTCATGTCCTGAGTTAGAATATCACATTGGTTTTGCTGTATCAGGTCAGAGATACAGTATTCTAATATCCTGACCTAATTGAACAAAACCATGGTCATTTTCGGACTCAGGGCGTCAATATTAGTCTAATTCAGTTGGAAAACCCTGGACTATTTTCAAAAAATCTTTTTTTGTTACTCAGTGTTATTCGACCATTTTGCGGTATAGAGGTTTTAATTTTGAGTTGCGAAATTTAGATGAAAGTATAATGTCTCTGTCAAAATTCAATAACGAGACTGTGTTTAGAAAATTTATGAGAACTATTGCAATAACAACTGTTTCATTTAAAACCTTTTAAATTATTTATTGAAATCATTATTAGTCACTTAATCTTAATCCGTGATAAAATGTTTGAAACTTTTTAACTATTTCGATCATGATTTTAAGGTAAATAAAACTTAAACCTTATCACCTGAAATTGATGTAAACAATTCGAAACCAGAAGCTCTCTTAATAAATATTCTATGAAATATGAAATCAAGATTTCCAATATAAATGAAACTAAAGTTCAGCAAGTTTTTCCAAAATTCTGATTTGAACGAATCGGATTACTGAATGTTGAGCCAAAACTTTCAATCTATTCTTAACTTACTTATGCAAAATTCAATCGGAATACTTTAAAACTGAATATTTTATATCTTCACAACCCAAACATCAAATTTTGAAAGTTTGTCAATTTTGAGCATTAGCATATTGTTCTAAGATCGTATAAATGCATTCAATTCCAACCATTACAATCCAAATAATCAGAAATTAACTGCATCAGAAGATCGCTAGCATTAATTTACTGAAAAATAGGGAACACATTCTTTCAACATAAATCAATGATAGTTACCCAGAAAATTATTTAAATCATCTTCAATTTAGCAACAATGTTCGAAACTGAGTGGATAACAATTCCAGAAAATATGGCTGTGATCTGAAGAAAATTTAGAGAATTAAGATACTTTGAATTTCAGTGTACGGACAATTTTTTGTCGTAACTATTTTGTTCTCACTGTATCATATCATAATTTATGTAACATCAGTTATTCTTATGAGTAAAGTAACATTAGGTCTAATAAGAAAACTTTCTTCTACACCAAATGAAGATATTTCAGTTACTCTTTTGCCCTCTCTGTTGTTTGAAGAAGGTACCTGTCAAAAGTATTTTGATCTATATGAAAGTGATGTTTAGAAATTTTTTTTTGACTGACTGTATGTGTGGTGAAGTTCTGTATATTATGTTGAATACCACAATAGTTCAAATCATATGAAATTTGTAATTCACAAAACACAACAGAAGCGTCACTTTTTCATTCACAATAAAAGCTTAATCTATATTTTTATCCTTTTTTCCAACAATAATGGTTCTTGAAACACGGCAACTTATTTTTTCAAAAATTGATCTTAATAATGAATTTAAAAATCAGGAATCCTAATAGATACAAACATTGACACGCTACACTGAGCCGGTTTGGGGTCATTTCTTAATTTTTCAAACCCTGGGGTCTAAAAAGTTTTGTATAAGTTCAAAACTCATCCAAAATTTTTTGCAGAATATTAAAGTAACGTTCACATGAGTAAATTTTTAGGTTTGAATGGTTAAGTTGAATATTTCGTACTGAAAAATCAACATCATTTTTGTTTCTTCTATGGAACCGAGTTAGCTAATGGTTTTTGTGTCAATTTATAAATTCTTATCTTATCAAGGAAAAAAATACCGAGCTTTTTAACAGGGGTATGTCTTTTGGCATTGAAAAACAAAGAAATTCAACTGACATCACTGCTGGTGCCTCACGAAGTGTTGCATAAAAAGCAGTGAATGCCAAAAGATATACCCCTATTTAACAGCTTATAACTTTTTTTGCCTAACAAGATTCGAAATTACGGTCTTCGAGAAAGTTGTTCAGTGGAAAATTTTCTAAAGAGAATTTATAAGTTGGCACAAAACCTATTCCCAAGCTTAGTTCTGCAGAAGAAACAAAAATAAAGTTGGGTTTTCACTAGAAAATATTAAATTTTCCAATACAAACCTAAAAGATCAAATTTACCCATGTAAATGTTACTTAAAAATTCTGCAAAATATCATGAATGAGTTTTGAACTTTAACGAAGCTTTTTAGACCCCAGGGTTTGAGAAATTAAAAAATTACCCCAAATCGACACAGTCTATTGACACACCCTTAACAAAAAAAAAGCTGCTTGCGGTGTTCCAACATTATATTCCCCAGAGCAAGAAAAGCTTAACTCGACCGTATGCTGTGTACTGTCTGCCCGATGAGAATCACTTTACTTCAAGTGATGCTTAGGTAAGACGCCCAGCATCAGAATGAATTGGCCGCGTCGCGTCGCTTCTCATCTCATTATCGGGGAACGGAGGTATCGAATCGGATTGAAGAGGTACTGATGATGATGGTCATGGGAAAAGTTCAATGAATGTGGCCGCAACAGTGTAAACAAAACGGGGTAATTGCTGGCTAGCCATCTTGCCAGCAAAATCACGTTGATCAACGATAACAAACTAGACTTGGAGGGGGGCTTCATTCATGAAAATTAAAGCGAGAGCTACAGTTTGCCTTTTTTTCTAACTCCAAGCCAACAGATTAATTGTAGCAGCAGAACGATCTGTTTACAATTTTACATCGACGATTATTGTTTATGCTCGGTTGAAGTGTTAATGGAAATGAATGTTTTTTCTAGGGTGCCAGGTTTTATAACAGTTTTGTTTGATTAACTACTGATGTTGATCATTGATTGTATTTATTTTAGTTTTATGGCTTTTTCATGAAGGAATTTAAAAGAAAAAAATATTCTTGGTTGATTCTTGTTTGTTAATCTGGAATGCCATAAATTATTTAAAGTATTTCAAATTACCCCCTCAAAATCAAACCTAACGAAGATCGTTCATCAATCAACAACGGGCAGCATCGAGTCGATCGAAAATAAACCCAAAACATTTACGACCCACTAAAACTCACTTTCGTTTTGCTTTTTACCAGGAATTAAGCCGCTGACGAGCTCTGTCAGCGACGCGAAAACAAGCAGTTTGTCAAATCAATTTCGTGCTTCTTTGTGAAACATTTTTCTCTTTCTAAATTATTTAAGGTGGAAAGTAAGAACGGCAAAATGTAAGTGTATGGAATGAAAACCTTCTCTTGGAAATGATGGAATTAAGTTCTTAGTCTCAGTACGGTGTTAAGTATATTTCGATGAGTTTAAACAACAACAAAATCCCTAAAAATTTCCCACAGTATAGATTACATTTTTCCAACCTGACGGAGTATCTTACTTAAATGAAAAAATACAACTTTGGTTTGCTTCGATGTATCTCATATCAGAAGAAAACCGATTTGATTATCATTATCATATGTACTTGGTTTCTAAAATACCTCTGTTTTTCATTATATCGGAATGATTCGGGCCATATTGAACCGAATAGCTTTGGAAGGTTAAAGAAAAATTAAACAGGGTTTTAAGTCCAAAAATTGAAAAAAAAATATATGTATGTTCATTTCAATAACCAGTTTTAATTCAACATTTTAAAAATCGATAGCTATACAATGTTTAAGCTTTTTTAATTCTTTGCAATTTTGAATAAATGTCGGAAATTTTTGTGCTGAAATCGCTCTTAAAAAGACACTGTGCCATGTGTGCGCTTCAACGAGTTTCCAATTCATACAAAACAATCTGTCCAACTTCATCCAATCTTCAGGTGAGATACTTGCCTAAAGGAAGGAAAAATAACAAACTACACTTTCCGCCGGTTTGATATAAAACTTTCCCTTTGGCAGAGGAAGACGGTGATATTTTCCACTCCACTCACAAATTACCCTTCATTACGAGCTAATTCAATTAAATTTTACGATCTTCGTGTGTGATTTTCCGCTTCCACCGGTTTTTTGTTTGTTTTCCTTCAGATTTTTTTTATCTAACCGAACTTCTTTTTCCGACCACGAGTTACAAATTGAGAGCACTTATTCACCATCGTGAGATTGAGAGAGGAAATGGAAAAACAACTCAAACGGTGTCTTTCGAAAACAGCTGATTTTCTCAATGTCAACGTTCGAAACATGTGGAAGATCGAATGAACTACCCAGCGTCTCCCCTGAAACGAACAAAAATCTTTCTAACGACACTAGCGCCACACAACGGTCGCTAGTTAAACCACCAATTATCTTTATTTACACACTCTCTTTCCTTCTCTCTACAGGAAAACCTGCCAGGAGTGCAAATGCCCGCGGGAAACCCACGCCGTCTACCACGAACAGCTGACCTCGGTTCGGGAGCGACTCGGCTTCAAGCACGACAGCAACACCAGCCGGGTGGATCCGCGCCAGATGGGCTACACGTGGGTGCCGCCCGGCATTCTCACCTCTGCCAAGGTAAGCCGGTAGTGGCATGATAATGGGTTTGAAATGGGTCTTGACTTCTTGAATTTTTAAGTTATTTTAAAAATAGTGGATAGTTAAATCAAAATATATGAATACCCGAAAAAGACAGTTCATCGAAAACTTCCAAAATCATGATCGATAACACTTTGAGAGATCTTCCATTTCCGAAGTGCTGACTGAAATTGGATTGAGTAGCTATTTGGTTTCTCTGCTGCGATTGATAATAACTATTTATCAGTTTTTTGTGCTGTTCAATTTCTCTTTGAATTTAAAAAAAATCAGTTCTAAAAATTTATGAAATTAAATATATTTTCAACACTGATTTTTCACTTGCAATGTAGTTAACATCAAAATTGAGATAATGCAATCTGCATTCATCATTTTCAATTTCCAAAAAAAATGGTTGAATCTTGAACTGCAACTTTGAATTTACATTCTCAAACTAAGCAATGTTATGTCACTACACTGGATTAATTTTTTCGGGTTTTTGGAAATTTTTTTTTATACACACATTTGCATTCGAAAGAAAAATACAAGTTCTCGAAAAATACATGGAAAATGGCCAAACACAAAAATATAAAATCGTATTTTTTCGAAAAGGGTCATTCAAATATTAAGTAACGTGTTAAGGGGGGCAGGGGGTACAGAAGTTTGTTACGGTTTGTGAATTTATGATAGAAAATCAGATAAAAATATGTTACGTAGGGGGGTGGGGGGTTGAAAATGACCGAACATTTTGTTGTTATATTTGAACAGTCCCAAATAAGCTTTTACGCAATTATTTATACCCTTTGGGCTACAAGGGTCTCACATCTTTTTTTTTTTTATACAAATGCAAATATAAGAATTCAAGATTGATTTGGATCACGACTTTTATAATAACATACATTTCACTTTAGTTTCAATTTTCTCTTATTCTGAGATTGATTTCTTTTTAATTTGAATCTATACCACAGATGAACAGATGTACAAGCTCGAAAAAAAAATCTTCAGAAACTTGTGTAAAACTTCCAGTGCTCTGTTTTAAAGTAGCCGTTTAAAATGACAAAAAACAGTGCCATTTATTGCTAGATTTGTAACTTTTGAACGGCGCAATAGATGGCACTGTTTCTAGATACCTCTTTTAAAAATAACAATTTTTCGAAAGAGCACAATGGTATTTGAACTCAAAAATAAATAAATTTAAATACAATCAGATGAATTATTCTATTAGGATATATTGACAGTTCTACACGAACAGCCCTAACCTCAATCCATGGGAGAATAGGATCGATTTTTGAGAAGGGCGCACGATGAACGCAGTTTTTCCGATACTTCCATTGGCATATTCGCCCTGTGGAAAAACGATACTCAGATGTTCGTGTTTTGATTTTTTAGGGCGTTCACGGGTGCCAAGTGGATTTATATTTGGAAAATGATGGCATTTTTTTAATAGCATTGTTATTGAAAACCATTTTAATGAGTACTGAAAATTTGCAACATTCTGGTAGATTTCTATTCGAATCCGAAGTTAATCAACGAAGTTGAACAAAATAACAACTGTTTGTATCGCACACTTAAAATATGTTTAAAATAGTCAGAACATGAATGCGATTATTTTCAAAGTCAACATAGACGAGGCTTTCGATAATTTAAATTATAAAACAGTGAATAATTTTGCATTCGTTTAGAAGCTAGAAACAACTCTTTTTTTATCTACCAAGCAGTACATGGAAAAAATATGTCAGATGTTTAAAATTAATCATAAGCTTCATTAGCAAAAGATGACTTATTTTCATCAATCACGTTTAGCTGTTGATATAGTTAAAAAATGTAATCAGTCTTGAAAAATTATGGTTAATTTAACCGTTCATTATATGATTTATTTTCCCTTTAAAATCATTTTAAACAGTCGGAAATTATGTGTACATCAAGAAAAAAAAATTAAATAAAATACGATTATTCACTTTTTTCATACATTGATTGTTGCAAATTTGTTACTTTATGAAACGAAGGGTTAAAGCAAGCAAATACTGAATTACTAAAATGCACTGAGGCCGCTAGCAAATCAAAATTTGAGGTTATGGCTGAGGCCTATTTTTCGCTAATACTATCGTCCGTATATACTCTTTACAATTAGATTGACCACGAATAACTTAAACTGCGGAAAATAGCACCATCATATTTTTTTTCACTACAGAGACTGTCTAAAAAACAAACAGATGTACAAGCTTGAAATTCCAGAAACCATAGCAAAATTTCAAATGCTATCATTTAAACATGTCGAATCAATTTTTGTAGCGCCTCATTCTTAGAAGAGCGCAATCATATATGATCCCAAAAATAATAAATTAACATCGTAGTAGGATGGACGCCTTAAATATATTCACTACAAGGTAAATTTACCTGGCTCATTTTACATTCATTCTTTTTACTAAAAAAAAGACTAACTAAGAACTTTGGACTACGACCTATTCATAACGGACTAATAGTTTGTTATTTGGTTTGGTTTACTTTGCACTTTCTTCTTGACAGTTCTCTCTGGTGTCCTTGGAGACATCTGGTGGCTCAACCAAAAACCATAAAATTGATTCAAAACGGTTGTTGGAACTTTACACACGTTTCAAGGCTTAGCTTTCAGGGATGAATCATCCAACAGGATGAAAATCCCAGAAAAAAAAAGCTAAGCTCGTACATCGTGTTCATCTGTATCTATACCTATATATTTTTACAAATCCTATCTTTTAAAGCATTTATCATAAGCATTTTGATTAGAGCACTTAATTTTCATTCTCATTTATCCGGTAATTTTTATAAGTACTTACGAAAACTTATCAATTAAACGGAGCGAAATGTGGCATGTGACGATATTTAGATACTAAAAATATTTGTGTGCTAATTCGTGAGCCCTTCCCGCCTTAAAAAGAAAGGTGAAAGGATGGGGAATCCATACCAGTAAAACATACATTTTGACATAATTAAAAAACTTATGAAGCAATTCATAACAGAGTAAACATTCCCCCCCCCCCCCCCACCAAAATGGTCCTCTCGAAAGCAAACATTTAGAGCAAGTTCACTGGTTTTGGGAAAAAAGTGGTAGAAATTTTGACATTTTGAAAATTTTACTATGCAAAAATGTTTTCAACTGATGTGTAACCATTCCTATTTAGGGATTTTAAGATAGACTAAACGTGTATTGGATATCTGTGAATTAACCGATGGAAAACCGAATATTGGGTACATTTAGTACCAAGAACTCAATCCATCCTCAAGATGGAAATTTTAATATTTTTTCTCAATTGATTTTGATTATTCCGATGAATATTACCAAATGGAGTATATTTTGCAAAACAAGTTATGCTGCTTGAACAAAATAAAGTAAACAAGTTAGATCACCAGTTAAGAAGCACAGAGCAATTTGTAATAAGACAATTAATTTACTTTATCAGAGAGTAACCATCAATGAGTACTATAGAAGCGATGGATGGATATAAATTCCGTTTTATTTTATTTTTTTATGTTATATTTTTTTACCTTCGAAAATCAGTGTTTAAAATCATGGGAAGATGGGGCGGGGGGGGGGGGGTAATTGTCAGCGTTACGTAATTTTCATAGGGGGGTATGTCGAAGCGTTACGATTTGTGACATACGGGGGGGAGGGGGTCGAAAAAGTGCATTTTTTGCGTTACGTAATTTATGGATGCCGCCCAAGTTAATAATATCTGCGTTTCTGAATTGGAGATTTGTTCAATTTATAAGTTTAGAAAAATTCTTAAAAAAAAGTTTTAGGTTAAGGTTGCAACATTTTTCTCAGCACATATCCGGCCGAACAAATCTAGAATATTTTATCTGCAAACCTGGCCAAATCTGGACCTTTGATTTCAAAATTGTCGACATAAAGTCCAGGCAAATTTGGTAAAAATTCAGGAATTACTCAACGAACGTCAAGAAAAAAAAAATTTTTTTCATTTAAACTTATCAGCAGATGCTAAATCTTTCTAAGGCTTCCAAAAAACCTTTCATGATTTTTTTTTATAAAAACTTGCTCAAAAAATTTCGTTTTGGACACATGAATGAAACAAATTTTACATCTCAATTTGTTTATGTAATATGGCAAATAAAGTGAATAAATCCGGAATTTTAATTACAATCCGGATCGGAGAATGTTATTATATCCAATTCATGATGTATGTGATTAATTCTGACTTTCGAGCTAACACTTTTTGCACATCATCTCAATAAAATGCCCGCATAAAATCCTAGAAAAATTGGCATTTTGGTTGCCTCCATAGTGGTTGCCTGGCCGTCCTAACTGGCCCAATTCCGAAATCCGTTAAAATGGGAAAAGATAGGTATAAATAACGAATACACAACAAATTTTTATCTACAAAACATCAGCTTCTCTATTATTTGGAACTTCTTCCTGACAGCACCAACCGTTAGAGCCATATTGAGTACCTACATTATTCTTTTTCATAGATTTTACGTGAACTCTAGGTCCTAAGCAAATCACTGGATTTTCACGTAAATCAAATGTATATTTGTTTTGATGGCATAAAACTATTGGAATTTCTCGTAAGGATTGAGTAATTTTGCATTAGCCTCTAAAGCGGGCCACAGACTACACAACATTTGTACAAATGCGATGAAATTCGATGAAATTTTGTCGCTGTGAGCACGATTTGCATTGTGTATGGCACTGCTTGAATGAGCGCCCAAACGGTTGGAGTAAAATCGGTCGGGATCGAAATATTTTGTACAAAACATTCTCTCAGCCGGGGTGGAGATGGTTTTTTTTGTTGCTGTTGCTGTTTTCGCCAGCAATCATTTGTGTTCGCGTGAAATATGTTTGTATAGTGTGTGGGCGAGCATAGATCAAACAATCGACGCGGAATCATCGAATTTGTACAGGCCAATTTGTGTAGTCTATGGCCCGCTTAAGTCATGGGTGGCCAACATTTTCAACAGACGGGCCAAATTTCAGAAATTAGATTTGCTGGCTGGCCAAAAAAAGAACAAATGGTTCTGGAATATTCAAGGAAAAAAAAACAGATTTTAAAAGACATTGGAAAACATGTGTCTAGGTCGCATCATCTCAATAAATCATTTTTGTTACTTATTTTTACAAATGTTGCTGCATTGAAAAAAAAAGTAGAAATATTACGAAATTCGAAATGAATTATCCTTCCCAAATAAGGTACGGACATCAATCTTTTCAAAGGATTGAAAACCTCCTCGGTTGATTCATCCCAGAAATGTCAAATCATGTGACTACGATGAACATAAGATCAATTTTATGGTCTCCAAGCCAAACAATAAAAAATGACCGCCCATTTTCCAAAGTTTTTACGTTCACCATTCTCCTTAGGAAAATTTGATAGGTAGGTATTTCAAATTAAATAAAAACTGCAGAATGGAATTGTTTAAAAAATACTTTTACAAGATTTTCACATTTAAAAGAATAATTTTCTCAACGAACTATAGTCATATCATAAATAATATTAATTTTTTTGAACTAGGGACCTCAACCTCAAGTCAATCCAACTCGTTTCTAATTTCCGAGTATCTCGATTGGACAAGTGTATTGAGAAAGCCTTCTATAAACAGGGTGATTATTGATGTACATAAATACAAAGCAAGTTGCCAATTCAAAGATATTTGGATATGATTTAATTTTCATAAATATACCCTTTTCTGTAACAGTCTAGCAAAAAAAAAATGGAAAAATTTTACAGAGCGATCTTCGATATTCAACTAAATTTGCAAAAAATATTACATTTTGATAAATGAACGAAATTCTTGAAATAGAATTCAAGTTACGAATGGTTCAAGTTGTTGTAAAAGTATAATTTTAATTATGATGTTGATATTTTACGATTTTTAAACGATTTTGATATTATTTTACTATTTTTCTGAGGCTATCCAAACCCCTAAATATTTAAACTGGAGTCCGCTTGAATGTTCTTCATAACCAAAAACCAATCGGAAAACATTGAAAAATGTGTGATGGAATTTACAGAAAATGTTGCTTTATTCAGTGACGATAACCTGTTTTGTACAATTATACAGGCCCTCAGAGCCAGAGGGGTTTTATGTGCAAAAATGATCGATTTTGAATAAATAAAACCAAACGGTTTTCCATGTTTTAAACTATATTTCGTGTTTTTTCAGATTTTTTAAATAATATTTGCATACTTTTACGATCGAAAGAAAATTGCAAATGGCCAAACACAACAATTCAAAAGCGTGTTTTCTTGAAATTAGTTTTTATACACTTATATCTTTTTTGGCTCCAAGGGCGTATATCAATGCTAAAAGATTTTTGAAATCTTTGTTTTGGATTTAGTTAGTGTGTATTCAGATATATTTATCCAAATGATATATGCAGACCAAGAAAAACATTCAATTCTTTGAACATTGTTTTTCCAATAAGAGCTTCGCGGGACACAAAAAGTTAGTCGTGGGCCACATGTGGCCCGCGGGCCATGGTTTGGCCCTAAGTGCTTCACATTGATTGAGAGATTATTTAATCAGCGGTTCAGGAAGGTTTGGGTTGTTTCTGGTTTCTGTGAAAATAAACATTTCAAGATTTATAGTTGTTTGTAACAGAGTCAAGTTGACAATGTAGTCCAATAGTGAAACAAATGGTCTCCATGCGATCTAAGCATTTGGTAGCATTGATTTGCAGGGGTTTTTTTTTTCAAGTATTCGTTTCTCACAGTTTGTTACACGCTAGACATACCGATGCCCACTACACAGTTTGAAAAAAAGAACCAACATTAATTCAACGCTTTATTAATTTTTTTTAGATCCAACGTTACTTCGATGTGATCCCGCAGGAGAAGGTCCCAAAGATCGGCACCCAGGGTGAGCGCTACCGAGACAAACAGCTAGTTTACCAACTGCCAAAGCAGGACCTGGCCCTGGCATACTGCAAACACGTTGAAGAGGCTAATCGAAGTTCCTACGAAGACTTTGTGGCGGCTCGGAACGAGATCGCCCTTGATATTGGTAAGTTGAAATTTGTCTTGCAGTCTTTCGATTACAAATACCTAACACCTCCAACTTACAATTTTAGGTTACGTGAAAGACACCCCGAGCCGGACCAAGTGTGCTGGATGTGTGGAAACGTTGAACCAGGGCGAGATGGCTGTGACGGCACCGAAGTTCCGGGAGCAGATCCTGTGGCACCCGCGATGCTTCCGGTGCAGCACCTGTGATGAGTTGCTTGTGGATTTGACCTACTGCGTGCACGACGATCAAATCTACTGCGAGAGGCATTATGCGGAGCTGCTGAAGCCACGGTGCAATTCGTGTGATGAGGTGAGTTTTTTGTTGAAGTTCAACTAACATGATCAGTTTTTGTTCCGAACTAGCGGAGTGCCAGTCCTGAGTTCGTATTGATTTCTTAAAAATATTCATTAAAACCTTAAAATAACTATCCAAAAATGAAATTACTTGATGAATCCAAACATCCATATAAAGAACACTTAGAAATAACCTTAGAAATACAAAGGAAAAATTGGTTGGAAAAAAGTAGGTATTATTCAAGAATCAATAAACTTCGATTCTAAAAGAATTCAAGAATTAAATCAAAGCAATTCGAGAAGAAATTTGAAAAACTATGCAGGTTACATTCATTTCGTGTACCATTTGGATTGAAAATGAGTACGAGTATGAAGAAAAAAAAAGATAACAATAAATCATATCGGTACTTGCAGACACCATTGGCGCGTGAAAAGAAAGTGGAAAAGAGATAGAAAGTAGTAAATGAGTAAAAATTAGTTATTGATTTTCATAGGAAGCTTTGGAAAAAAAGATCAGACTCAGATTCAGATTGTTGCCATAATTCAAATATATTTATATTGTTTATATTTATATTGAATTTCAGTAGAATTCCCTTTCATTTTGTTTTAAATACTGACATTTAATAACAACACTTTCTTTCTAATACAGTTGTCGAGATTCTGCACTCACATTATTAAGGTTTATTTTCATCAGGAATTGAATAACACCAAAAGAGTAATACCATTTCATACATCTTTCAAAATTAACCTTAATTTACCATAACACAGCTCAATTCTATCCTGATTAGCTGAGTTAATTGAAAATACAAATTTTTTCGGTGCAAATTCTTATATGCGCATTTCATATTTATTTTAAAAAAAACATCGAAATTAATGATTAAAAATCCACAAAATTGTTAATAATAATAACTGGCTGGAGTACTTGTTATCAAAATAGTGTAAAATTTTTGATTTCCCATTGCAAGGTTTTTGCGACTTTTTGTCAAGGCCGACTAAAATCATGTAAATCTTTAAGCTCCTTCGTATTTTTCGCATGATCCAATTTTCTGATTATCCCTTCAGACACACCTGGCATATAGGCATGGAAAGGAAAAAATCAAATAATTATAATTTGAATTGACTACATAAAATTGCTGAACTGTGTACTTATCAAATTTACGGAGCATTAGTTTAACCTAATCTTGCTGCTGAATAATGCCCAAACTCATGTCCCCGATAAAAATTTGGAAGGGATCAGCAAGAAAAAGAATCATATTCAGGAGTGCAATGTCATAATCTAGTTCTGAATGCTACTTAAAATCTTGGGAATATCTTTGCCAGATGTGTCTGAAGTGATTATCAGAAAATTGGAGTAGTACGTGAGCTGCAAACATGCGGAAGATACGAAGGAGATTAAAAATTGACAAGTTATAAGCCGGCCATGACAAAAAAACTCAAAAACCTTGGATAATCCAATTGACTCAATGGTAAACCAAATATTTGACACTATTTTGATGACTTGTTCTTCGGTCCGTCATCATAAATAACAATTTTTGTGTTTTTAATCATTTATTAGGATATTTTCTTAATAAATAAACCATTGGGTGTTATAGTTAAATAAGTGTAATTTTCATTCCGTAATGTCGCGAATAACATAAATATGTTAAAACGACTATAATCGAAACAAAAAAAGTGTAATTTTGAAAAATCTATCAAATGGTACTAGTGATATTCAATTTTTACCACTGTATATTTTAATGAAACTCTATAGGAAAAAGCTCAATCCATTACGTACTTTTGAGCCTATTAGGATTAATTTTCAACTTTCAAGTTCCCTCATTGTTTTATCAGGTCCCTACGTCTGTCGTAAAATGGTACCAAAACTGTCTCAATTTATTCCACCCTCGTCAGGGATAGGTTAGAAATTTTGCGGTTGCGGTTCACGCAATTGGTTTTAACTTACTTCGCACAGATCAACCACGTAGGATAACCGAAAGGGTATTAACATCTAAGTCACGATAAAATGATCTTGCCATGAAACGAATGCCAAGTCTTCTAAGCCAACGGTCATGAGATCGAATTCCGGTCACGGCATACATAGTCCACTTTCTGTTGGTTGGTGGTTTTAGCATGAGGCTTCCAGAACTTTTTAGCATGTATCCGGGTCGGACAAATTCGGAATGTTTTGTATAAAACCTGGCAAAATCCAGGCATTTGATTTCAAATTTTACAACCAAAAATCCGGGAAATATCCGGGAAAATTTTGTTAGGATTCAGAAATAACTCATCAAAAATCAAGAAAAAAATTGAAAAGCAAAACTGCATCAAAATTCATCGACAGATTTTAAATCGTATTCTAGGCTTCCAAAAAACCTTTCATGAATATTTGAATATTCTATGAAAAATTTCGTTTTGGACGCACAGATGGAAAATTTATTAACAATACAATTTGTTTTTTGTTTTTGTTTGATTTGCCTCATAAAGTGAATAAGTCCGGGCTAAATCTGGGCCTTTTTCAATGAAATCCCGGCAACCGGGCCGGACCAGACTGTTTTCAAATTTTATATTAAATATTAGGGCAAACCCAGATAAAACCGGGCAATCTGGCAACTTTATATTAGCATTTGTCAGATGTATGCCATAATACCCTCGGAAGATGTACGCTTATAGTTAAGTAGAAGGAATCTCTTCGGGAAAACATCAAAATTCATTGAAATCCAGTATCAAAATCAGAAATTCATGAATTCAAACTCAAAACATTAATATTCCATAGACCTCGAGGTTTATTCCAGGATTTTAAAATTCTACCTCAAGTAGTAAGACCGGAACCAATTTCAATTTCTTCTTTTGTCAACTCCCCCTCTTCCGATTTTCCCGAAAATTACTAAGATGAGAATAAATAAAGTTTTATTTAGTATATTAACAAATTAGATAAATTCTAGAAAAATTAAAATATTTGCAACACCGAGAGTCAAACTGTAGAAGATAAGAACCGTATCACCTTTTCTATTCGAGATTTTTCAAATTTTCAACCTAAGAAAATTCCATTTTACAATTTCAAGGTTTTATTCAATTTGTTCTTGTTTATTGCAAATTCGAACTATTTTTTATTACTAAACCACCCCCCCCCCCCCCCCGGCCATAGAAAAAACTGCCTCATGGGGGGGGGGGGGTGTTTTGGTGACAAAATTTTTCCCAGAACATTTTTGCTTGAAAAATGCATACATGAAGAATAGTGAAAAAAGTGATACTGAAAGTATCTATTATTCGAGTTTAAGTGCATTTAATAGTTATTCATTTCAAATCATTAATTTCGAAAATAAGTCCTAAATGTGGAAAGTTTTTTTTTGAATTAAAAAAAAATGAATGAGGGATCTTGAAGGCTTTTATAAAAAAAATGAATCTTATTCGGGGTTCGAAACAGATTTATTTTTAACTCTTGTAAACTCGATACATTCAGATTTAAGTTTACATTTCTTAGTATCTTCAATATTAATAATGTTTAAAAACAAACAAATAAAATGTGTTTCCTGAACCCTTAAATGAAGTACAAGTAATTTCATCAACATTAAATTATTGAAACTTAGATTTTTCAAGGAACGCAATTTAGAAAATGAGTTTAGATTCTATTTTATAACAGTGGTTTCTACCTGTTTTGTGTTTCGTTTTGGGAAATTTTGAATTTTAATTCCGAATCTCAATTCTGCATTTTGAACCTGAATACAAATTTAAAATTCCTATCCTGACTGAAAATTCCAAATGAAGGAACTCTATTATTTCATATCTGGATCACCATTATGGAATTTTGAAATTTCAGCAAAAGTATTAAGAGTAAAAATTTCAAATCCAAATTTTTAAAATGGTTTGTTATTTTAAATATTTTTTTTATTATTCGGAATAATGAGTTCCTAACATGTAAAATGATTTTTTTTGTTTCAAATGCAAAACCAAGATTCGGATAATGATTTTGTCTCAAAATAAGAACTATAAACTGGATTCAGATTCCACAATCCGGTCACGGGCAACAAGCTTAGATTTATGAAAAAAAAATAGTACCAAAGCAGCGGAAATTATTCAAACCTAAGCTCACCAGATATTTTTCCAAACTTATCCAGGCAAGGAAAATCTGGGCTGTTTTATCGAAAAACCTTGAAAATACGGGCACACGATTTCAAAGTTTACATATCAAAATCCGGGCAATATCCGGAAAAATTTAGGAATTCTTCAATTGAAATCAAGAAGAGAAAATTCGAAAAGTAGTTTGTTTTCATCGAAACACATCAGCCAGTTTATTTGAATAAACTTTGTTAAAAAATAGTTTTGGACGCAAAATACAACATTGTTATCACGTAATTTAAATTTTTCATTGTATTTGCTAATAAGTAAAAGCTTTCGAGCAAAATCCGGGCAATCAGGCAATGTTAGTGAGTCTAATCTTATTGCAAATTCGATATTGTAGACTAAGGACTGTACCCAAAATTAATGCACCAACTTATTATGTGAATAACTTTTGATAGCGGTTTTCGAGTACAGTCTTTAAGATTCTATCAACAAGTGAGAAAAGTAGCAAAATTGTGGACCTGGGATAAAATTTCGAGGTTTTCGTTTAGTTCTGAGTCGAGATTGCTACTCTTGATTAACTTGAGTCGTTCATCGAAATTTAATTATGAATTAAAAATTTCGGGTTTGGAGAAGAACATTTTGCTTGGCCTTTTTTGACCCTCATGGGGGGGGGGGGTTTAACCCCCCAAACACCCCCCGTTCCTACGGCCATGACTTCAAGTGACAAATGAAGGATTGCAAATTCGTTCCAGTCTTATTGATTTCCATTTAGTGAATCTTTGAAAACTGAACATGTGTTTGTTCAAGTTTTCATGCATTTCTCAGAGACACAGTGGTCCAGGACGGATTTTTATCGTGACAAAATTAATTACGAAGTTATTAAATAAGAGATAGACAGTTGTTTTCAGCAAAAATGCTCATCAAACGCTTCAATAATCTCAAATCAAATATAAGGGCGTGTCATTTTTTCATGATTTACACATTAAAACATTTTTCATTGAGAAGATACAGTAAAATTGTAATGTACAAAGTTGTAGCCAACGGTTTTTGAGGCATTTACAGAAGACCCCATATGCATATCAAGATTCGTATGCGAGCTTTGATTTATCAAAGTTTAAATGTTAGGGTGTGTCAAAAATAACAGTATTCTGGCTCAAACTTTTGTTAATTGATAAATACTACAAAAAAGTATTCTAATCAATTATATGAAATACGGCCCCCATCTAACTAACCCAAAGTTAGGAAATATACCCCCGGCACATAAAAACTTTATTAGTGAAATGCCTTAATAAAACCATTTGTAAATCCAAATGACACTTTGGATACCCCTTCTGACCGTTCTAATATAATTTTGAACCATTTTGGTGATGAATTTTCTGCAATGGCTGATGTTACGTGGCTTAAAGATGCGTTTGCACTTGCCCCGCAGTGTAGGTTGACAAGAGTGAATATCATTTTCACAACTTACAAGGAGTGCTGGAAATTTATCATAAATTTTCTGCTTTCCCATAAATATCAGTCCCAAACACTCACCTTTCAACGAACAAACAGATTTTTTGTAGCCAAAATATGCAAAGCAAAATCACACTGTTCATGTCTAGAACGTATAAACTGTGGGAACATTGATTACTTTTTTAATTTATATCCGAATATTTTCGAAGAGGTTGCTTTTTTTGTAACACATAAAAGTTTTAAAATACTTACTGAGGTGAGGAGTATAAAGCATGATAACTGATAGCAGAATATTCAATCGAAATTAGTGACTATAACTAAATGTTTGTTACAAAACCAGATTTCATGTTTTGAGTAACTTTGATCACTATGGTTTTAACGTATCTGAACATCTTCAAAATTATTGGTTTGATGCCAATTAGCACTAATGGCTTGAATCATCAATAACAATGTTTTTTTGTTTGGAATAAATTGAATTTTTTGACGTTTTCTTTCAAAAACAAATTTACCGTAATCCGGGGTAAGATTGATCACTTTTTTCAATATATTTCGATTATTTTTTCTGTTAAGGGGAATGTGGCATGTTTTATATTTTTAAAACCAGTACTTGACTCCAATGAATGTAAAACATGGATGCAGAAATTTTTTAGATTACTTTTAATTTGATTTAAAAATCGATTTCGTCTATGTTCTGAATTTGATGTTTAGGGGGAACATTGATCAGTCTCTATTTTGATGGTTTTATCGAGTTTTCTTGATCATAAAGGATTCAAAACACCTTCATTATGTTTACAAATACTAATTCACTTGCTTTTTAACGTTTTCGTTTTAAAAACATTTATAACCGAAAAAATAACTATGATGCTGCCTACATTTAGGGGCAAAAATTATAATTATTGCTGAATAGTTTGAACTTCAAAATACAATTGAAATTTTACCTTCACACATTCCCCCAGGCCCTCCTACTATTTACATTTTAATTTTTTCCTCAAAGATAGCGATTTTATAGGGTTTCTATCCATTTGTCGAATACGGGCTTACTCTTGGGAAATGTCCTTATTTTTTAAATATCAAAAAATTATCATTAAATGACTATAAAAATAGCACTTGAGCTATACAAATACAAAGAAAAACAGTTGTTCTTTCACTTTCAACATCCCGTTGGCTTCTAAATTATTTTTAGTTCATCAGGAAAGCTTCTTTTTTGCAAGCCTTGGAAAAAATAGATATTTTTGGATTTTGAAATAACATTATAACTAACATAAAAAAAATTTCAAATACAAACCAAATTTGCCCTTCTTGATACTCAATAAATAGGCTTTCAAATGTAGAAAACAGTTTTCAAAAATTCAAACTACAGGCTAAGTTATAGATTATTATGTGGCAAAATGTCATGTTGATCAAAGCTACCCCGGTGATCAATGTTACCCCGTTTTACGGTACTCAAAAGATGGACAATAGTGCTGCATACATTTAGGGGCAGAAATTATAAACATTTCTCAATATATTTTGGCCTCAAAAACAAATTAAATTTTACCTTCATGCAATTCCCTAGGTCCTCCCACTGTTCCTGTGTTCTTTTTTCATTCAAATTTAAGCATTTGATAGAATTTTCGGCAATTTGTTCCATACAGGCTTTCCCATAGAAAATGTCCGTTTTTTTAATATCCGAAAATTATCATAAAATGAGCATAAAAATAACTCTAAACCTATACAGAGGAAAAAAATTAAACTTTCATGTGAAAAAATCCATTTGCTTCTAAATGCTATCATTTTATCAGGAGAGGTGTTTGTTTGTGAGTCTTTGAAAAAACAGATATTTCAAACTTTGAAACTACATTTTAAGTAAGATACAAAAAAACCGCCAACTACAAACCAAATTTAGACTATTTGAAACTTAATTTAAAGGCTTCAAACGTAGAAAACAGTTTTCAGATATTTTAACTTCAGACTTAGTTAATGATGATTATCTGCAAAAAAATCCATGGTGATCAAAGTTCCCCCAGTTCACGGTACTTGAATTTGTTTGTTATCAAACAGTGCAGTGTTTTAAGTAAATAATTTAAAGAAAGTTTAGTTTATCTCTATCAGATTGTTTGTTTAGGCCCAATCAACAATTTGGAGAGGAAGAAATAATTTTTAATTTTTTTGTAACAGAGAAAAGAAGAACATTTGCACTTGCCCCGATGTACTTGATTGTATAGTTATGGGAGATAGGTTATTTTTTAAACTCGAGGAAAAAATTCCAAAGTTTGTTAGCTTTCAACACAAAATCACACATTTAAAGACTCTTTGAAAAAGAACATTCCCATTTAGTTACTATCGCACCTAAAAAGGAAAAGCAAATAATGATTTTTTTACTACTAAGAAGACGGGAAAATTTTCTATGCAGAGAAAGAGCGATCTGTTAAGGTAATTAAAAGTGCGTTCTTTATTTTGTCTACGCGAAAACAAGCTTTGACTAAACCTACGCTTAAGTGTTAAAAACATATACAATTTTATGACAAATTTTTTTCCTTATCTTTTTTACCAATACACTTATTTAGAATAGATACTACAATTTGTCGGAATATTTGGAGTTGATATTTCTTATGTGAAAGAAGTTACAGTGACTTGAAGTTCTTGATAGAGAGTGCGTACTTTATTTTGTTGCGTACTCAAGGCCGGATTAAGCCATCGGGGGGCCCTATGATTTGATTTTTTTTCAAATGCTACCCAGAATATACAAAAGCTTTTAAATGTGTAAAAAAAAACTGGAGATGAGTTCAGTATACTATCTTTAAATAGCCATGTTGTGTGCGTAGAAAACAGTTTCTGGTATTTTCAAATAAAAATTGGTAATCAAATACGTGCAATCATTGTGGAAGAGTTTAGAAATTTCTTAGAAATGAAAACTCTGATTTAAGCTGCAAAATGCAAAATTAAATTCTTTTTTTTTAATTCCTTATCAAAAACTAAAATTCTCTAATTTAAAAAAATGACCGGATAGATATTTTAAATGATTTTCATATCATCATTCATCGTTTTGTTTGTGCTTATTCGAGAAATATTTACCTAGTGACAATTAGGAAATATCATGAAGATTTGGAACATAGAAAACAAAATTTAAAAAAAATAAATAAATAATTAAATCCACATTCCATAGAGATACAGATATAAGAGTTTAAGAATTCAAAACAGTTTCGAGAAACAACTATGAATTAAATTAAAAAAAAAAAGAGATTCAAAGTAACAATCAGAGCAAAAGCAGAAATTGCACCAAATGTGAATTTTAATGTTATGTCTTTGAAACACATAAAAAAATCTTTTCATGAGATGTTTTTGAATATGATTCTCATCAGATAAATTTGTTTTTATCAAACTGTTATTCTTATTGTGACGAAAGTTTCATTCGATGCCCTCAAAGCCAAAGGGGTATTAGTGCAAAAATGATCGGTTGAAAAAAAAAATAAGAATAAAGATTACATGTTTAAAATACAGAATCAGTTATCATTGAAAAAAATCAGATAAGGAATCCAAATGAGTTTAGTACCTTAAACAAAGATCCTGAATTTTCAAAATTCAGAAAAACGATGAAACTGAAGAAACAAGAAAAGACTTGAAAATCCTAATGAATTTAATCTGGAAAAAGATGCGATTAAGATCATAGAAATATTCATATTAAGAAAATCACTCAATGAAACTAGCAACTCAACTATCAGATCGTTTTTATGATAATTTGAGAATGATCATTTGGAAAATGATATGTTGAATTCAGGATATTCACTTCAGATGATAAAATTTTAGTTAAATCAGTTGAAAATGACAGAAATTGTTGAAAAGTTGAAAAGTCTAAGACAGAAATTGGGATGGAAATTGAATAAAAAAAAACCCTGTACTGTCGATTGCTCCAATTTAAGCAACTACAGTTTTTTTTTTAATTTTACTTTCAAAAATAGGGAGGGAGAAAGGTTTAGAACATATAAACCAATGAAAAATTCAAAAATAATGATTGAAAGGTGAAAAGTTATCATAGTACGCGGTATTAACCCGCATACTGCCCGGGTAAACTTCTGAAATGCTTATCATAAAGCGAAATAAGCTATTTTAGTGCAGTAAACCATAACTTGGACACTTAACGTAACAACAAACATTATTGTTGTGCAAGACGTTTGAATGTAATGAAAATGAGAAGATTTTTTTTCTTTATTTTTCCTGTTCTGTACAGAATATCGTAACTGATATGTTTAGATAAAAAAAGAAAATTTGAGATGTTTTGCTCATGTTCTTTTTAATTTTTTTCGAATTCGGTTTTGTCCAGAAGATTTTGATATTCTCAGCTTGCAAAATGTGGGAGAGCTCCTTCACTGCTTACTCTAGGGGGCCTCCTTAACTTTTTTGAGACAAAAACTAATCTAGTAATTATTTCACGGGGGCCCTTTAGTTTTTATATTTCCAGTTTTCATACTAATTTTCTAGTTTTGATTTCTTTTCATGGATTTGTAGTAGTATGATTAAAGTGGTGTTAAAACTTTTTCCCTTGGGGGGCCCCCCTGGACCGGGCGGTCCGGGGCAATTGCCCATTTTGCCCCCCCCCCCCCCTTTAATCCGGCCTTGCGCGTGCTGTATATTCTTGTCTCACAATTAATAATGAAGATAATGTTCCGATGTTTAAATCTTTTCCATTTGTTTGAAAATCCGGTTTCGAATTTTCAACTCAAGCTTGACATCGAATTTAAGGTTAAATTTGGAATAATTATAGAATTTAGAAAAAAAAAAGAGTTATCTAATAGATTCGTTTTAACTGTTTAACAGTCCTCATCCTCACTTATTGAGTCTTAAAAATTCCAAAACACTTATACCTAGATATCGAAACTGGTAACAATTCTGAATAAAGGAACTCTCCTTAGTAAGAAAAGGACGCAGCTTCCTATTGTCTAGAGTGTCCGTACCGGGATTTCCCGGGCGGGAATTCCCGGGAATTTGAAAATGTCGGGAATTTCCGATTCCCGGGAATCATTGTTTCTTTCCCGGGAATTCCCGACATGTATGAAATTATTTCTCTGGAAAAGCCTGATAGCCTCCGGAACCATTCTTATTGTTCTTTTTGAAAATGTAGTTATACAAAACTCATTGATGATATGCCGATTCCTGTGGCAGTAGACATCTTGCAGCTGTTTGGTGCAATTGTTTTTTATTCAAATAGATAAGTTTAAAAAGATTATGTGTATTTCCACACCGTTTTCATTTAACGAAAACCAACAACACTTCGAAAAATATATTAAAAATCGCACAGCAGGTAGGCAGATTGTGTTTTCTCGAAAGTAACATTCACGCACCTTTCTCCCTCTGACTTTGAAAGCCAGATGAATTTCAAAACTTAAAAATTAAAAATACATAGTTTATTTCATATGAAGAGCAAATATGTGAACTGATAAGAAAAAAGAAAAAGGTTGGAAAAATTAAACAAATAAAAAGATTATTTTTTTTATTAACCCCTTATTGCTTAAATGAATTCTTCATATGACTAATTCAGCTTATTTTATAGTTCGTTTGACTGCTTTGAATTTATCATTGTTGAAAACAGTTTGCTTTATTTGATTAAAAATAAGCTAAAAGAAACATTATAAAGAGTACATTTTGAACAAATTATGGTCATTTATGCACGAAAGGTTCGATACGCTAGGACCTAGGTATATTTGAATTAAAGTGCATAGATTTTACATGTTTAAGAATATTTCCCGGGATCCCGGGAATTCCCGGGAAACAGTCCACCAGATTTCCCGAATCCCGGGAATGGCAAATCGGCCGGGAAATTGACACTCTACTATTGTCCAGTTTCTGGGTGGAATAAAAATGTTAATCCGACAGCCACATCAATGCGTAATGGCCCGAACCAGATTCGCCAGAACACAAAGTCGAACAGTTACAACTAGTGAGAAACCGGATGGGAAATAACTTTATAACTCAGAAGACGAGGAAAACGTTTGCGGAAATTCTCAACCAGTCGCTTTCGTCGTTGTCCTTTTCTTAAAGAATCTGTCATCGCAGCGGGAAAACTAAACGGCTCACTCACTGCTAGTGCCCATAGTTTCTGATGGATAAAACTCAAGAAGAAGTTCGAAACAGTTCCTTCACTCGTCTCAGCTCTGTGAGTGAACCAGCAAACCGAAAGAATCATCTTGATTGAGAAAGATATGGAAATGATCCATGAAAAGGCGCACGGTTTTTTTTCTCTCTTTCAGCTGAGTAGTAGTGGGTGGAATAACTTTAGTCGGTCCATCACAATCAGCAAATGGAAGATTAATCTTCGAGTTTTTCTGGCGCGTTTTCTAGGATTGTTCTTTTAGTGGTCCTAGTCAGACGCAAACTGCTTTGGACTTTTATTGGAGGGCTTTTATTTTATTTTTTACTCGTCAACCGAGGAGGACGGCCACCACTTTTATGACTTGGTTCATTCTTATCTCGTTGGTTGTGACCTTGAGAGTTTGGGATTATTTTTCGCTAGAAAAATTTTCATTGATGAAAGAAGAATTATTCTGGTTGATATTAAAAGAATGACTTTCATCGAAATATTGTTGAGAGCTTCCTATTAATCTAAAATATATAACTTTAACGTAAAAAATTTGAATATCTGATTCATCTGAATCTCTGCAGACATTTGGTACAGTATACTTTTCAGCGCATTTTCGGCACAGAAATTTGCTAAATTGGCATTCAATTATTGCAACCTCTTCTATGGGCGTGGTTTTGATTATAAAGTAAAAATAGAATATGAAAAAAGTAACAATAATACAGAAAAGACTCACCAAATCAAAGGGAAACTATTATTAAGCATCCTTATCCTTATCCTTATCCTGGGGCTTGTGATATAGCTCAGTTGGCAAGTCAGTTGCTTCCTGAGCCGATGCCCGTGAGTTCGAACCCAAGAGTAAACATCGATCACAGTTGTACCGGATAAGTTTTTCAATGACTGTCCGCCAACTGCATCGTTGAGATGATCGAAACAGGACGAAGGAATAGCTTTAAATGCGAAGTTTTCATAAAGAAATGCGTACAGTTACTGCTGGCTGCTAGCCATCCATGCCTTAAAGCGAACTAAAGAACGGAACATCTTGTTTTTGATGTTTTGCGATGCAATGAGAAAGGTATCCAAACCAAAAAAAGAACATTTGTAAAACTCGAGTAGTAAATAATCCAATTCCCTTCTTCTGCTCTGATGAGATGAGATGGCTTGATGGCTAAACCCCCTCGAAAGAGGTTCCGCTACATACTTGACAACGACCGTGATAATTATAATTGATACCACGAGCTGCTGCCCGCAAATTTCTTGCTACTAACTTGGCTAGTTACATACTAAATCACGTGGCGATTGATGGGCGTCGTCGCCTTTCCAGTCGTTAAAGTAAGTGCCCTCTCCTCTCTTACGATGGTGGCAACGACCAAAGACTGTGGAAAATCGGAAGAGATTGACTAGATTAGCCCTGTTAAAGTTAAAACAGTATGTTAGAACTAGAAAAATCATGATTTTTTGTAAACTCAGAAAAAAATTGTTATCCTTTCTTTTTGCTAAATGCATGAATAACACCGCATAATTTTCAAGAGACACCATTTGCTTCAAGTGGCCCATCTTTGATAAAGTTCCAGGATCTTCGTTTACTTCCCATAAGCTGGGTGGGTGTGACTGAGGAAGCGCGAAAAAATGGAAAAAAAACCTCGACGAATAATGGACATAAATTTAGTATCGACTTCCGTTTTCCGGCAGCGCATCGATCTGCTCCGCAACACAACTTTGTTTCGGGCAATGAATGCTGGTTACCGTTTTACAATCTCGGTCGTCAGTTGAACATGCGAAAGAGGAAGGATAATAAACCTTTAAAGAGATTTCATTAAAAGCCCATTACGGAGAGTTTTGCAACCATACTACAAAGAAGTGTGGAACAATTTTCGCAACGCCAGTGCATTGGATATCGAGAAAATGTTTGCTGATGCAAACAGAAAATTGCATTGTGTGTAATAAAATAATGAGTGACAAATTGTAGGAGCACGTAGTGGTTGTAATAATACTGACATAGTATTTTTATCTTTGTAATTACCACAATGTATATAGAATAAATACTGGGATCAATTCAGATAAAAAAAAAACTTAACCCACAGAAAACAGATCATTTTCTTAAAATAAGACGTTAAGCTAGTAAAACCAATCTAAAAATGTAACGAAGTGCTTACGAAAGTTTTAAAAAGTTAATGAAGCTCATAAATCATTAACTCTTAGATAAAAGCTATTTTTCCTACCTTATTGTAAATTCTTTTCTATAAATAGGAAAAAACTAAAAAGATGAAAATTCACTTCATAATGTGCCATCATGTTACAAAATTTCTAAAATCTGCAACTTATAATATATATTAGTAAATAACAACTAACAGATGCAATTTAACTAAACCTTTTTGTCATAAAATTAATTTGTCAGTCGATTTTTTTTTTTCTGAAATTGAAAACAGTATTCTTCCGGCTTACAATTTATAGATTTTGAGATATTTTTTCTTAGAATAATTGATCTACTTTAGTTTCAAAACTTCTTGTGGGCTGTTTGGTTCTCCGAGTTCGAAGTTCTGTTTTATCTAAGATATCGCCAAAGCATTCGAATAAAATTTTCTGAGTGGCTGACGAAAGATCGACCTTTGAAAAATTAAGCATCGCAATTTTTCGATACATTGCCTTTGCTTCACATCAAAATTAAAATTTCGATTTTCCGGATTCCGTTTGTTCCCTTACGTGATTTTGAAATTTAACACCTACTCGATTTTGATTTTTGACACTTTTGGTAGCATGATTTTGATAATGATGAAACAATGCTACCAAAGTGTTTGCTCATTCAGCTAACTATAAGGCGACCCCCAAAGACCTTCGAATTTGTTTGGAACTTTCTGTGGAAATGGTGAAAATTTCCTGAACAGATATAACATTATTCTAGTGACACTTTAAAACTACAAAACCTGTTGTGCGTCAAGGTGAAAGAAGTTACAAGGATGTTAGGTTTGCTTTAACTTTTTTGTCTATTTTCATACAAAATCAATGGAAATGTAACATAATAATCTGAATCCCGGGAAGTATTAAAACACTTTTCTCAATTTTTTGGTGTCTTCGATATTTTTTTTTTTTTTTTTTGATATTATATTGTTGGTATACCTTTATAAATTTAAAACTACATTCTTCAGTACATAAAAAAGTAAAAAAGTAATGGTGCTACCTCGAAAATTTATTGAGTTCATTTGAATATTTAAAAAAAATTTTCCCCTTGGAAGCCCCTGAAAAAGTGGCATGCCTCCAAGCTTTTAAAAATGACAAATAGACACTCTAGTCCGTACTACGAATAAAAAATGTTCTTATTTCAAATTTTGTTAAAATCCACGTTTTACTTAACAAACGAAGTTTATTTTTAAACCGACGGATCGATTTCGGAAGAATTTATCTTCAGGGATTCTAAAATGTGTTTCAACTATAAATTTTGAGTGTGATGTGTGATCTTATACTAACTGTACTTACAAAAATGCATCACTGTTTTTCGCTATTTAGATTTCTTCGTCCCTGGAATTTCACTTCAACCTTCCTTTACGGTTTAAAAAAGGACAATTAGCCGGATCAGCATTATGGCTGTACCTTCAAAACAAATGAACCAATTTCTATGAATAATATCAAAAAAAAAAAATTTATTTTAATTTTGATAGCGTCTGAAAATTGAGCCGAAAAACAAAATGGCCATTAAAATTGCAATTTTTAATATACATTGAGACCATGCCGATTAGAATAGTAAAATTTCACTATGTCAGCCAAATTTCAGCTGATTTAAAGATTCATAAAGTAATAAACGTTTTAAGTTTCCTGTATCATACGCCGGAAATACGAAAGGAAATTTAAGGAAATACAAAAATCAGTGACATTCTACTTAAAAACCATTATTTTTTTTACTCGATAATCAGTAAATATCCATAAAACTGGGCTGATAAATGAATAATTCAGTGAAAACCACGAAATCATTAAAATAATTAATTAATTTCATTTTTTATTATTTTTAATCACATTTGGAACCGCTAAAAATACACAATGAGAGATTTCCGGTATACGCCGTGCCTTATTTCAACACCAAATATGTAGATTTCATGTTCTTGAGCTATTTAGATTCTTATAATATTATTTGATATATAAACTCAAAGTTTTAGCTAAGTTGTTCAAAGGTGTAACGAAAAGCGTAAAGCTTAAATCGATATATCTCACATTCGGTCCTCAAAATGTTGAAATCCTATGATTTAGTACTCAAAATGTGGGTGTCCCAAAATTGCATAACGTCTGGGAATCTGGGTGTTCAACCTCCAAGTGACAGATTAAGGTGTGGAGAACAAACTTTTATATGGGGCTAACTTAATCAAATCATGTTAAGAGGCTCTGCAAACGCCATCTTTAAAAAAAGTCTATTTTTCAAAGATTCGATTTCGAAAAAATCTTATATTCACAAAGCTTAAATATTTAATATTTTTTTAAATTGTGGTAAAGTGGTTGTGGTTTTTTAAATTGTGGTAAACTACACGCAAAAAATATAAAATGAACCAAATAATAAAAGAAATTTAAAATCAGCAAGCTATTAAAAAAAAACTACGGTTCATAAATTTTTTACTCAACCTGGTTACCAACATGTACCCAGCATAAAATTTGTTTGATGCCGATGCCATCAAAAGATGCGGATTTGCTAAACAAAATATGTTACTTGTATCATTCCGTGAAGAGTTATTTACGATTCAATAATGATTATTAATCTCATTCTTTGATTACTTTTATTTAATTTATCCATGTCGACTTTACACACCTACTTGAAAATCGAAAAACTTGCAAAAACAACTTAGATGATTAAAGAAATCATCAGAAGACCATATGTCAAATTTATTTAAGCTTAATCTGACAACGGGAAGAGATTACACCTTTGATTATTTTAGGAAAAGTCAGAAAATTTCATGTAATTAGCTTCAACCGTTTTTGGAATATCGCATAGAGAAGGTATAGTTCGGGTCATATTCCAAGCAACCAAAAGTTCGGATATCTTTCAATACGAACTCATTTGTCCATATATTTAGAGCTGTACAAAAGTTCTGTGGGAAAAATGCTATTTTGGGATCCACGGAACTTCATTCTCTAACAAGTTTAGTCAATATTAAAAAAAAAGCTTTGTAGTACTGTTTTTGATTCTGTTTCCTTTTTTGGAAACTTTAAAGTTGATTTGAAGAAAAACGATCTACTTGTTACGTACTTCTCATTTTTCAACATCAAGTAGCTATCAAAGGGTTGCAAGTCGTTTTGTACAGCTCAATAGTTCAGAAAAAATCTCTGTTGTACCTACTATAAGTAAACTTGAAAGCTTTTAATTTGTTCCAACGGGCATCCAACAGCAACTTCGCAATATAGGAATTTAAAATTTTGACCACTTTTCAAAAACTAAAAATCTGAGAAACACTAATTAAAGTTAACAAGTTAGCGAAACTTACTAATGATTATCGCATTCCACGATTTGACTGGCCAATAAGAGAGATAAAAAAAAGTTCAAATCTCATCTAGTTCCATTTTCCCTCAGAATGATGCCATTGAATTTGTCCCACTTTCCCTCACAAGCAGAAAAGTTATCCCTCGGAAATGACATCAACTCCTGGGGGTGCCAATCAAATGACACTTTCCATCGTTCAAGGATATGATTACCTTCTATGTATTTCCGCAAAGGTGTAATACCGGTGTCCAGCCGTTTCATGCAGTATGGCATCGATTGTTATATGTATGTATTCCAAATATTTAAATATTAATTTTTGTCCGTTGTAGAATAAACTAAAGCACTTTAACATTCACAAAGGTATGCCTTATTTTCGAAATATCTAACTACCCTTTTAATAAAAAAAAAAACTTTCTCAATCTAATCAATAACATGTATGGTTCATATTTATAAGGATATCTCTTAGAAAAACTCACTCCCAATACACAATTAAGGCCCATTTGACCAAAATGCTACTGAGTGCAGCCTTTCAATATTACTACTATAATAACAGCAACATTTGGCAAAACTTACGATGAAAAATTATGCCAATCTAACGCACAGGTACTTCCATTTTTGAAAAAATATAAGATTTACGATGTTTTGTTTTAAAATATGATTTGACTATTACTCGACAATTTAAGTGAATCTAATTTTCAACATCAGATTCATAGTTCTAGAAAATAATGTGTCAGGTAGCGTCAATTACCCTAGGAGTGATGTTTCCCTTTTTGTTGATTGCACCGTAGAATCGTCAGAAGAATGGAGCACAACCCTTGCCAACTAACTAGCTGGGCTGGGAGTGGTTTTATTTCGAAATGACCTAGAAAATCAAAATGTGATGAAAAATTTTACGCTTCGTCCCTTTCCTTTCAAGATAAGTCAAAATCATGCGGAGATGGAAAAATCTTACAGGCGCGTTCAAATTGAATGATTTTTCTACGAATTAAAAAAAAATCAACCTATTGTCAAAAGAAAATTTTGAAAAGGTGCTAATTTAATTGTTTCATTTATGATTTCGTTGAGTTTAGTTATATTTAGGTTTGAAATTCGATCGAATTTGGACATAATTCTTTGGAATGCTTATTAAATGTCAAAACACTAAAACCATTTCGTCGCAACTAAATTAATTTCGCACACATGCTAATTTTCCGGATGCCAACAGTCCAATTAATAATTTGCCGCAAAACTACTGGTAGCAAGTGCATCAGCATTTCGCAAATGTCCCTTAACTAATGACCTCGAAAAACGGCCAATCCGAATGAGTATCAAGCCGAGCAAAATAAAACCCCTCTTATGTTTAGCTCGTACCCGTACACACAAATATACACGTCTGTTTGCCAGTGACCGTTCTGATTTGTGCTGCTCAAATGAAGTTAAATTTTAAAAAACTAACTATACTGCTGCACCAGAATTACTCATCGCTTCAATTAGTTCTACTGAAATGATGGTGCGATGAGCTCTCTCGCACATACTACATGCGGTAGGACCATTTTGATCCGCAAAATGTCTCATGAATTGGATTTTGGCGTATGACGATTTGTCATATCAATGATGGTAGATGACACAATAATAGTCTTTTTTGCATAATGCAGTTTATAACCCAGATTCAGATCTAAGTACTAGAACAGGATCTTTATGGGAGTCTAATAAAAACCAATGTGCCTCAGAATCAAAATACTGTAAGTAAATTCTTTGTGTTAATACCTTGTCAACTATCAATTTCAATCGGTCAACTTAAAAAAATCGCTTAAAGACGGATTGAGATGAAAATTTGCACGTAAGAGTTTTGGGAGATCAGTAATTTAGGGTGAGTGCTCCTACTTTGGACCTAGGGCCTACTTTAGTCCTAAAATGCCGAAAATTGAAAATAATTCATTTTGCTGACATAAAATAAAGATATTCCAATGCACACAATGAACTTTTATTCTTCCTGAACGCTACGGTACCGATTTTTGCCATTAAAAGTCCTTCTGATAAAATTTTCAACGTTTTTAAAAATGTACCTCTTCATCAGTGGTAAATCAGACAGCTCATTTAGTGGGGCGCGTATTGAGAAGTTAGAGTGTTTAAGGAAAAAACACGGTTTTTTACTTTCCAAGCCAAAGTTTAAAGGGAAATTAATTTCACTGTGAAGAATATGAACCATACTACCCATTTTTCCAAAAATTCATGAAAATTAATGGAAAATTCGGAAAATTTTCAAAGGGTCCAAATATAGGAAACTTTCGACATTGATGTTCCATGTTTAGACCTGACATCACCAAATCTTTGTATCAAAACCAACAAATCAACAATGTGGCGAATTTTTAATAGGGGCATAATTCAGAACCAATATTGAATATTTCCAACATTTTTGCCAGATTTACGCAAATAAACTATAAGTAAGTAAACACAATCAAGTTTCAGCTATCGTTTTTTGCTGATAGAGCTGACGGGGAATAAAAGTGTTTGTGATATTCATAACAGAACATTTAGTTTTTTAAATATTAAAAAGCGGTAATACTATTTTATGATTGTAATTTATTGAAGTTTACATTTAAAATAAATTTGTTTATTTATTTTCGAAAAATCAAACTTTTTATAGGAGTTTTAGTTCTAGGTCCAATGAAAGGAACCAGTCCAGTACCAAAATAGGAACAGTAGGTTCAAAGTTGGAAATTTAAATCATCCATATCGTTGCAAATCTTTCAATAATGGCGAAACCCATGTTGAAAATTTTCATTGAAACTTGCAGATAAGATCATGACTTATAAATGAACTTCCTGAAGGATACAAATTTCCCGTTCATTCGTGAGAAAACCTTGATTATTTTAAAACCACCGCTTAATGGGTCCAAAATAGTGCAACTAACCCTATTTTCGGTATAAATTTTTTAGGCAGGTTTGGCAAAAGAGGTCGTCAATATTAAATTTTGTTTGCGGCTTTGACGCTAATATACATTGGAAAAAATACATTGGATTGAAATGAAAATTTTACACATAAGAATTATAACCCAAAGCCACACTTGAGTGTCAATATGACACAATTGGAAGTTTGGCGACTTGGTCCTTTATTCAGATGAAATTTCAATTTTGCATCTTAACTTTTTTGTGGACGCACCTGAACGAAAGAACAAAAAACTCCCTAATTAGACCTAGAGTCTCGCTATTTCTTCAACCGATTTGTACAAAATCTATAGTTTAAGAAACCCTTTATATAATAAACCTTGAAAAAGTAATTAGTTATTATGAAATTAGATTCTAGTTGGTAAGAAAAATTAATCATTTTGTTTATTTATCTAGCTGAAAGCAGAAATATTGGAATAAATGAATTTAAACTTAAGAGTTTAGCTATCCAGCGTATTTTATATATCTCGGAAATATAATATCTTAAAAATTTAGAATAGTTCAACCCTTTCTTCCAGTACGTTTAACTGAGAATTTTCCTTATATTAGATTCTTCTGTCCCTGAATAATGTCGTCGTACAAGTATGTGCATTTGTTTACAACTTCCGGTCAAAATTGCACAAGGAGCTTCCGGACATCCGATTCCGCCAGCACATTCGAAGAAGCTTTCACATTGACATAAGATGGTAATTTTTTTATGAAGAAAAGGTAGATATTGCCGGAAAAATTGCTGTACAAGTACATATTGGCAATTGCATGAATCTTTAGTCTATTGCGAGAATCTGACTTGACAAATAAAACTTCGCACTCACTTGTACAATTAAATTCTTTTTGTAAACAATCATATGCCAAAAGTTGGAAAGGGAGTATAAGACAAAAGGACCAACATCAGAGTTTAGTTGCTTCAAATTATTTCTACTAAAAAATTTACATTCATACGCACCGTTACCATCCTCAACAAACTGCGCTGATAGCACCTATTTAGACCCCCGTGCAATTAATTTGCGTGCAGTAAAATCTGCTCACTGACGCAGATGATGGCAACCCTTGCCTAGTGGAGGAAGTGGTGTGGTCTTAATTATCTCAGGAAAATATTTAATTTATCGTTGAAAACTGCGGTTTTATGTTATTAAAAGTATAGTAGGATGAAAGTGAAGTTGCTGTGCAATGGAAACATTGAAAAAATGCTGAAAATAAGACAGAGCAGTGAAGTTAAAAGTAGTTTTAGTTCCATCCGATTGCCTCGTGAGCGAATTTTTCTTTTATTTTCGCTGAGTAGTGAGCCAATGTGTGTGTGTGTTGAAAAATACGAGCAGTACAGTCACTCACATATTAGGCAGCGGTGATAGGTGTGCGAGAGCGAGAAGCAAGCAAACCAAAACCGACTGGATGGATAAATTCAACACCTTCAAACCAGGCCTGCTTGGATTCCATTATGCCTCTTGATTGAATGATAGAGGACATTTGAGAGGCTTCTAGTGTTTTCGAAACTTCTAAAAATGTCCGAAACATTCCAAACCATATCCAACGGGCAGTTATGTTTCGGTCAATGAATGTGGCTGAATTGACGATGGCAGAGTTTGTGGTATGATCTTGGGAATAGAGGGATGTAGGACGTGTGATAATGTGACGCGATAACAGAGGATGTGTTGGAAATAAACAGCAGTTCTCGATATGATTTGGGATTGTAAGAAGGAAACAGCAAACAACGTGTGACAGAGAAGGCAGTTGCGCTTGCGCATGGAATCCTCCGCTGGAGAAGTGATTGTGTGTAACTGTGTTAGTGAATTTCTGTAGTTCAATGTCATGAACAATTTCATACAATGGATTCATAGCTGGACTTGTGATAGAGTAAAGAATTGAAAGTCTAAACATAATCCAATGTCCCATTTGGATATTGGGCTAGGTTTAGGCGGGGCTTATTGATAAGGAAAATAACCTCGGAATGTGCAGCTAGGTCTCTGTCATTCTGAAATGGGTTACTGGAATTTCAATAGAGCTATCACCACTAGCACCCGCATTTGACCAAGATTAATGAATGAGATTTAAATTGGTTCTCTTGCATAACATACCTGCCAGTTCAGGGGGTCGTTGGTTGGATCACACACACACACACAGTAAAATCTGCACACTGACGCATACATAGACAATGACATATATCGATATGCTTTACATCTTAAGATGAAATTGAATTAAAAATAATTACGTCAGGCGTGTCTAATAAAAAAAGTCGCTGCGAATCTGAAAAAAATGCCAACGTCGCTAGAACTGTTCTCGCAGTAGGCTTATGGGGGTTTCAGATCCCGGCAAAGTTAACGATTTGTCTATGTATCGTGTGACCAACATCTTTTAAATATGTGCTCGTCAATCTCGTTTTTTAGCTTTTTTCCCTCAGATTTAAGCTTTTTTTTGCCTTGAGTGCTTAGGAGATGAAAGCTTAAATCTGAGGAAAAAAGCTTAAATCTGTCAAAAAAGGGAAAAAAGGGGAAATCTGAGAGATGTGCTCCCCACAGATTGAATAACATTGCCGGGATGTGGTAAAAACACGCTCTCAAACCACTGGGCTCGCTATACACAGATTCCGGCAACGTTACACTATTTGTCTTTGTATCGTGTGACCAACATCTTTTAAATACGTGCTCGTGAATCTCGTTTTTAAGCTTTTTTTCCTCAGATTTAAGCTTTTTTGCCTTGAGAGCATAGGAGATGAAAGCTTTAATCTGAGCAAAAAAGCTTAAATTCGTCAAAAAAAGAGGAAAAACGGGAAAATCTGAGAGATGTGCTCCACATTGCCGGGATGTGGCTATACGTGAGAATTCTCTTTCTCAGTTTCTCATGTATAGTTAGCTAGTGTGAACCAAAGGCGAGACAATTCATGGGAGCTTTTCATCAACATGCCCTCTAGCCTAAAATTTCAACACCTATCAAGCCTTCTCCTATTGGCGCACTAATGCCTGTCTATCCACCTTTCTTTCAAATTTTTTTAAATAAATTCTCTCTAGTTTTCATTCCGCCGCACATGCCATTAAAATTAAAATCATAGAAAAAGTCAATGATTTCTTAATTTAAGCAATTTTTCAGTATTCAAAAAAACGCCCGAATAATCTATAGTTTGTTTTTACTAACATTCTAGTACCGAATCAGCAAACTACTGCGGCCTTCGTTATGAAATATTTGAGATGTTTAATACGGTAAATAATACCATCCACTGGTCAGATCTTTTAAAAATAGCGATTTTCTACGAGTTTCCAGGGAATCCAACCCTACCATGCATGCACAACACTCGATACTCCGGCATTTCTGCTTGCCATCCAAGGTTTCTAAAAGCGTATCTCAGGAACTTCTTTTGAATTCTCTAGTCTGTTGATATGAATGTTCTAGTATTAGACTATGCTACAACTTGTTCTATGTGCATCGAGAAGTTTAGCTTTGAGTCCAACTCAACTCCCGAGTCTTTTATTGAGGCTTGCCGTGTAACAAATAAGTCATTCCTCATGCGATATTCGTACATGATGTTGCTCATTTTCCGAGAAAAAGCAACAACGTTGCATTTATTTAGAGTCGTTGACTTTTAATCCAAACCTGCTGCAGCATTCCACAAACCTGTGTGTAGAGCATTTTGCAGAGTCGTGCAATCTTTTGGGTGGCGAATTGGTAGAAACATTCAACCAAGTAGGCTCACAACACAACAGAGTGGTAGAAACATCTTTAAATCATCAGCATACACAAGCGTGAACAATTGTTCTTGCCAAGGTCTTTAGAAGGCATATGAAGGAACAAACCGATGACAAATTTGAAATACCTGGAGATATTTATGTGTCAGTTTTTCCCGACCTTGAAGTGTCCATCTTACCTGACCTAGCAAGTTTGTTACTCACGCCGTCGACCAAAATTAGCTGGTTTTCCTCCAGGTTGTCAATGAGAAGCCTAATCAACATTCTACAGTTGAAATTGATGAAAGTTTCCGAAAATGTTGTATGTTATGGACTCTTTTCTAAGAAAACAAAATTACATAAAATTGTGCATCCTAAAAGTTTTCGTTGGTTTTGTTTACTGTTATAAAGGGTGATACGATCAAAATTTGGTCAATATCAATTTGACGTATTTCTTTCAATTTTGCATTTAAAAAACCTGAACTCCCCTCATTTTGAAGGTGTATGTGTGTAGAATGTTGCTCCTATTTTGATTTTGGAATTAACTCTTCAGTTGTCAAAATGCCGTCCAAGGAAGAAGAGCAGCGTATCAAAATTTTGCTCACGCATCGCTAAAATCCGAGCTACTCGCACGCAAAGCTGGCAAAATCGCTAAATGTAATTAAAGTGTTTGGGGAACGTTTGTCGACAGCCAGGAAGTCTGGATCGGGGGGAAATCGAAAACCGGAAGCCGCTGAGACGACAAAGAGAGTTGCCGGTAGTTTCAAGCGAATCCCTAACCTCTCTCTCCGAGATGCCGCAAATAAGCTGGGTGTATCGTCTACAACCGTGCATCGAGCCAAAAAACGAGCTGGACTATCGACTTACAAGAAGGTAGTGACTCCAAAACGCGATGATAAACAAAATACGACAGCCAAAGCGCGATCCCGGAATCTGTACACGACGATGCGGACGAAGTTTGACTGCGTGATAATGGACGACGAAACCTACGTCAAAGCCGACTACAAGCAGCTTCCGGGACAGGAGTTTTATACGGCAAAAGGAAGTGGAAAGGTAGCAGATATTTTCAAGCACACGAAACTGTCGAAATTCGCGAAGAAATATCTGGTTTGGCAAGCCATCTGTACCTGTGGCTTGAAAAGCAGCATTTTCATAGCTTCCGCGACTGTCAACCCAGAAATTTGCGTGAAAGAGTGTTTGAATAAACGTCTGCTGCCTTTCCTGAAGAAACAATGTTGTTCCGTACTGTTTTAGCCGGAATTGGCATCTTGCCATTACGGTAAAAAGGCCATGGAATGGTACGCCGCCAACAACGTGCAGGTGGTTCCCAAGGACAAGAACCCTCCCAACACGCCAGAGCTCCGCCCAATTGAGAAATACTGGGCTATTGTCAAGCGGAACCTAAAGAAGACAAAAAAAAACTGCTAAGGACTGGCTTTCTGCGGCGAAGAAGGTGGACAAGGTGGCTGTACAAAATCTGATGGCAGGGGATAAGCGTAAGGCCCGGCCCGGATTTAGAAAAGCGGAAGCCTAACTGAATATTTTCCCTGAATTTTATACTAATTAAAGTTGAAAAAGAAATTTAATTTGATTTTTTAAATAAACGATTTCACCGATTTACACGCGTTTTTCCTTGACCAAATTTTGACCGTATCACCCTTTAATTTAAATATCAAATAAACAACCCACTCAATGACGAGTCCTTCGCACGGGTCTGGGTCGTGCAATGTCCTTTTCGAAACTGAAATCAGTGCTGAATAAGCACTTTTCGGTGCTGTTTCCAGTGTCTAAATGTTCACTTTTCAAAACTGAATTGCATTAAAGTTTGCACAATAATGCATAAGACTGAATCAAATAAATATGAATTTATTTGAACACAGTTTAAACAATTATCGAAACGCTCCACTAAGATGTCATTTACCCTTATGTTGTCACGCGTTTCTAGTTCGGCGACTATGGTGGTCAGTCGCACATCAGATCAAACCCAGCTTAGAGCTCAAACTCGAAGATGACCTGTGCGACCATAATTCAACACTGCCATCGAACTAGAACTAGAATACTCAAAACGCGGCCGCCCAACGACAACCATCAGCTGTTCGATAATTTAACGTCTAGCAAAGTGTCTTCCTCGATGCCACTGCAATAAGTGATTTACAACAAACTTTTCTCTAATGACGAAATCGAGTCAGTCCCGCTTTTCGTAAAAGTGGGCCATATGTGAGGGAATTATGTTTGTTTGCCAGGAGGGGGACCAGCTGTGTTGTGGTTTGGTTCTGGGTTGTTGGTGGGGTTGATGGGCATAAACAGAGAACCTTTTGCCTTTTAGAACTTCTACACTTATAGTCGAAACTCTCCGCGATGAGCCAAACGAAACGAATCGAAACGAACGTTCTGCCGGCGCGCGGATTCGAGGGAGAATCGCTGAGAGAGCGAGCATGTCTGATGCGGTACCATCATAGAGTGTTATGACTATGCTGACCGATTGCTGCTGCTGGTGGTGTTTTAGTATACGTACTACTGGCCCTACGGTATCAGCGCCTTTGGCAATTGGCAGCTTCAAGCGCCAAGTTCGAAATTGCGTCCAAACAGACTCATCCGAGACCTAAGCTAGTGCTGAAGTAGCCTTGTGTTCCTTCCCTAGAGTTTCCCGAGTTTCTCGAATTTCGGTCGGTTCCGGTTCCGCGAGGCAAGAATTGACGACGACGACGTCCGCGCCCTTTCGTAAAGGTTGTTCTTATTAGTCACAGACGACTATCGTGGCGTTTCCTGGCTGTTAATCCGAGTAACGATTCCGGTTAGTAGTGTCCACACCCACGACGCCGACGACGACGGCGTGCTCATTGGACCGAGGAGTCCGGCGACAACGACGATGTCCAGCATTGGTTTTAAAATAATTCACTTCTCCTGTGTGCTGTGACATCTATTTGTATAATCGAGCGCGAAAGTCGGTTGGGCACGTGCTTGGCGAGGTACTCGGTGCAGCTGATTGGGAAGCGTTGAAAAAAAAGGGGATACTAAAGGCCAGGAAGCAGCACGACACTGACAGTGGAGAAGTGGGTGTGGGTGTGTTGGCTTGATCGGGACCCGTCAAATTACGCCTGCAAGGTAGACTAACCGGTGTGACACCGCTCCCATATCCGGCCGTTGTGTTACCAGACTTCGTCCCACTGCTGCTCCTTATCCCGTCCTATTGCACGCTTATCGCGGTCTCTCGTTAGTGTGATAATAGCGTGAAACGTATCCTTGCGTGAAGGCAAAAAGTGCCATTTAACCGCCTTTTGAGCGAGTGGAGCATAGCAGAGAAGATCCGCCGTTTGTGTGCCGTTGTGTGTCCTTGCGGCGAATAAACCTCGTAAATTCGACTTCTTGGAGGCGAAAGATTAAGTGATAAAACATACTCGTGTCCGCGCCTTCCCTTCTGCTGAAAGGATATCGACGTAGCGGCTTCCTCGTACGTATCTGCTGGATTATCAACCACGAAATAGAAAGCAAGAAAAAAACCAAACCGTTTCCCGGCCCAGCCCTTACACAACTATGTAGACCCGCCGAAGAAGTCTTTCTGCCGTTTTTTTTCGTGTGTGTGATTGTTTGTGTTCTTCTTGTTGTTGTTTCTATTGATGGGGCTAGTTCGCGTGAATACAATCTAATAATGATGATGATGGTGATGTTACTATGTGGTGCTGCTACCATAACCTCAACCCTTGGCACTGACGATGCTGCTGCTGCTGCTGGATTAATGGATAAAGAAATCTAGTCAATTTGCCGCCACCCATAGAATCGACATTGCTACTTCTGGTTGCTGATTTTGGCTTTTGCAACGGAAAGCCATCTGGAATTGCGACTGGAGCTCTAAAAAACCAGACGATCGAAATTCTACTAACGCTTGCGCTTGGCTGTGTACGTTTGGTTTGTGGTTTTCCATTGTGATAACATTGACTAATCATTTTAAGCGGAAATTTATTCAAGAAAGCAGTTTTAGGTGGGTCATTGTTTTGGCTTTTTATTTGGTACCTATCATAAAATTGAAAAGGACAAGGCCTAGCTGGATGACCTTTTTCTAGATAAAGAATCATTTTATAGGATTATGTACTTACTCCAAATTTGTACGTCTCGGTGGTCGAGTGGTTAGCGTGGTAAGACGGTAATCGCTGGTCCACTGATAGCATGGGTTTGATTCCCATCTCGGTACTGGGTGTTAAATGTTAATCTTAAGTTGTCCACGTCATTTATATTCAGTCTGTAAAGCCTTAATCGGCTAAGACGGTGTATGTCTTAAAAAAAAATTGCAATTAAATTTTTTACCGTTTTAAATGAAAATTGAATAAGTTTAAATTTCAGTTACTTAAGATTCATATATTTTTGTAAAACATTCATGATAGTGAACAGTATTTGATTTGAAGTCATATATTTTCATATCATTTAGGATGTAATAATCATAAAAAACGGCAATGTTAAAGTTCGCGAACTTTTTAAAACGTTTTTGCATGTCAAATCGGCTTCATTAATAATGAAATCAAACCAACTTAACATTTATTTAAAACTAAAAAACAACAATAAACAAAAGTTTTAAAAAAATTGTTTCGAATTCTTCTCTGAGGAGCGCTACAATTTCTCATTTTTAGATTTTTGAATAGGGTTACCAGATTTACCGAGGAGAGAAAAGGACAATTTGCCGGATTATTGCCGGATTATTGACTACTAAACCGATTTTCATAAACTATACCATTTTGAAATTGTAGAGATGTCTGCTATCAGATTCTTGAAAATTTGAGATTTGATTTCTATTCATAAAACGACATAAAGCAAAAAAAACCCTTAAAAATGGGTGTTTTGCATCAAAAATAACCGATTTAACTATATTTTTATTAGGATCACGGAGTTTTCATGAAATAATTGCCGTTCTGTTCAATTACTTTCAACTCCAACTTCCAACCGATAGTAATGAATAAATAATGAAGAGACTGATTGGGTGACCAATTCTAGTGTTAAATAATAAAGTTTTAACACACTGACCAAATCTGAGGTTTAACGACTTTTACTTTACGATTTTTGCTATCCTGAACACAATTTCTCTTAAATGTTCAATTTAAATTTAAACAAAATTATTAGAAATCAAATACTTCACTTCAATTTTAGCTCAAGAATTTGAAATCTGCTCGTTTGTGCCATTTTATGTTGAAATACTGGTTAGCGAATTTCTGAAATCTCTAGTTGTATGTTGTTCGCGGTTCTTCATGTGATAAAAATATTACAAAAAAGTTAAATTAAGTTTGTTTACATTGGTTTTTATGTTTTTATCGATAAAATAATTAATAAGCCCAGTTTTAAAAATATGAGCTAATAATTAAGTAAAAAAAACTATTTCTAGAAGAAAATCAATGATTTTTATATTTCCATTCACGTTATTCACGTATGACATTGGAAACCAAAAACTTTTTAAACTTTAAATCAATCTTTAAATCAGCCAAAATTTATCTGACATAGTGAAATTTCATTGTTTTGACCGGGATGGTCACGATAGTCGTTCAAAAACACCATCTTTTTTGTCTTTTGGCTCAACCAACAAAAATGAAATGATTTTTTTTTTAAATGTAGACGATTCCAAAATGGTATAACTTTTGAAAATCAGTTCAGAAGTTTTGAAGATATAGCCAATCCGTAAAGGATATTTATGTTTGCCATTCGATTTGATCAGTTCTGGAGCAATTTAAGTTGCAAAAAGTATTTTTTGAAAGTACCTATGTTAACTTTGTTGCCGATTTTGTGAAGTCATTATTTGGTTATCACTTTTGTAACCTTTTTTGACGTGATTTTTGTTGTGGCAATTGATATCATTTTGAAGAGGAAGGGAATGTTATAAGTTGTGGAACACTGGCTTATAACACGACGGCTGGACGGGAGACACACGACTGGTCTCACTGATGTATCTTAGTGAACTGAGCTTGTCATCCAGAGTCAACGTAGTAGCAGAAAGCAAGAGTGCGAGAGAGACAGGATTAGCTCTGCAACGTCTATGGGCCGAGAGAAAAGTGGCCAGCCTTGCCAGATCTACGGATTTCTCCGTAGTTCAACGGATTTTAAACATTTCTACGGAGCTACGGATCGATGCTCAAAATCTACGGGTTTTCAGCATTTCCTAAGGATTTTCTACGGATTATCGAAAAAAATCAAGGAATTTCTGCGGATAAATGAAAATTCCACCTGACGACCAAAAAAAAAGGTATCAAGTTTTATTTTGCCAAAATCAGTACATTTTTCGATTTTCTTCAAATCTACGGACTTGAGCGGTTTTCAATCTGGCAACGCTGACCGTGGCTCCGATGTGCATTGGCATTCACAGTAAATCCGCTACACATCTCCCCCTTACTCAAAAATTTAAAACAGAACCGAAACTCGTGTTTTCGGTTGGGCTTGTGATATAGCTAAGTTGGCATGTTTGCTGCCTCCTGAGCTGATGTCCATGAGTTCGAGCCCAAGAGTAAACATCGAACACAGCTGTGTTGGAAAAGGCTTTTAATAACTTTCCGCCAACTGCAACATTGATACAGAGTCGCGAATGCCATGAAAATGGTAAAATGACTTATATAACAACAAAACAAGGTTTTCGGTTTTTTTTCTGTATTGATATATTATGCTAGTATTCCTTCTCAAGGTCCACGAGCATCGTTCAAGATATCTTTTTTCTCACAAGAACGTCAAAAAATGGTTATAGTTTCTCTTTAGATAATCTAACGAAATAAGTTCTTAATACATTATCTTTCTCACTCGATGTACAGACCAAAGGTTAAAAAAGTTATTACGTTATTATGAAAAAAAAAACAAAACGTCATATGATTGTAAATACCATCTTATCTCAATCAATAGTCACTTGGACCCCTCACCCCAACCTTCCGTTCTAATCTTTTCTGTTTTCGGTCCCCCGTTCCAAGACTTTTTATCTTGAACCTCCGTGAGCAAACATAATATAATATTCGAATATCCTGATACTTCCCATTTTCTTGGCATTCATCAACTTTTGTCAATTTCTGGTTCAAACATTTTCATAAAACTACTTTTCACGGATATCTTATGCGAACCATTCGTTATAAGTACTAGACATCCCTAGCAAGTGAGTCAATACGAAGCATGTATCTTCTGGATTCATAGCAAATTTTCTTTCATCAATGAGAAAATTAATGAACTTAGCAACAAAATCTGCTCTCTCCAAAATCTTCCGACTGTCTCGGTTCGTCACTTCTGAGTAACTTACTCGAAGTTATTTCTCAAACCTCCCGCTGGTATGCGTTCTGCACACTACGCCTTGCGGAGTCTTTCCACATCCTGGCAACGCTATACAAACGGTATGGAGCACATCTCTCAGATTTCCCCTCAGATTTCCCCTTTTTTGACAGATTTAAGCTTTTTTCTTCAGATTTGAGCTTTCATCTCCTATGCTCTCAAGGCAAAAAAAGCTTAAATCTGAGGAAAAAAAAGCTTAAAAACGAGACCAACACTTAGTTAAAAGATGTTGGTCACGCGATACATAGACAAATCCTGTATCGTTGCAGGGACCTGAGTCTTTCCGAACTAAACAACAAGAAGGTTACGCAAATCGACTTTTATATAATGGGCATCAAGCTCTACAGGGTCCGGCAATTGAACTGCTACATTACTTCTACATCAATTATTTCGTTGCAAACGAAACAGTATTGAACTACCCCTCGTCGCTTTGTTTAGGGGCCATTCAAATATTACGTAACGCGTTTAGGGGGGGGGGGGGGGTATAGCAGTTTGTTACGGTAAGTAGATTCTGGATAGAAAATCTGAAACGAATGTGTTACGAGGAAGGGAAGGGGGGGGGGGCTTGAAAAAAAATCGAAAGTTGCTTTACGTAATATTTGAACGGCCCCTTACATTAAGTCTCAGCTATCATTGGATGAAAGTATTACTTTTGTAATCAGGTGTTATCCGGAAAAACGGATCTCGAACAGAAATTTAGCGCTGTGGTTGCCTTGCCTCTAGCTGGCAAACGGCAGAAGGACATCCTGCGTGAGCTGTCCGATGTAAGTGTGTGCAGAAGTTTTGTATACCGTACAGTTCAAAGATACCCGGACACCGGAAGTGCCAAAAACGGTATGGTGGAGGACGCCGACCTACTGTGGTGACACCTGCCATGGCGAAGATCGCCAAGAAGTAAGAGAAATCCTCGTCGTAGTGCTAATAAATTGGCAGCAGATCTCAACATATCGGATCGAAGTCTCCGTCGGATCCTGAAAGATGAACTTCAGACCAAGCCCTACAAGATCCAAAAGGTTCAAGATCTTACGGTGAAGCAGAGACAAGAACGGGTAAAGAGAGCGAAGGCGCTGCTGAAGAGGGCCGCGGAAGGAAGGCTGAAGAATATCGTGTTTACCGACGAGAAACTCTTCATCGTACAGCAGTTCGTTAATAAGCAGAACGAGAGTTTGGTTGCCAAACAGATCACGAAGCCATGCCGACTTGCTGACGGCCACCCGACGACAGAAACCAGCATCGGTGATGGTTTGGGCTGGAATCACCCGCGAAGGCCGGACTCCGCTAATTTTTGTCCATGAAGGAGTGAAGATCAACCAAAATTTATATCGGGAACTAGTTCTACAGAATGTCGTCGAACCGTGGGATCGTCGACATTTTGGTTCCAGGGATTGGGTTTTCCAACAGGACTCGGCGCCGGCTCACAAAGCGAGGAAAACCCATCTTTGGATCTCGCAACATTTTCCAGGGTCTATTTCGAGCTCCGAGTTCGCCAGACCCGAAACCTATGGACTTCGCTGTTTGGAGTATGTTGGAGGCCAAAGTCTGCTCTAAGAAACATGAAGGTGTGGAGATCCTGAAGCGACATCTCGTGGTAGCCTGGGATTAAACACCACAAAAATACCTGCGGGCCTCATACGATGCGTTCCTCGACCGTCTGCGGCGAGTGGTTAAACTCAAGGGCGAACATGTCGAACTTTACCAGTGAATTTTCAAAAAGTAATTTGTTTTCAACAGAAATTGAATGAATTTGAAATAAAAAGTTGTTGTTTTGATCAATTAATATGTTTATTTCAATGTAGCACTTCAATCGCCGGACCCTGTAGACATATTTTAATGGTCCTCCCGATCCATAAATTATGTGGTTTCTCTAACCAACCTTTAAATACTGAAAATACATCTACAGACTTATTTTGATTCAGTCCCTAACCAACTCGCTTGATATTCAAACCAAATTTTTAAACAGAGTTCTTAGATTATTAGTTTCTGCAAATCTCCTATTCAACGCGAACACCACCAGAACTAGTCAATCAGGTAGACTAGTTTTTTTACAGGTATTCCGGCATCCGTGTATATACCTGGCCAGCTGGCAACTGATTGAACATTCTTGATATATAGTCAGTTATATGAAGAAACACATCGTAAATACCTGTCGGTCACTTATGGGATTCTAACCCAAAAGTTTTCTTGCCGTTACCGGGAATCGAACCCAGTACGCCTGGCATACCAAAACCAGACTTGCGCCAGCCTATCCGCTAGACAACATCGGCGCTATTCAAACCAATTTTTTTAACTGGACTATCCAAAATATTAATGCTCAAAGCACAGGTAACACTGCCTCACACAAATTCAACTGATAACCAAAACACAGAGTAAAGGTAACCATTAGAAAATTTTTAATGTTGGCCATGTTTGGACAACGGTCCTCCCGATTCGACGGAGTTTGACTTAATCTTCGGATTATTCTTCATGTTGGTCCTTCCAATACAACGGAAATTCTTTAAGTGGTTCTTCGGAACACTCTTCATGCTGGTCCTCCTGATCCAACAAAAATTCGTAATGTTAACCTTCAGAACACTCACTTTACTATGGTTCTCCCGATTCGACAGAGTTTGTTAAGGGAATCTTCGGATCATTCTTTATGTTGGTCCTTCCGATCCAACTGAAATTCTTGAAGTGAACTTTTGCATCACTCTTCATGTTGGTTCTCCCGAATCGACGTAAATTTCGACGAAAATTCGTATAGTGAACCTTAAAAACACTCATCATGATACAACTCCCGATCAGACGGAAATTTTTTAAGTGAACCTTCCGGATCACTCTTCGTGTTGGTTGACCCGATTCGGACGAAATTTATTAAGTGAATCTTCGGAACACTTTTCATCGGGAGGACCGATCCAGCGAAAATTCGTAAAGTGATCCGTCAGAACACTTTTCATGTTCCCAGCTAACATGAAATCGTAATAGAAATGATAAACCAAATCGAATATTAAGACATTTTCGATAACCATCGTAAACAAGTTGGGAGTGACTTTATATCATTTCATTTGCCCTAGAAAAGTTGAATCGAATAGCAATTTAATCAATTCGTAAATATGTCTCCAAATAGTTGAGAATGTGCTAATTCGACATTTACGATTTGAGTGAATGAAATTATCGATAATTGAGCGATCCTTCCTTTGACGCGTTCGTGAACAAAAAATTCTTACATATAGAGCTATAGCGCGAATCACATCGACTGATGAGTTGGCATCTTGGTAAGATACCGGACAGCCAACTCAAAGGACTGGAATTCAAATCTCGGTCAAGAATTTTTTTTTTCGTTTTAATAAAATTACTTAAAATCTTATATTTTGCTTTTTGTGGGGATATCGAATCGTTGGAATCTTGTCATTGTAGATTGTATATTGCCTCCACTTTGGTAGCTATATGTTATTTTGGTAAGTTTAATACAATCTTTTCATCTTTGTTTGAATAATTCTGTTGTTGTTATTTGTTTTGAATATTTGTTTGAATAATTCTGTTGTTCCTGCGATTAAGAGGGTATAAATGTTTGCTGGGTTGGTCCTCCTGATCCAACGAAAATTCATTAAGTGAATCTTCAGAACACCCTTCATGCTGGTCCACTTCCATCTGTACCGTTGAGCCGTCAACACGTACGCCGGAGCATCGTATCGTTGCTGTGTACCTGCAGGAACATTTTACATTATTTATTTTTTCCTTACCTGTATTTCAATCAGCACTATTCAGTGCTAAAATTATTTTCATTTTCTTTTATTCATATTTTCTCTTTTCTTTCCAGCATGGGGAAGTCTTCGGCCGGCTCAAGGGCCGGAAGAAAACGGATTGCTGAACCTAATCCAGGGCCATCTGCCAAAAAAGTTGAAATTTCCAATTCATTCGATGTCCTTCATAACATCGGTGATGAGGAAATATTCATATTTAATTCTGATAAGAGTACTAAGAAACCTTCTTCTTCTTATACTCTTAAAAACGAAAAGATTCCACCAATAACGGTCACGATTCCTGACTTCAATGCCTTTCGAAAAGAAATCGTCACTTCCGTCAAGGATGTGAAGATTTCTTTTCAGATCGGTCGAAGGGGAACTGCTCGTATATTGGCGGAATCTTTTAATGATTTTCAAAAGGTTTTAAATTATTTGAATAATAAAAAACACCAATTTTTTACGTACGACGCTAGAAGTGATCGTCCATTTAAAGTTGTACTTCGTGGTCTCACTGGCGATCAGACACCGGATGAGATCACAGCTGAATTAAATTCTTTGTTAGGTTTTTCTCCAATTCAAGTAATTCAAATGAGGAAAAGAACCAACACGAATAATACCAGTAGTGTTGGTTTTGCTCCTGAACTTTATTTGATCCATTTTAAAAAGGATCAGGTTGATAATTTGAAAATTTTGGAAAAGGCTCGTCTTATGTTTCATTGTCGAGTCAAATTCGAACCTTTTCGTAAATCTTCTACCAATTTTTTACGAAACATTACGCAATGTCGTCGTTGTCAAGCTTTTTGTCATGGCACTAAAAATTGTAGAATGAATGCCAGATGCATGTTTTGCGGCTCATTCGATCATGAAAAATCTAAATGCCTTTTTGGTGGTGATAAGCCAAAAACAGAATTTTTTAAGTGTGCGAATTGCGCAGGTAATCACTCCTCGAATTCGCTAGATTGTCCCATCAGGGCAAAAATTATTGCTTCTAGGAAAAATCCCAAAGTTTCCAGAAAAGTTTCTTCTCCTCCTTCCTCTTTTTCGTCTTCACACGTCGGGCCGGCAAACAACCTGCCTGTTCGCGGTCAGCCTCGGTCGACATTGGAATCACGGCTGGGTAATACTCGAAGTGATTTTAATGTTACCTGTGCTGAATCTGCGCCCCAGACTCGTTGTTTATCGTTCTCAGAGGTGGTTGAAAATGGGTTTCCCTCTTCAGGTTTAACTAATAAAAATGGGAAAAAACCAAGTCTCAACGTTCATGCGAAGGCTTGGGAAAATCCCCGAAATTCAAATACTTGTTCTTCTCCTTCATTTTCTGATCCTAACAATTTTGTTGATTTGGGTGAGATTACTGAGGAAAAATTAAAATTTTTGCATCAAAATTTAATGGAAATGATGCAACTTATGTTGAAAGCAAATTCAATGTTTGAAGCTTTCCAAACTTCTTTTAATTATGCTAACAAAATTATTATGACTTTACGATTCCCTCATGGATCCAAATAGATGTTTAAATATTATGAATTGGAATGCTAGATCTTTGCTGGCTAACCAAGATGAATTCTTTCTATTTTTGAAAACTCAAAACATACATATTGCTGCCATCACTGAAACTTTTTTAAAGCCAGACAATAACTTGAAAAGCAATGCTTTCTTTAAAATTTTACGAAATGATCGACTTGATCGACAAGGTGGGGGTGTAGCTATTGTCATCAATAGTCGTCTCAAATTTAGACTTCTTCCTTCTTTCAATACAAAAGTCTTAGAAACAATTGGAATTGAATTAGAAACTTCTATGGGGAAAATTATAATTGTTGCCGCATATTTGCCTTTCCAATGTAGCGGTGAACAGAAAAATTTTTTGAAGGGAGATTTACAAAAACTCACCAGAAATAAATCTAAATTTTTTATTATTGGTGACTTTAATGCAAAACACCGATCTTGGAATAATATTTCATCAAATTCAAATGGGAATATTTTGTTTAATGACTGCTCTGCAGGTTATTATACTGTTGAATATCCTAATGGGCATACTTGTTTTTCTTCAATTAGAAATCCCTCCACAATTGATTTGGTTCTAACGGATTTAGGCGAGCATTGTAGTCAATTAGTTACTCATGCGGACCTCGATTCAGATCACCTTCCAGTAACATTTTCTTTATCTCAAAGTCCCATTGAAAACCCTTTAAAATCAACTTTTAATTTTCAAAAGGCTAACTGGGAGCGATATATGAATTTTATTGAACGTATTTTAGATGTCAACGTTCCACTGAATTCAATAGAAGATATTGATTTGGCTGTAGAAAATTTGACAACTTCAATAGTCAATGCTAAAGCCGCTTCAATACCTAAAGTTAAACATAAATTTAATCAACCTTTAATTGATGATGATCTTCAGTTTTTGATACGACTGAAAAACATTCGTCGACGTCAATATCAACGAACTAGGGATCCTTATTTGAAATTAATTTATTGCGACCTTCAAAAAGAGATCAAACGTCGTTTAAATTTCATTCGTAATGAAAATTTTGCTAAAGCAGTAGAGGATATAAAACCCTACTCAAAGCCATTTTGGAAATTAACTAAAATTTTGAAAAAGCCCCAGAAGCCAATTCCTACTTTGAAAGATGGGGATAAACTTCTTTTAACTAATTCAGAAAAGGCTCAAAAATTAGCCCAACAATTTGAGTCTGCTCATGATTTTAATTTAAACGTTGTAAGTCCAATTGATGCTCAAATTTCCCTAGAATTTGATGATATTCTTTCCAAGCAAAATGTGTTTGAAAGTTCTTGTGAGACAAATATTGATGAACTTAAATTGATTTTCAAAAAATTTAAAAATATGAAAGCTCCAGGGGAAGATGGGATTTTCTATATTCTTATTAAAAAGTTGCCTGAAAGCACTTTAAATTTTTTAGTTAAAATCTTCAACAAATGTTTTCATTTGGCTTATTTTCCTAATAAATGGAAAAATGCCAAAATAACTCCAATTTTGAAACCTGGAAAAAGTGCTTCAGAGCCTTCAAGTTATCGACCAATTAGTTTGCTTCCTTCTTTAAGTAAACTATTTGAGAGAGTTATTTTGAATAGAATGATGATTCACATTAATCAGAATTCTATTTTCCCTGATGAACAATTTGGTTTTCGTCATGGACATTCTACTACACATCAACTTTTGAGTGTAACTAATATGATTAACGCTAGCAAATCTGAAGGTTATTCAACTGGTGTTGCTCTTCTTGATATTGAAAAAGCTTTTGACAGTGTTTGGCACAAAGGTTTAGTAGCTAAATTAGCTCGATTTGATTTTCCTGTATATCTCACCAAAATTATTCAAAATTATTTGACTAGCCGAACCTTACAAGTAAGCTATCAAAATTCATGCTCTGAAAGGACACCCATTAGAGCTGGTGTCCCTCAGGGTAGTATACTTGGGCCAATTTTATATAATATTTTTACTTCTGATCTTCCTGATGTACCAGAAGGAAAAGGTAGAAGATTATTTGCTGATGACACTTTGCTTTCAGCCAAAGGTCGAAATTTACGGGTGGTACGCAGTAGATTGCAACAAAATTTAAATTCCTTTTTGAATTACTTGAAAATGTGGAAAATTTCTCCGAACGCTTCCAAAACTCAACTTATTTTATTTCCCCATAAGCCAAGAGCAAATTTTTTAAAACCTAATGAAAATCATTCCATAACTTTTAATGGGGTTTCATTAGAATGGTCTGATCACGTTAAGTACTTGGGACTTACACTTGATCGGAATCTTACTTTTAAAAATCACATTGACGATATTCAATCTAAATGTAATAAATACACTAAATCTCTTTATTCTCTCATCAACAGGAAATCCCGGTTGTGTCTGCGAAATAAGATGCTCATCTACAAACAAGTTTTCCGACCAGCGATCATGTATGCAGTTCCGATTTGGTCTAGCTGCTGCGCGACGAGGAAGAAAGCCATCCAGAGGATTCAGAACAAAGTTCTGAAAATGATTTTGCGGCTTCCACCTTGGCACAGCACCGAAGATCTTCATCGGATTGCGGGCATTGAATCGATCGAAGAGATGGCCAACAAAATCATCTCCAACTTCAGAGGCAAATCGATGCAGTCTGCCATCGCAGAGATTCGTTCTCTTTATGTTTAGTTTAATTTTAAGATAGTGTTTAGTTTTAAGTATAAAATATTTTTGCTATTACAGGTCGTTCTCCTACATTAAAAACTTGATTGCGCTCAGCAAATTAAAATCTTATAAATAAATTTTTATAATCTAGTTACTTATAGGGCTATGAACAGTTCATTATTGAGCTGAACACCTAGTTTAATGCAATAATGTAATATAAGTGTAATGATGATTTGATACAAATAAAGACATATTTAAAAAAAAAAAAAAAAAACCCTTCATGCTGGTCCTCCCAATCTAATAAAAATTCGTAAAGTGATCCATCAGAACATTCACTTTTCTATGGTCCTCCTGATTCGACGGAAATTTGTTAAGTGAATCTTCGAATCACTCTTCATATTGGTTTTCTCAATCCATCGAGAAGTCGAAAAGTGAACCTTCAGAACACTCTTACTGTTGGTCCTCCTGATAAACGGAAATTCGTAAAGTGACTTTTCGGATCACTCTTCATGTTGGTCCTCCCGATTCGATGGAAATTCTTTAAGTGAACTTTTGGATCATTCTTAATATTGATCCTCCCGATCCAACTAAAATTCGTCAAGTGAACCATAAGGGTACACTTCATGTTGGTCCTCCCAATGCCATGGAAATTCGTTAAGTGAATCTTTGGGACACTCTCCATGTTGGTCTTCCCGATCCACCGAAAATTCGTAAAGTGAACCATCAGAAAACTCTTCATGTTGATCCTCCCGATCCAACGGAAATTCTTTAAGTGAACATTCGGATCACTCTTCATGTTGGTTCTCCTGATTCAACGGAAAATTGTTAGGTGAATCTTAAGAACACTCTTCATTTTGGTCCTCCAGATCAAACGAAAACTAGTAAAGTGAACTTTCAGAACACTCTTCATGTTGGTCCTCCCGATCCAATGGAATTCCCTTAGGGGGGTGGGGGGGGAGGAGGGTCTAATGGGTAAAAAAAACACCATTTTCACGATTTTTTTCTAGAGCTATCGTTCAAACAAATGTATTCAAATTTTTTGCATTATACAAAGCATTGTTAAAAGAACATTTACTAATTTTTTCGTACAAAAATATTAAAAAAAATGAGCCGGTGACGAAGCACTTTCGAGGATGCCTTTTAGAAAACAAGATTTGCGGTGGACACTGTATCTCAGCACAGAATCATCTGAAGCCAAAAAATCAGAGCACAATATTTTTAATAGATGTTTTTCTGGACCCCAACGTTTTTATTTAACTTAAAAATTTTTTTATTAAATTTTTGTGGCTGTTTGAAGTAAAAACTATGATTTTTCACAAAAAAATCTGCCATTGATTATCTGTAAAATCTCACCAAAGTAAAAAAAAGAAAAAGAAAAACGTTGGGGTCTGGTATTTAATATGTAGAAAATATGTTCCAAAATTGAAAAGAATCGGATAAGTAGTTTTCAAATGACGATGTCCACGGACTTTAAAAATGTGCTTTCGAGAAAAACGCGTTTGAAGTTTCTGCTCTTGCTTTCTTGCAGTATTAGATAGGAGGAGATAAAGGCCTATAATTTCTACAGATTAGCTTCAATTGACTTGAAAATTTGACACAACATTCTTGAAATGTTTTACAATAATAAAATAAAAAAAATAAAAAATCGATTTTTTGAAAGTATTAGACCCTACCCCCCCTTAAGTGAATTTTCGGAACATTCTTCATGTTGGTCCTCCCGATCCCTCAAGTAGTCGTAAAGTGAACCTTCAGAACACTCTTCATGTTGCCATGTCTTCCAAATTTGATAACTACGTGTTAAGAGATTATAATTGTTTCTATTCAGCTATTGATGAAGTCTTCCATAACTTGGAATTTGTTTACATGGTTTACACTATCTCTTCCTGCGCGAACTGAACAATTTCTACATTGTTCGAAAACTTTCAATTTAATTTGCTTTTTGTTGATAATTTCTACTGATCTAACAGTTCTTCCATTTTCATGGACTCAATACGCTGTTAATTTTTTTCTTCCGATATAATCACCTTATAAAAAGAGTTCATTTTCAAAAGTTTTATTTGGAAATATTCGTAAGCAACTGTAGCCAATCTTCCGCAGAAGATTCCTCAGATTAATCAAATAAAAAGGCTGCAACATGTAGAAGTAACAGTTACGCTCAAGGTAGTATAAAAACTTCATTGTTGGCTCACTTTTATTGACATTTGAACCATGAAGATCATTTTGAATTGTATATTGTTTAATTGGTTATACTTTTCTTACACTATACTTACATTTTAAGTCAAAAACGCATACCCCCTTATTCTGCGCCGCGCGTGAGGTGACGATAGTCGAGTCGAGTCGGAGTCGCGTGAGTCTTGTCACCTTATTCCCGAAACAGATGTGACAGAGCATACGATTTGTCACTCACGGTGACTACTAGATTAGGATAATAACTCAAAAAGTTAATTCTAAAAGACGTTTCTCACCTAAAGTGACTACTGGAATCGGGTGACTCGACTATCGTCACCTCACGCGCGGCGCAGAATAAGGGGGATAGTTTCGGCAGAAAATCGTGTTGATCGTATTTTTTCATCTTTTATCCCTGTGTGAGCTGTTGAATTACTTTAGCGATACACAGTTGAAAAATCCTCTACAGCCAAATCAACTTCAACTAAACGCTAGTTTGTCGTAGTTATCGATGTTTATGAGCAAGATTATAAGTTCAACCAAAAATCTGAAATATGGAAGAGCAAACCATACGAATTTAGATACCAACCTGTACAGTTTATTATCCGTGTACTTTCTCCGAATAAATCGCTGTTGTGTTTTGTTCAAGTATTGCTTTTTAACTTTGTTATTGAATGTATTATTTTTTTTTTTTTCATTCATTTCATAGAAAATTACAAAAATTCTTCTGTCGGTATCTGACTTAAACTGATCTGATTCCAATCTTATCTGTTCTTAAACTGATCTGATCTTACTTAGCAGCTTTAAAACCATAAAACCTATATAGAATTTAGCGAAGATAGTTTAGTTTCCCCCAAATCTCATTACTAATAATAGTTTTCATTCATTTCAGGTAAATTTGACGTTCGAATCAACTTTCCATTTCGACTGGTAAATATTTCCAATCCTTCAATCATGTATCAGAAACCCTAGCTTCTAACTTATAATAAATAGCGTATCACAAATCTTATAATCTAAAACTGAGGAAAAAACTTAATAGTAAAACCTAAATAAGAGCGAACACCAAATGTGTAGAAAAACCATCATCATGTCATTCGGTACCTGTCCATACGAGACGAGATGTGACACGATTTTGATTTCCACCCAACAAATGTCATCAGCTGCACTTAAATATAGCCTGCAATTTCCACCATATGACAGCGCCGTCAAGCCATTTCCGACCAAAGAAACTGACTGACAACGGCCATTAGATCTTTAAACGGGACGAAAAATACAAAAATCTCTATTAATAATTAGTAGCAACAAGCTTGACTAATGGCTAAAACTAACCCTTTCCCAAAATGTAATCCACTAACAAGTGATGACCAAAAAATTCCGAGCGCACTCGGATGTATTGCCCATTCACGCATTTGTGCTGCGCATTCCGTTTATACCTTTAAGAAAAAAAAACCGCAAATCAAAAATGGTAAAATCAACTATTTATCAACACTGTTTATATCATCTGATGAACATGTTTTTCTACGAGTGGTTTGTGTTGTTTTTGGTATGATTTGTGTTTGTTGCTGGAGGCGAATCGATTGCCTCCTATCGCACACACTAAATACGCTACTCGTTGGAGATAAATGAGCCGTGTTATTAATTACGACTGTTTGGTTGGGCCTTTCAGCTAGGCATTTGCCCAGAAGTGGCTTCGGCTATCTTTCCGAGAGTGATTAACGGCCTGGTTGAACTGCAAATCGATGTTGATCTAAGGATGTGGAGGGGGAAGTTGGGCGAAATGAAGACAAAGTTGTTCTAACATTACCAGTGGCAATGAGTCATCGACACACTTAAAAATGTGGTTGAATGAAAATACCTGAGAAAAAATTCTTTCAAACAAAATTCAAAACTTTTTTGTGTCTAAAACTACAAGCAAAATGTCCATTGAATATTTTAACTTGATTAACAGCAATAATTTTATCTTCCTACATTAGTTAGATACATTTCGGATAATTGCTCAGATTCGTTCTTTACCAAACCCGATATAGAGATGGCAACATGATTTATTTAGATACATTCCACATTGTTTTTATTTTACAGAAAAAAGGATTGTTCTGCATTTTTTGACTGAGTCGATTTGGGGTCATTTCAAAATTAATAAAACCCTGGGCCTTGAAAGTTTCGTTTTTGATAAAACTCATGATTTTTTGCGAAAATTTTACATGAGTAAATTTGAACTTTCAAATTTGTATGAACAAATTGAGTATTTTGTTCAAAAAATTAACATCATTTTTGTTTCTTCTGTGGAGCCGATCATGGTAACACTAGTTTACAGCATTTTTGAACTTAGTAAACTGAAGGTCATTTTTAATGTAAAATCGGGCGCTGAATCCAAAAATGAAATTCAAAAAAATCTCAGTAGAACCTTTTTTGAGTTATGCTCCAAATATGAATTTTTAGAAAAATAAAAAAAGTTCTTGTACTTAGATTAAAATATCTCGGACGGTATAACAGTAATTTAAAATTTCTCTTCTGCATATTTAAGGTGAATAAATTTTCTATCGATCGTCTGAACACTGTTTTTGCGTTCGATCAACAGTATCTTTGATATTAGTGACTTTATGATAGAAAAAATTATAAAAAACGCATTTTTTTAGAGAAAATTTTGTTTCAGTGAAAGTTTTAGACTCGATGGTAACATTTAAAAAATCTGATTTTCTTTTACTCTTGAATGTCAATTTAAAACAAAGATTTCAAGTGGTTATTTATCAAAATCGGTTGAAAATTCAAGAAGTTATAACTACTTTACCATAACAGTATTTTTTTGTAGTTTTTCATAATTTAACGAACCGCAGTACACTTATCATGGTATATGAAGAATGAAACATGATAAATCTCTCTCGCTCCAAGTCAACATTATTTATTAGCTTACCAAAAGGTCACATGCCAAATTTCAGGAAGATCTGACCATAGGGAGGGGTTGCTTGAGTCTCAAACATGAATAAAATTTTAAGGTATTTTTCCCGGGAGGAACGAAAAATATTGGTTTTTCATCAATAATTTTTTTCATCACAAGCCGATTGTTTTTGATGGTTGATTTTCTCAAAGCCTAAGTTGAGACAAATATTTCACCCAAAGACTGTAACTCAATTGGGTTTGAAACAGGAAAGTTATTGTGGTTCCAAGATTGTATTTTTGTCGAAAATTCTCGTATAAAACGCAATGCGTAAAAAGTACTCATTGAGTGTTCGACAAAATTTGCGACCTTTGAACTGCAATAACTTTTTCCCTTCAAGTCCAATCGTGTTGCAGTCTTCGGGTGAAATATTTGTCTCAACTTGAGCTTTAAGAAAATTAACCATCAAAAACAATCGGCTAGTGATGAAAAAAGTTATTGATGAAAAACCAATATTTTTCGTTCCTCCCGGGCAAAATACCTTAAAATTTTATTCACGTTTGAGACTCAGGCAACCCCTCCCTATGGCCAGATCTTTCTGAAATTTGGCATGTGACCTTTTGGTAATCTAATAAATAATTTTGACTTGGAGCGAGAGAGATTTATCATGTTTCATTCTTCATATACTATGATAAGTGTACTGCGGTTCGTTAAATTATGAAAAACTACAAAAAAATACTGTTATGGTAAAGTAGCCATAACTTCTTCAACTTTCAACCGATTTTGATAAATAACCACTTGAAATCTTTGTTTTGAATTGACATCCAAGCGCAAAAGAAAATCAGATTTTTTAAATGTTACCATCGAGTCTAAAACTTTCGCTGAAAAAAAATTTCTCTAAAACAATGCGTTTTTTATAATTTTTTCTATCATAAAGTCACTAATATCAACAATACTGTTGATCATAAGCAAAAACAGTGTTCAAATGACGATAGAAAATTTATTCACCTTCAATGTGAAGAAGAGAAATTTCAAATTACTGTTATGCCGTCCGAGATATTTTAATCTAAGTACAAGAACTTTTTTTATTTTTCCAAAATTTCATATTTGGAGCATAACTCGAAAACGGTTCTACTGAGATTTTTTTGAATTTCATTTTCGAATTCAGCGCCCGATTTAACATTAAAAATATTGGTCAGTCAATCAAGTTCACGATTTTTTTTAAATTTTGTAAACTAGTGTAATAGGTTTTGTGCCAATTTATTCATTCTTTAAGAATTTTTTTTGATGAATAACTTTGTCGAACACCTTAACTTCGTATCTCATTACGCGAAAAGTTATTAGCTGTTGAATAGGGCTATGTCTTTTGACATTAAAAATCAATCAATTCAACTGACATAACTGATTGTGCTTAGTCTCGTTAAAAATTTAATATATTCGTCGTTTTATCAAATGGAATTGAGTTAGCTACTAGGTATGTGCTTTGAAGCAGTTCTCTTAAATTCAAAACGGATATTTTTTCCTGATCGAGAATTTAAATTTCAAATCGTGAGTAAATGATTTTTGTTTAAATTTATGCTTTATTTATGATACGTTCTGAAAGAAATTTTGGAATTAAGATTTAATTTCTTTTTTAATCTGGTTTCATTTTTATGTCCGAAGATAAAAATTCCTGTTTTATTGAAATTTTTATTCGTATTCGTTTTTTAGTGTTTCACTTATGTTGATTTCAAATTTTTAAACTAGACGGCTTAGAATTTATCTTCAAGCAATTTTCTTAACCAGAATTAGGAACATCTATTTGAACAATTTATTAATGACTTTCAGAAAAAAAAGTATTATTTTGAATAATTGATCCTGATTCATTTTAAATCGTTACAGTAAAATTCATTATTTACTCAAGTCTGTGTTATGGTCATAAGTATGAAAATAGTTTAAGAAACAAATTTTTTTATTTATTGTGCATTTTTGGTATTGTTATTATTTGCTATCTAAATTTAAATTTTTAAAACACCCATCCCCCAAACCAGCCCCCTCTCCCCCCTGGACGGGTCCTTCGCACGGCTCTGTGCAGAGCTTATCTAAATCAATTCCAATCACATTCGTGGAAACTAAATAAAATGAAGGACAAAGTCCCAAAAAACATTCAAACACAACTGCCACCGACTGTAGCCTAGAGGATAGCGTTGAAGTCTTCCGAGACAGAGGTCATGAGATCGAATCTTGGTCACGGCATGTTGGCTGGTGGTTTTGGCATTAGTAAGATGCTAGCCATTATATCCTTGAAAGATGTACTATTTAGTCTTAAGTACAATTTAGATCTCTTCAAAGAAACATGAAGTTTTACTGAGATCCTATATGTGTGCGTTTGTTTATAAAAATCAAATATTTATTGTAAATATAAAATTAGAACTAAACAGTTAAACTCTTTGTTCATAAAATTTTTCAAACATTCCATGGAAAAACCAGTATCTTTGCATGGCCTCATGTTTGATAATATTTATACAAATTTGCCTTATTTCAAGAAGTTTAACTCTATCTCTGAAAAATGCGCTTCTCGTAAACAATAAATTTCCTAATAGTACGATTGGAGCAAGAAACTTTTAGAATTACAGTGGGGCGAACAGTATTGATTCGTTTTTAATCAAGGCCGTGCAAACAGTTGAGGGGGGGAGGGGAATAGGGGCTTAACCACTCCCCATGGAAATTTTTCCAAGTAAAATTTTCACCGTAGTATCGAGAATTTTCTTGATCTTTAAACGTGTTTAAAACAGCAACATGAAAGTCACAAATTTGCCTCGCCTCCGGTGGAATTAGGTCTTAAATCACCCTAGGATTGAGACAAATTATTTTACGACTCTATGTGACGTTTACGAATTTAAACTTATTTCTAATTGTAAGTTTCGATTTGCAATTCAATTAAATTTTTTTTTATAAAAACTCTAAACTTGACATACCAAAACTCTACCTCGCCTGAAGAATGGGATTGTTATTAAGAAGTATAATTAAACAAGAACAGTGTTTGAAACAAACCGTTTTAACTTCAAATTAAATTCACCGAATACTTATTTAATACATCGACCTGCTGGACGTCATGTAACAGGCGTTTACTATTCACGATGATCCACAGAATTGGCAAAGCAAATCGTGAAACTAATATCTTCTACTTTATTACTAAAATGTTGAATTTAACAAAAAAAAAATGCCATAACAAATGTTGTGCTGATATAAAATATTCCTCAAGAAACCAGTTTCAGCCTCAATTAATATTTTTTCCTTGTTCTTGCCAATGATCAGTATCACATTTAAAAAAAAATTCAAAAATTATATTATAATAATCATGGCTAAATGGCTCGAAATCAAAATTATGGCTATGTGGTTATTTTACTCCATTTTGTTTGTTTTTAGATTTAAAAAAATGTATTTTGGAATTGCCTACTATCGGTTTGAATGGCAGCATTGGCAAAAAAAACTCCATTTGACTTGTGGAATACTTGGGGACTAAAATGACTTCGTTTGGGAACTTTAGTGACAAATATAAAAGGACCTCATTTTAACAGCTTAGCTACAACTGTTTTGTGATTCAAGTCTTTCTTGATTTTTGAAATTTTTTGGTCATTTCTAAACCTACTTGCAAATTATTTTTTGTTCATTTCTTCATTTTTTTTGCACTGTTGATCATTTTTATAGTTTCGACTTATTATCATTTGTTTAATATTTTGATCAAATTTATGGTTTTGTTTTTCGTTTTTTTTTGTGCAGTTTTCACAACCTACATAACAAATTAAAAATTAGAAGGAACAAAAAGGAGAAACACTTTACCCACCAACAAAACTTTAATAATATAAACATTTTCTCATAAATATTCTTCGAAGTTTAATAGGAGCATCTTGAATCTAAAGGATCGTTTTTGAAAACACATTAGTGTATCAGCAACATGAATTAGGAAAACAAGTTTTTACTTTAATATTAAACTTTTTTCACTGCCTCAAAGTTAGACATGGGAGTATCCTTAAGAAAAATCTAGGAGCATAAGAGGTGTAGGAAAACTCGATCGTACCATTAACCAAAATGGATCCTGATCTATAAGCTTTTCCCTACCAACCAATCCCTTTCCATGGATATTTGAATACAGATTGGCAGACGTATAGACGGTTTCTACAGTTGGTGATATTAACTTACCATTGTTTATGAATTTTTCAAAATTAATCTTTGGAATATAAAGTGACAAAAAGTTATTATTTGATCCTATGAAGTATCCCACTAACAATCCTTCCTTCATTCCTCATTAACTACTAAGACGTGGCCGGCGCCGTTATTCATTATTTTCAAAGGGAGAGCATGAGTTTTGTGCATTATGAATGAACTGCTAGTCTCAAGCACCATTCTTTTGGCTCTTGCACAAAGCTGATGGCCTCGATCAATCATGGAGTAGCAACCATTGGCGAGGTAGAACTTGTTCTGTTTATCCACGCCAGGCCAGCGATCATGGAATTTGATGTGCGTCAATTGAGCAAAGTCTAATCAAATATGCTATCTGAAGTTTTAAAAGAATGATCATATCTAAGCACTTCAAGTTCAATGATTTAAGGTGGATATGAGTAGTCAACTAAGCCAAGCTAAGCTAGCTAAGCTTATTTGGTTTAAGCTTTGAGTGAAAGCACCTTCTCTCACTAAAACATTGAATATCAAACGTCACTTCACTCACACCATGATTGTGTTTATATTGTTTACGGTAATGCAAATTGCATTGGCGCACGAGTGTATTTAGATAAGTGAAAAGTGTTTAAACTAGAGATTGAACCCCAACCCGTTAACCAATAGTTGGCGCTAGTGCCATGTCGCCAAAATTTCAGGAAAGCCGATAGGATCTTGTATAGTAGACTTGAAACTTTCTAAAACTTTCAGCATTCATGCATTATCCCGTGTGCCATTTTTTTTTTATTTCTTCCGAAGTCGTTGAGCCGTCTTCATTAAATCGATTGGGAGGAGAAAATGGTCTTCGAGGATTTTTTCGATGAAACTCCACTTTCACAGCACAGAAAACATTAAAATACTGCACTTGAATCACAAACAAACTATTTAAAATTTAATACATAAGACAGCAGTGCAAAAAAGTACGAACAAGTGAATCCACGTCACGATGTAGTTTAATTTACCACATCTCGTAGTTTTCTAAAGAATAAGTTAAACTTTATGAATCACCGTAATTTATGTTTGTTACTTTAACTTATCGGCCTTATCGGTGAAAAGTGATGTCCTTTTTAGTAGAGACATCTATGGTTATGAAATATTTATAGATGAAATGAAAGATGGTGAAAATGAGCGGGTAGAATTTATTGAGAAGCATTATCATCACATATCAAATTTGTGTTCCTCACGGGTAAACTACTATGAAGTGGTAGTTAAATGGAGCTTATCTGAGCGATCACATATCATGTTTTTGTTCGTTTTCACTGCAAGTTTTTCCACTTGTGAGGCGAACCACGCTTAGCCTACTAATGTGTGGTGGTAGATGCAACTCTATATGAATCTCTCAGAGCCAAAGGGGTATAAGTGACAAAAAGGTCGATATTGAGTGAATGATGCCATACGATACGATTCTTCACATTTCAAACTATATTTGATGATTTTTTGGCCTTCTAAAATTTTTTTAACATACTTTTACATTCAATAGAAAAATACAAATTCTCGAAAAATATATGAAAAATGACCAAACACATAAATTTAAAAGCGTGTTTTCTCGAAATAAGCTTTTATGCAATTATACCCCTTTTACTCCAAGGCCCTCATATGTATCTACCACTTCATAGTAGTTGGCCCGTGAGGAACACAAATTTGATATGTAAGCGCCAGATGACACTTCCAATGAAGTTTCATTGATTGTTCGCGTTAAATGTAAAATTTGTTTATTTGTATAGTTATATCGCAGTGAGTGTCATTTGTGTGTTAAGTTTTCTCCCAAATTCAGCCGCCACAAGACCTAGCCATCTACTGTCAGACACAACAACCGACCTAGCTTAGGAACTTGACCACCAGATGGCCACTAACCGGACCTATGGGTAGCTGACTGTTGGTAGCGACGCTGTACTAGCGACGTCGACGAAGCCTTTTAGCTGAGCAGCAAGGCGGGGGGCAATGACCCGAACAAGGAGTTCAAGGGCCGGTCAAATTACACTGGCTGATCCTCTTCCACTCTTCCAAAAACCATCAAGTCGCGCACATCAAAATTTGGACAACCAATTCCAACCACGTTGCTCCAAAAATAAAAAGAAGAGTTGTAAAGAGTGAGTCAGAAGTGAGGACATCAGGACCCCTTTGGTTTTGGCTAAAAGCCCCGAAAGCCTGTGCGAGTAGCATCGTCCCTTGCGGCATCGCCGCCATCGCGAACCGTTGCCAGCGCTAGCTGCCGCCATCGCAAGCCGTGGGAGTGTTCACCTCGGAATCAGCCACACGGATATAACGCCGGTTTCTGGTCTCATCACCACCAGGAAGGCCACAATAAAGGTCTTTAACCCCGTTACTGAGGCCCGCCGACCACACCGGATGCAGAAGTGAGTCGTCTCCAGTGAAGGGTCAGGAAGCCCACCAGGTCAGATTAATTTTAAGAAAGTGGGAGGTCAAAGCAGTGTAACTAAAGCTAATATATTGGATTGAGAAGCGCATATGTTTTGGGAGTTTTTTCTTTCCATGCAAACTGATATTCCCTGCGATTTGTATTTGGATAAGCGTGCCGCCCTGAGGTCCTAAAAAAAAGGAGTCTCTGAGACGCCGGCGGAAGTGGTAAGACGGTTCTTACATATTTGGCGCCCAACGTTCTTTAGTCTTACCGTAGCATATTGCAGAGGGTAACTAGCATCTTGCGTACGTCTCTGGGAAAACATCCAAGCCTTCTCAAGTTAATTTTTGCTATTATTTCTGGCAATTTACCTCATACTTACACTGCTTTTGAAACATTCATTTTACAATAGAGGGGTTCTGAGGTCTGAAGAAGTTTGGAGCACAAGATAGCTTAAAAGTTTTTGATTTGCGTAAACACATTCTGTAATCTTTATATCGGTCGTTCCCAAAATTATATTTGGGTCATGGGCAGTTTGTGAAATTTTGAATTAAAAGTCCAGCAAAATCAACCTCATATTTATTAGAGCTTGTTCAAATAATATCTATACTAGAGCTTATTAATTATCTTTGGTTCATGTGGTTATTGGAGAACATTTATTGTGCAATTTTATTTCCAGCTGTACACCATAAAAAAAAACAAATTTCTTTACCAAAAATTAGCTAGTTTTTTTTAAATATTTATTTGTAGCTTTATATTTAACGTTTGTTCTCGTCCACATTTCATTTGGCCTTGTTGAGTTGATTTAATATAAATAAGTAACATTTTAATTTTTTTTATAGTGTACTTGTTTTGCCGTCGTAATTTTAATCAAATTAATCTAAGCTTTGCTAACTATAATTAAAACCATTAGTTGCTATTTTCTTTTCTAGTTCGCATTTATATATTAGGAAATTTTAAAAAAAATGGATTTACCTCAGTTAAAAAGATTATATTCTTGCTTAAACACCGGTCACCTGACGGATGAAGAACTGCATCATGAGTTGCATGTTCGAAACGCATTCATACCTAATGAATCGCGTTCCAGGCGGGAACGATTTTTGCGAGGGCTACTCAAATCTGAAATGGAAAAAAATGAAACACATTATTCGTCATGTTGGGAATCAGAAACTGATGAACTTAATTGGTGTAATGATAATTTAAAACAAATAAAAGATGTTCTGGAAGGGACTAAAGCAAAAAAAGTTCCAGACCAAATTTTTAAAACACGTCTGATACATATTTTTTTCCGTATGGAACGCCTGAAACCTCACATTATAAGCAGCGAAAATTTGAATCTGCTGACGATGATCGCAGTTGAGTGCATGAGGCTGCTAGTGAAATTTTACTCAATAGTTTCACCAATCGCAGAAATCCGTCAAACTGAACTTAGTCTAGTAAATGAAAGTTTTCAGAAGGAGTTAGAAAAAGAAATTGATAGAGAAATTGGAAATATACCAGATGTACAAAATTACCAGCAAACGGAACAGAATGATAAGGGTGGAGAAAATGAAGGAGAGGAGATTGAACACGAATTAGAAGAAGAGCTAGAACAGAATGAATACTTCACTACGAATGAACCAAGGGATGAAACAATGATTCGGTTGGCATCTGAAAACGAAAGGCTTAAAGTAGTGGTTAGCCAACTGTTACAGCGGATAGAAGCGTTAGAAATATCGAACGCACCTAAACCTATCGAGAAAAATTTGCATATCAAAGAAACGAACAGTACGCGAGTTAATACAAAGGAAACCGCAAACATAAAATTGCAACCGGGAAAAAGTCCGATAAATCAAGATTTTTGCGATTGGCTCAAAGAAAGGTGCAGTTCTTTGGAGAGCTTTGAGAATAATTTCAGACCGAAATCCACCCACGTAGACGCAGTGCAGGCGGGGGAGGAGGTTGACGTTCACGTAAAACGTGAAAGTCATCTGCCTATCCACAAGTGGACTTTGCGCTACGACGGGATGGATAACGGTCGTAAATTAAACGAATTCCTTAAAGAAGTAGAATTCAACGCGAGATCTGAAGGCTATTCCAAAGCCGAACTTTTTGCCTCCGCGCACTATTTATTCACACGAAAAGCACGCTCGTGGTTCATGGAGGTCAATGAAAACAACGAGTTGCGAACTTGGGAAAATCTAGTGCGTGAACTTAAGAATGAATTTCTGCCCGTTGACATAGATTTTCAATATGAAAGAATGTTGCATGCACGGAGACAAGGTACTCGCGAAACTTTTCAAGATTATTACCTGGATATGGTGCGAATTTTCAGGAGCATGTCGTATCAGTGGGATGACGGCCGGAAATTTGACGCTCTCTTCCGTAACACCAGAGATGATTGTAAGATCGCCATGTTAGCTGCCAATATAGACACCATACCTAAAATGAGAGAGTTTGGTAAGAAATTTGACGCCATCAATGGACATACGTACGTTCAAAAGAATGAACGGTTTCAAGGAAGACTTCCGGCTCGTGTCGAAGAACTTCAAGAAAACGACCGATGGGGGGATAAACGTCAACAAAATCGTCAGAAGGAGTACCAAAACCGCTCGTTCAAGCCAAAGTATAAAAACGAACAAAATAATAGATCGTCGGATCAAAAAAATGATTTACAAAAAGTAGGAGGTGGTAATAATTATTACCAGAAACCGCAACAGCAGGGCTTTTCGAATCTTTGTAACCAAAATGAAGATCCCAATCCCAAACCAGGTCCTTCTGGGACAAACGCGTTACAGAGAATTGTAAGGGCATACATCCCTATAAAACCGGGTGTTTGCTTCAATTGCCATGAACATGGGCACAATTTCCACAACTGTCCCAAGGATAGGAATTTTTTTTGCTGGTCTTGTGGCTTCCCAGGGTTTGCTACCTCTGAATGTCCCTTCTGCGAGTCAAAAAACTTACAAAAGACTACTCAGTGAGGCAGGGTAGTCCGCTGAAGGATCTCGAAAGTCCTCAGGCTCATTCGGTTTCTGGTCTAACTGCAATTTTACATCAGTTGGGTTACTCTCAAATGGAGGCTGCTACGGAAGTTGACGAGATTTCACCTTTGCTTGTCCAGCTTAGTGGAGATGCCAGACCGTTTGTAAAAATCCAGCTGATGGGGATTGAGTTGATCGGATTATTGGACAGCGGAGCAGCTAGAACTGTATTGGGAGTTGGGGCAAATAAAATAATAAAATCTTTAGATCTCAATTTGTTACCGACGTCTGTAAATTTGCAGACGGCATCTGGGGATAGCTTGGAAGTAGTTGGATGTGCGGATGTACCTATTACATTTAACGGCTCTACTAGAATTTTATCTGTTTTATTCGCACCAAAACTGCAACGTAGGTGTGTGCTGGGGTATGACTTTTGGTTGAAATTCGGAATAAGTCCAAATATTCCGAACCAACCATTGGACATACTCGATGACGAGATTCCCAGTGAAACGGACCAGGAAGATAAGTTGACCTCTGAGCAAATACAGCAGCTTGAAGAGGTCAAGAAACTCTTCATAGTTGCGGCACCTGGGAAGCTTACAAAAACACACGTCATTGAACATGTCATTAATCTAAAAGATGAATGCGAAAATCTAGACCCAATTAGAAAAAACCCTTATCCCTGGAGTCCACATATCCACGCAAAGGTTCAGCGAGCTCTAGACAACTTGATTCTAGATGATATTGTTGAACCATCGGAATCTGATTGGGCATTGCCTATCATTCCGGTGGCGAAACGAGATACATCTGAAGTACGGTTGTGCCTAGATGCTCGCAAATTGAACGAAAGATCCAAACGTGATGCGTATCCTTTGCCACACCAGGACCGGATCCTAAGTCATCTGGGGCCGGTGAAGTTTCTAACCACCATCGATCTATCACAAGCGTTTCTGCAGATTCCCTTGAATCCAAAGTCACGGAAGTATACTGCATTTTCTGTTCCTGGCCGGGGGTTATTCCAATATAAATCCTGTCCTATGGGGCTGGTTGGAAGTCCGGCCACGCTCAGCAAATGTATGGACCGGGTGCTAGGTCATGGTGCGTTAGAACCGGCAATATTTGTCTACTTAGACGATATTGTCGTAGCCACACTGACGTTCGAGGATCACATCGCGAAACTGAAGGAATTGGCGGAGCGTTTGGGGAAAGCCAACCTTTCAATTAACCTTCAAAAGTCGAAATTCTGCTGCCAAGAGTTACCGTATCTCGGATACATTCTTTCAAAGGACGGTTTGCGGCCTAATCCTGATCGCATTCAGGCGATCATCGGATATCAGGTACCAAAATCAGTTAGACAGCTAAGACGATTCCTCGGTATGGTGAATTACTACCGTAGGTTCATCGAAAACTTTAGCAGTATAGTTGCACCGCTCACGGACTTGCTCAAAAACAAGCCAAAGAGGGTGCAGTGGAACGAGGCAGCAGAATTATCCTTTCAAGCCATAAAAGAACGGCTTATTTCGGCTCCGGTTATGGCTAACCCCAACTTCGCCTTTCCTTTTGTGATCCAAACGGACGCCAGTGATAACGCGATAGCCGGTGTCCTGACTCAGACGCATGAAGGGGAGGAGAAGGTCATAGCGTTCTTCTCTGAGAAATTGAAAGGGGCTGAATTGCGGTACCACGCTGCTGAGAAGGAAGGTTTGGCTGCACTTCGCAGCATAGAAAAGTTTAGGGGATACGTAGAGGGATCTAAATTTACTTTAGTTACTGATTCGGCTGCTCTAACTTTTATTATGCGAGCAAAGTGGCGATCATCCTCCCGTCTTAGTAGATGGAGTATCACTTTACAGCAATTTGACATGGACATCCGGCATCGAAAGGGGAAAGACAATATAGTACCCGATGCGTTATCCCGTTCAATTGAAACTCTGGACACTAAGTCCGAGGACGGGTGGCCTAGTAAACTCTTGTTGGCCGTTGAGGCCGATCCGGAGAAGTATGTGGACTTTAGAATCGTGGATGGAAATTTGCTCAAATTTGTAGCATCTAAGGCGGACACAATGGACTACAGGTTCGAATGGAAACATTGTGTTCCGGCTTCCGCGCGAAGCGAAATCCTACGCCAAGAACACGATCACAATCTACACATCGGATTCGACAAGTGTATTGAAAAAATAAAGCGGCGATATTACTGGCCCCGCATGAGTAGCGATATAAAAAACTATATCGCGAAGTGCGAGGCTTGCAAGGAAAATAAGCACTCCACTATCTCGAGCGTACCTGAAATGGGGAAGCAAAGAATTGCTACCCGACCCTTCCAGTTGATTTGCATAGACTATATTCAATCCTTGCCACGGAGCAAGTATGGTAATGCTCATTTGTTGGTTATCATGGATATCTTTTCAAAGTATTGCCTGCTTGTTCCTGTGAGAAAGATTTCGAGTACGAGTTTATGTAAAACTCTGGAAGAGTTGTGGTTTAGACGCTTCGCGACTCCCCAAATCATTATCTCGGATAATGCGAGTTCTTTTCTTTCCAAAGAATTCCAAGCCTTGTTGACCCGATACGAAGTTCAGCATTGGGCAAATGCAAGACACAGGAGCCAAGCAAACCCCGCCGAAAGATTGAACCGCACAATCAATAGTATGATAAGATCTTACGTAAAGCAGGACCAAAAGCTTTGGGATTCGAAAATATCGGAGATAGAGTTCGTACTAAACAACACGATCCATGCTTCAACTAAATTTACTCCTCACTCGATTGTTTTCGGTCACAACATTATATCCAGAGGTTCGGATCACAAGTTGGAGCTACAGGTAGAAGAATCGGACGCAGAAAGAATGGAGAGGTGGAGAGGAGTTAGCAAAAAGATAGGGGAGATAGTACGTGATCATCTAAAAAAATCTTATGAAGACAACAAAAAGCGTCACGACCTCCGCCATAAAAGGTATTCACCATCGTTTACCATTGGACAACGAGTTTATAAAAGAGCGTTCCGGCAATCATCCGCTGCCAATAACTTTAATGCCAAAATAGGCCCACAATATAGTCCCTGTATCATAATTGGCAAGAAAGGCACGAGTTCCTACGAGGTAGCTGACATGGGAGGAAAATCACTAGGCGTATTTTCAGCAGCCGACCTCAAAGCCTAACAAGAAAAAAAAACTGAAATAGACACCTTTTCGTTGCAATCTGATTGTAATTTAATCTCTCGAAAATTGAAACCAACACGAAAATTCTAAGTTGTGAAGAAGAATTTTTCTCATTGAAATTTAATTCGTTTCGTATGTTTCCCCGCTTGAGAAACGGTTAGCAAAAAGGCCATCCATAACATTCAAAAACTTTGTCTAAGTTGAGTGAGTTTTTGCGAGTCAATATGTTTTTTTTTATATTCACATATTGAGTGAAATAGCACACAAAAAAAAACAAATAAATTGAAGTTCACCCTCAGTACATATAAGAATTTAAAAAAAATCAAGCCAAAAAAAAATTTAAACAGTCTTTATCACGCTTTACCTGAAGCCAGAGATAATTTGTTTTTCAAGCTTTAAAAATTGATTCGATTTTCTTCAGACTACTAAGAAGGCCACTAAGAAGGAACGAATGAAAATTGAAACAAATTTGGTTAAAACGAATAGAAGAAAAGAAACAGTGGAGAATTGATCAGCTCTTCTATTCAATAACTAAAAGTAATTTAAATAATAAAGCATAATGCGTTACCGTTTTCGACAATCAATCATCCCAGCACGATGAAGGAGGAATCCTCAACAGGCTCGGCATTTTTCCGGAGCTAAGGGTTTTAAAACCCGTTTTCTTCCTGTTGAGCCATGTATCCTTTAGAATGGAATTTGTAGCTGTCGTCCTCGAAGAAGCTGATTGCACCCAACGGCGAAAAAGGAGACATCTAAATCCTACACTACAGCACTTCGTCGAAATCTTAGAGTGGATGATCATTAGCGTACTACGTCCTTTTGTTTTTTTCGTCATATTTCGTAATTCTGTAAGAAAAATAGTTAAGTTAGGTTTATTATATGTATTTATTAAGTAAAATTTTAATTTGTTAGGCAATAAGCTAGTTTAGAAAAAAAAGGTAGGTCAGTACATACAAGCGAAAACTTGCATGCAAGTTCAAAACAAATTCTTTTCTAGGTCAAGGTCAAATGAAAAGTAGTAGGTCAAGGAAACAATGACGTAATCAAAAATACCACCAAATTTGGAAGAAGTCCTACAATCCACTCTACAAAAAAAAAAACCCACAAAAATATGTTAATCCGACGTCACAATCAGCAGTAAGCATTGATTCCAAATCAGAAGATGTAACGCGAACACTACTGTTAAGATGTTAAGCTTACAGGCAGAAAATTATCTTCAGGCCAAATCCAAAGATCGACGTGGCTAGCGAGAGTATTTTCCGAACTTAGTAAGGGGTTTTTTTGAAGCGGAAACACTTAATAATATGAAGAACTTACCTCCAATTAAGCACTCCACATGGAATCGACCCGCCATGGTTAACTTTTTCTGCCTTTTCCTCGAACAGCATCTGAAAAATTCAATCCAACACGCACACAAATAAAGTTTGACAGATCAAAATTTCGCCCGGGGTTCGCCCGTATATTCGAAAAATTCGACTTGAAATATTTCACAAGCTCTGTTCAATGACCATTCCTGACCGTACTTAAATGTAAATAGTTATGCAATGAATATAGTTTAAATAAATAGTTATATTTTCTTTGGAATTTGTATTGTATTTGTATTAACTCATTTGAATTTGTGGAAAAAAAAAACCAAAACTTAATGATATTGGAATTTGTAAAACTAATTGGAATGTGTATTTTTTTATTATGTTGAATTAGATTAGATTTATTTTGGAATTGCACTTTTAAAGCTTTCTAGTGGGTATAGCGGTATTGTGGGAGGTTTCCCTTTGTGGAATTTAATCGCTGGAGGCCGGAGTTCGAGTAACGTTGATGGCCAGTAAAACCTAGTTTTAAACAGAGCGGAGTCGTTTTACGACGCTGAAGCCTTATGACCCCGATACTCCAAAATCAATATTAAGCGTACTTACGCGTGCTTCACTCCTATTCAGACACCTTTGCCTAGTACATCGTTAATGAATGTTCCAAGAGCTACCGTAAATAGGTCGTAAATTTACCGAGCGGATTTTAAATGGGGAAGGAAAGGTTCAGCATGGTATTCGTTGTTAGCGTATTCTCAGACGTAATATGTTGCGGTTTGCGAAAAAAAATATTTTCTTCGTAGTTATTCGTAGTTACTTAGCAAATATTTTTTTTCCCCTAGCCGGGGGAGAGTGTAAGCGCCAGATGACACTTCCAATGAAGTTTCATTGATTGTTCGCGTTAAATGTAAAATTTGTTTATTTGTATAGTTATATCGCAGTGAGTGTCATTTGTGTGTTAAGTTTTCTCCCAAATTCAGCCGCCACAAGACCTAGCCATCTACTGTCAGACACAACAACCGACCTAGCTTAGGAACTTGACCACCAGATGGCCACTAACCGGACCTATGGGTAGCTGACTGTTGGTAGCGACGCTGTACTAGCGACGTCGACGAAGCCTTTTAGCTGAGCAGCAAGGCGGGGGGCAATGACCCGAACAAGGAGTTCAAGGGCCGGTCAAATTACACTGGCTGATCCTCTTCCACTCTTCCAAAAACCATCAAGTCGCGCACATCAAAATTTGGACAACCAATTCCAACCACGTTGCTCCAAAAATAAAAAGAAGAGTTGTAAAGAGTGAGTCAGAAGTGAGGACATCAGGACCCCTTTGGTTTTGGCTAAAAGCCCCGAAAGCCTGTGCGAGTAGCATCGTCCCTTGCGGCATCGCCGCCATCGCGAACCGTTGCCAGCGCTAGCTGCCGCCATCGCAAGCCGTGGGAGTGTTCACCTCGGAATCAGCCACACGGATATAACGCCGGTTTCTGGTCTCATCACCACCAGGAAGGCCACAATAAAGGTCTTTAACCCCGTTACTGAGGCCCGCCGACCACACCGGATGCAGAAGTGAGTCGTCTCCAGTGAAGGGTCAGGAAGCCCACCAGGTCAGATTAATTTTAAGAAAGTGGGAGGTCAAAGCAGTGTAACTAAAGCTAATATATTGGATTGAGAAGCGCATATGTTTTGGGAGTTTTTTCTTTCCATGCAAACTGATATTCCCTGCGATTTGTATTTGGATAAGCGTGCCGCCCTGAGGTCCTAAAAAAAAGGAGTCTCTGAGACGCCGGCGGAAGTGGTAAGACGGTTCTTACAGATACATGATGATAATGCTTCTGAATAAATTCTACCCGCTCATTTTCACCATCTTTCATTTCATCTACCGTTCTATCCATCCATAAAAATTTCATTATCTTAGATGTCTCTACTACAAAGGACATCACTTTTCACCGATAAGGCCGATAAATTAAAGTAACAAATAAGTTAAACTTTCTCCACATCTTTCTATTGCCTGCCTTGGTACTTTTTTGGAAACTTTGTCTTCGACCTGAAATGATCTGAAACGGCATTCCTTTGCATTGCAGGGTAAAACCAAATCAAGGAGCTGTCTTCAGCTATTTTATTTAATGTCTTTCAGAACGTAAATTTAATCTTCGCATAGGAAAAATTTCTACAGGGAGAGGGAACATTCTCCTGATAAAAAAATATTGCAGTAAATAGTATTCACTTATATTTTGACACAAATATATATATATATTTTTTTTTGTTTATCCCTAATCTGCTCTTGAATTCAATCTGACAATATTGGAAGTTTGACGGCTAGTAACTTATTCGAGTGCCTCCAGTTAAAAAAAATCTTCGGGGACCTTCAATGAATTCTTGAAATCATTACTTATTTAATGGACGCACCCTGAAAGCCCAGGCAAAAAACTCCCTAACCTAACCTTGAGTGTCAATTTGACACTCCTCGATTAAAACCGCTATATATCGCTTGTTTCTCAACCGATTTTTACAACATTTATAGTTTTGATAACTTCTTGAAAGAACTCTAATGTTTTGCAGACAATATTCAGCTACACATTTCAGTTTTTCGTTATTCAAAGTCTAAAAAAACCAAAGAAACATGTTTCGGAAAGAGACTGTAGTTCAGCTACGAAATGCTCAATAAAAAAAAATCATTTTGTGTCCAAGCAAATTGAAGTTAGAATCTATACGCTGCACACAAATATGCAGCGCTTATGTAATAACATCACTAGAATCGGTGTGAAATCTCTCTTCTGGTTCAAAAAACCGCTATCTTTGAAAAGTCGTCAATAATTGTGTGTTACCACCTAAAGATGCGAAAATTAACAACTTTGACACTTCGTCGATTGAAAAGTACGATTTTTACTCTACTTTTTTTCTTTTTTTGTGGTGTTGATCAGAATAAATTTTACAAAAAATATATATCCTTGTGCGCAACGAATATTTCCAACTTCAGCTTTCTTAAACACTAAGTTAAGAGTTGTTCGAGTATTTCGTAGCTGATCTATGTACAATCTTTTTCCAAAGCATTACTTTTCGTTTTTTTTCTAAGACTTTGAATAACGGAAAAGTGAAATGTTTTTGCTGAATATTAATTGAAAAACATTTTTGAGTTGCATTAAGAAGTTTCCAAAACTATAAATGTTGTAAAAATCGGTTGAGAAACATAGAAATATGGCGATTTTTGTCAGGAGTGTAAAAATTACACTTCAGGAACTGTAACGGGTAAAAATTTCTGGGATGAATGAGGGTTAAAATTGAAAAATGAGTCACTGTTGTTGTGTCAATCGAGTTTCAATGTAAGAACAAAGATAATTGAACTCAAATTGTTCTTTGGAATCGGGAATAAACTTTTTAAGCCCTTAATTTACATGTTTTTCCATTGAATCTTGGATGGTGCAGATTCTGCTTATTTAGGGATGCCTCTCAGACTTTTAACAAACGACTTCTGGAACGGGAAAAAATGGAAAAGTTTCAGTAATTTGAGGTTTAAAAACTTCACTATCTAAGAATAAAGTTAAGTTCGAAGATTAAAAGTCTGTAAATAATTTTTAGATACAAATTTACGCAATGCTTTACATGAATAGCAGAAGAAAAAAAAATGAAAATTGGAGAATTAAAAAAAAAATCATTCTGCTCTGATTGTTGTGCAAAATGCTAGAGATTCTTCGTGAAACTTATTGAAACATTTAAGGAACAGGATTAAGCAGTCTAAATTATATCTGTGAAAGACCAAGTAAGAGAGGTAACCGGATTTTTTTAGCACGTATCCGGGCTGGACAGACCCGTGCTATTTTTTTTATAAAAACCTGGCAAAATCCCGGCATTTGATTTCTAAATTGTCGACCAAAACTCCTGATAATTTCCGGACAAATTTGGTCAAAACCGAGGAGTTACTCGACAAAAATCCAATGAAAAAATTTGAAAAAAAATGTATTCATCAAAACACTCCAGAAGATTTTTAATCGTATTTTAGGCTTCCCAAAAACCTTTCATGATATTTTTTTTAAACTTGCTAAAAAATTCGTTTTGACCAAATAATTTTTTTTTTAATCTGGGCTTTTTTCATCGAAATCCAGGCAACCGAACTGGATCGGACTTTTCACAAATGTTGTTTGAAATATCCGGGCAGATCCGGATAAAACCGGTCAATCTGGCAAGCTCATGTTAAGCTATGTTTAATGTATCGAGTTTTTCATATTCAAGTTATTTTTTTTTAAATGGAAATAATGGGTAAAATCATATCTCAATTATTTAACACACATTGCAAAACATTATGCTTCATTCGATTTTAAAGTAAGTTGATTAGATTTTATAAACACTGCGAAAAAAGTTAAAAAAAATGATTCTCTGATTTTATTGTTCAATCTTGGGAATGGTAGCGCAAATAGACGCCGAAGTAATTAAAATAATTATTCAACAGAAGGACACAAACAGACCATCCCTGGTTATTTTCAGCGTCGTGTAGGTCGACATTCACAGGCACGTGGTACAATTAACGCGGTTTCTTGTTTTTATACGTTATGAAATAGCAGCTGATTTCTCTATGAGCGTGCATTTAAACATTCAATCGAATAAATTGTTTTGGTGGAAATGCAGCTTCAATTCAAAATATGAAACAAAATTAGAAGTATAAATACTGAAAATTAGTATTTTTGTGATTTAAAAAAAATTTAAATGTAATGTTCATATCAAAACTGCTTCAACTTAAAGTTTGTTCAATTTCCCAATTCAACTGTCGCTCAATCCGTCAGTTTGTTGATCTTGTCCCATAAGCAAACATCAGCATTCTCCCTTTCCCTGTCCTCCTCAAAGATCCATAAATGAGCTCATAATATGTCAACCAGTTGAAGAAAGCAACAAGAAAAAAAAAACTAGCGAAACCCCGAACCGGACATCCAATTAACTTTTGGTGTGGTTTCTGCTGTAGGAAGCCACATGTGACTGACGCCTAGACATGGCAGTTTGAAGTGAAAAAAAAGTCCAATGAAAAACGACTGTGCGAAAAGAGGGAAAATGATGGGAGGAAAATCAAATTTCCTCCCTTCTTAAGTTACACAACTTTTCCTCGCTTGACATCGAAATGTCTGTGTTTATTTTCCTTTTCCTGACCATTTCCTCAAAGTGTTGACCGATTTTCACCCATTAGTTAGGCAAGGAGACAGAGTTTTGCTCATAAGGGGTTGAAAATGCAAAGTTGTTTTCATTGAAGAATCTGTTCCCAATTCAAAAAATTTAGATAAACTTTCAAGTTTTAACTTTTTTTTTGTGTAATTTTATTATATGAAACGGTTTAGATTTCATGTTTTAATATCAAAGTTTAAGTCTGTAGAAAAAAAACTATCTATAGACATCTTTCTACAATTCTACAGAAAAACCTTATAAATTTCTATCTACTGATTACCAAAAACAATACAATTTCAGTGATCGATTTTCAAACTGTTTATAATTCAACGAAGACACTTTCAATAACCAAATTTTTTATTTACTTCCAACATGTCATTAAATATTTTTCATTTTCCTTCTTTAAAAAGGAAAAAAACAATTCTTCTTATGAAGTTTTAAAATAATGCGGAATTATTCGATGGAATTTTAAACAAAAAATTATAATATCAATATGGCAGTCGTTTTACAAAAAATATTGATCAAAAATAGCATATTTTAAATTTTTGTTATGATAGTATCATTTTTTTTCCTTTATACTACACTTAAATTTTTCTTGAGTTTTTCTACATGTAATACATAGAAAAAAAATGAATGAAAAGTAGCTATGAATGAATAGTAGTATCGAACGCATTGAATGAATGAAGCAGAAAAAAAAAGTAAATAAATACCCAACAAGCAACAACAATCGTTCGGTTCGGATTCGGGAAATCTGCAAAAAAATGAGTGTGCGCTTTGCGTTTGCTTGCTCAATTTTTCGTCCGAGCTTCCAAGGGAGCAAACTTGGGGAATTTTATTCGCCTGCCAGGCGGCAACAGCTGAATCTTGTGGAAAGACCTGGGAAGCTTACGAGAAAAAAAATGCATTTTGTGCTTTCAAAGTTTTGCGCGATCTAGCGGAAAAAGTAGTAGCTTGTAGTATTCTTCTAAATTGAACAAATATTCATCATTTCGATTCTGTAATGCAGCTAGTACATTATCAAAACGAAGTCCATAATAAAATCTGATATTGTACAACAAAAACAAATTCTTTGAAGGATATCACAATGTGTGTAACTTAATTTATTGGCCTTCTCGGTGAAAAGTGATGTCCTTTTTAACAGGGACATCTTGAGATTATGATTTTTTTTTATTATAGATTGATAGAAAGCTAGAAGAAATGAATGATGGTGAAAATAAACTGGTAGACTTTTATTAGAAGCATTATCATCACATATTAAATTTTTGTTAAGCATGATAATGCTTCTAATAAATTTCTATCCGCTCATTTTCACCATTTTTCATTTCTTCTAACTTCCATCCATGTATAATAAAAAAAATTCATAACTTAAGATTTCTCTACAGAAAAGGTCATCTCTTTTCACCTAAAGGCCGGTAAATTAAGTAACAAACATCCTTTACGATGATTAATCTTCTCATAGGATATCACAATTTAACCAAAAAAATTAAGGCTTCGTTGGAAATGTAAAAATGTCTTGATATTTACAAATGACACAATTAAAAGTTAAAGAAATAGATTTTTTTAAAAAAGTTATCTAATGATTGATAGCATTTTGAAAAAATCTAATACTCAGTCTGAATGTCGTACATAAGTGAACATTTCAAAAGAAGTATGAGAATTTAGAGTCATACGCCTTGTTTCTAGAGCGTTCGTGAACAGAGAAATAGATTAAGACATAAATTTTGGGAAATTTTGCACAACTCTGGTTGTGAACTTAAGTGCCATTTTTGACTAAATTTACTCAAGTTTTCCATGGTGTTAGCTTCTGTACCATGTTTCTCAAGGCGTATTTCGAAAACACTAGTGAATTTTGTCGAGGAGCTCTTGTTTTAGTGATATGGCGTGTAGAACTTTTGAGATTCAATCAAAGATTTAGATATTGCCTAGTTATTTTAGATCATGGTTGCCAGAATTATTTCAGCACGGGAAATTCTTACAATTTTATATAAAAACCTGGCAAAATGTTGGCATTTGATTTTGAAATTGACAAAAAAAAAATCCGGGCAATTTTCGGGCAAATTTGTCCGAACTCAGAAATTACTTAATAAAAATCAGGAAAATAAAATTGAAATAAAATTTCTTTCCGCTAAAATTTATCGACAGATTTTAAATCGTATTTATGGCCGTACATGAATATATTAACACTTGTTCCAAATTTCATTTTGGAGGCATAAATTCAAAATTTTTACAACATATTTTGCTTTTTTTGTTTGAATTGCCAAATAAATAAATAAATAAATAAAGTAAAATCCTGGCAAAATCTGGGCATTTTTCTTTGAAAACCTGGCAAACGGGCCGGGCGGGACTAACCCAAAATTTTGTATAAAATTTCCGATAAGACCGGGCAATCTGGCAACCTTATACTAAATTCATAGATATATCGCATTAAAACAATAAATTCAACAATTTTTAGAAATTTTAATAGTTAATGTTATAAATTCTTCTGATATTGCTGAAACAAGCCTTTATGTATTTGGCATTAAAATATTTTATTCGTTTCAAAACTTTGTTAAAAACTGCAAAACGGTTAGATTTATGGTCTAAGGATTATCTTATACTCAATTTGGGTTAAAATTTCTTTAAAAAAATCGTCAAAATTGCCAAATTTTGAAAAATGGAAAACAATAATAAAATTTCTAAAACTTTTTTCTCAAAAGTCAAAAATTACTCGCGATATTCGGGAGCTTTGATAATTGAAACAAAATCTTGAATTTCCAAATCTTTGAGATTTTATATTGTTTTGCCAAAAAAGTGCACAAATTGATTAAATCGTATATCCATTCTGATTTTTCTTACATTTGAAAAATGTTTACAATATTTCTTTAAAAGGTATGCTTATTGCTATATCATTATTTTAACTCGATTTAGCATTTTTTTTTTCACATTTTTCGCGGTATTTTTATGACTATTGACCTTTTTTTTTGGGTAATGTCTTAGAAAAAAACTCGCATTTCTAGAACTTGAGAAGCGACCGGAAGCTTCCTCTTTATTTCGTTTCCCTGGCCTCCTCTTCCAATCAGATTTCGATAAATTAACATTAATTACACTACTCCTACCAATAATTTGTTATCTAATTTTTCAATATTTATCCCCAGCATATCAGAACGAAAATCCTTTGACAAAATATAGCAAAAAAAGGCACACCCACCTTACCAAAAAATTGGTTTTAGAATAGGATTGTTCGATCTCCTGGAAAAGATCGATTCCCAAGATCGATTCAACTGAATGGTTCCAGGATCGATCCACCTAAAAAATCGAAGGAAAAGGATCGATCTCTGCAAGATCGATCTTTTGAGTTGTAGTTAAAGAGTGGGTATTGCCTGAGGGCTGCTTTGTGCTGAAATAAATGGTGAAAAATGACAGGAAAAATCATACTTTTGAATATCAAATTTTAAGCAAAAAAAAATATGTTTTCAAATTCAACATCAGAATGTTTAACTTTTAATGACTTTGACACGAAGGTAACGTGCCCAGCTATTATCTGGAAGGCTCATGTTCAATTCTTCAAATATCCAAGTTAAAAAAAAAATTAAAAGAATAGAGGAAATATGAAAATATTAATTTGAGGAATAAATTAATTTAAATCTATATATATATATATATATATATATATATATATATATATATATATATATATATATATATATATATATATATATATATATATATATATATATATATATATATATATATATATATATATATATATATATATATATATATATATATATATATATATATATATATATATATATATATATATATATATATATATATATATATATAAATATATATATATATATAAAAAAATGAATTTCTGTCTGTCTGTCTTTCTGTCTGTTCCCTATAGACTCAGAAACTACTGAACCGATTTACGTGAAACTTGGCAGGTGGGGGTATTGGAGGCCGGGGAAGGTTCCTATTATGGTTTGAGACCCCTCCCCTTAACAGGAAGGGGGGGAGGGGCCTCCCAAACAAAAGACAATTTTTTGCATGACTCGAGAACCAATCAAGCAAATGGTATCTAATTTGGCAAGGGGTGGTATTTGGAAACGGGGAATATTTCAATGAATATAAGGTACCCCTCCTTCCTCTCAGTGGGTTGATAGGAAGGGGGAAGTGGGGCTACCTTACAATTTTTCATACAACTAGAAAACTAATCAAGATATTGGACCTAAATTTGGCATGGGAAGGTATTTTGATACGAAAAATGTTTCAATGATTATTTGAGACCCCTCCCTCTTTGCAGTTGAAAGGGGGGAGGGGCCTATTTCATATTTTTTAACATAACTCAAAAACTTATAAAGCAAATGGAACGAAATTTGGCATGGGAAGGTATTTGGATACGAAAAATATTTCTATGATTATTTGAGACCCCTCCCTCTTTCCAGTAGAGAAATATAAAGGTGGGAGGGGCCCTCTTTTTAATTTTATACATAACTGGAAAACTAATTAAGCAAATGGAATCAAGTTTGGCATGGAAGGATTTTTAGAAAGGAGACATGTTCTAATGATTGTTTGATACCCCTTCCTTCTTCCAGCTGGGAGAAAGGAAAGAGGGAGGGAAGTTCCATACAATTTTTATTGCATAACTCGAGACCTAAAACAGCAAATGGAACCAAATTTGGCATGGAATGATATTTGGGTACGAGAAATGGTTCTATGAATATTTGGTTTCCCTCACTCCTTCAAAACAGTGGATGAAAAGGGGGAGAAGAAGTATCCCTTACAATTTTCGGTATAACTGGAGAGCTGATCGAGCAAATTGAATCATACTTGGCATGTGAGGGTATTTGGATACGAGAAATGTTTCTATTATAAATTGATGCCCCACCTTTTTTCAGCGGAAAGATATAAAGGTGGAAAGGGGGGCTACCATACAATTTTTTTGCATAACTTGAGAATCAATAGAGCAAATGATATAAAATTTGGTATCAAAAAGTATTTGAGTACAAAAAATACTTTTATGAACATTAAGTTCTCACCCCTCCATTCAATGGGGCGAATGGAAGGGGGATGGTACTTCCTTCCAAATTTATGCTTAACTCAAGAAATTACATCGCAAAAAACCAAATTTGGCATGGGATGGTATTTAAATACTAAAAATTTTTAAATGTCAAGCAATTCCTTTCTTGCAGTGGGATGATAGAAATGGGAATAAAGGGAGGGAAGAGAAGAGAAATGGACAAAACTTAACATGGAAAATCATTTTGGTATGATTCTATGATTATTTGACACATCATGCTCTATTCAGTGAGTAGGTATATGGGAGGAGGGAGGTTAGCCCAATACAATTTTGTTAGCATTAGTTCTCAATTTATGCTAACGAAGCCAACAAATGGAAACAAATATGGCGTGGAATAAAATGGGTATGATTATTAAGATCTCCTCCCATTCAGCAGGGGGGGAGGGAAGGACAGGGGGGGCTCTCTTATCAGTTTTCTAGCATAAATCCAGAATATATCAAGCAAAAACAACTATATTTTATCAGTTGGATTATTTGCGTACGATTTATTTGAGACCCTCCTTTTTTAGGGCGAAGCTTAAAGAAACAGATTAAAATCATCAGATCTTTAACACAAATTTATGGGTCAAGATTCAGAATATAAGTTTAAGTTATTTTTGGATTGCCATCCGAAACTTCAGCTGCACCTCTCATTTTATAGCGGTTGCTTATGAATTATGTTATAATTTGGTTTAAAATAATGCTAACAAAACAGTAAAAATTTGAGTAAATTCTGAAAATATCATTCGATTTTGAAAGGTGTAGCAAAGCACACCGGGTCAGCTAGTATATATAAATGGATTTCTGTCTGTCTGTCTGTCTGTCTGTTCCCTATAGACTCGGAAACTACTTAACCGATTTGCGTGAAACTTAGCAGGTGGGTGTATTGGAGGCAGGGGAAAGTTTCTATTATGGTTTGAGACCCCTCCCTCTCTCATGAAGGGGGGAGGGGTCTCCCAAACAAAAGCCAATTTTTTTGCATAACCCGAGAGCCAAACAAGCAAATGCTTTCAAATTTGGCATGGGATGGTATTTGGATACGAGGAATATTCCTATGAATATTAGGTACTCCTCCTTCCTCTAAGTGGGGAGATAGGAAGGGGGGGGAGCTACCTTACAATTTTTCATATAACTCGAAAACTGATCAAGATATTGGAACCAAATTTGGCATGGAAAGGTATTTGGATACGAAAAATATTTCAATGATTATTTGAGACCCCTCCCTCCTTCCATTGAAGATACAGGAAGAAGGGTAGGGGCCTTTAAAAAAATTTTTAAAGCATAGCTTGAAAACTATTCGAGCAAATGAAACCAAATTTGACTAGGAAGGGTATATGGGTACGATAAATAGTTCTATGAATATTTGGTACCCCTCCTTCCTTTTAGTAAAGATATAGAAAGTAGGGAAGGTGCTCCTTTACCATTTTCAGCATAACTGTATAAATAATCAAGCAAACGGCACCCAATTTGGCGTGGGAAGATATTTGATTACGATAAATGTTTTTATGATATTTTGAGAACCCTTCGTCCTTCAAGTGGGAAAATCTTAAGGGAGGAGGGTCCTCCCATATAATTTTTACATCCCTCGGGAACTTACTTAGCATATGGAACGAAATTTGGCTTGAGAGGGTATTTGAGCACAGGGAAGGTTTCTGTGAATATTTGGTACTACTGCCTCCTTCCAGTGGGGTGATATAAAGGAGAGGAGGGGGGGGGGGCTCCTTTACAAACTTTCGCATTACTCGAGAACTAATCAAGAAAATGAAAACAACTTTGGCATGGGAAAGTATTTAGATACGTAAAATGGTTATTAGCTTATTTGAGACTTCTTTCTCCTTCCATTGAGAATGCAGTTAGGGAAGACGGAAGCTCATATATGTATGATTGTTTTGCATAAACCAAAAACTTATCTAACAAATGGAACCAAGTATGACATGGGAACAATCATTCAATTTAGCAACTGGGGAAGAATTTGGCATAGGAGTGTATTTGAATACACGGAATGGTCAATCATGATCACCTTCTTCCAGGTAGGGGATAGCTGGAAGAGCGGCTCCGATACAAATTTTATAACATAACTCGACAACTAATAAATCAAACGAAACCAAATTTGGCATGAGAGGGTATTCGAGCACAAGATTTGTTTTTTTTTCGGTAGTTTAGAACAGTGTTCCGAAAATCAATCATTTTCAATGAATGTTCCTGATTGCACTTCGCACCTGAACGTACAGCGGTCGGGTTTCGTTATTGATTGCTACTGGACCTACCCGATCATCGATCGTTCAATTCATCGCTAAAATACAGATCTCCTCGCACGATGCTCACTGTCAAAACAGTGCAGCACCATCATCAAATTGGAATCTCACCAATGCGCAATGCATATGGCGAATCTTGTTGGTCTTCGATCAGGAGTGAATGGATCAGGTAGTGAGTGAGTGATACATGAAGCCGATCATTAGCGTATTTTGTTTGATTTGATACATAGCAAATTAATAAATTTGTTTGTTGTTATAACGTTTTTTAACATCAGTATAAACAAAATCAAATTGTAGTTGTGTTTGTGAGGAAAGATGTTCACTTTCGCCGTGTTTTTCAATTTTTACAAGTTCTCTTATTAAAATGTCGTCCGTCACGTTAAAACTACTGAGAAATTATGGTGTCCCGCACAACTGTTTGATTTGCAAAAAATAATTTTGAATTTCATATAATTCAGGCAGATACTGAGTGAGCTACATTCAGAATGGATCAGATTGTATCTCGCTCATCTCCGATATGCGATGTTTGCTAAACCGATGATTCTCAATGATGCGACTCGGTTTGCATAGCTGATAGGAGCGCTGATCGAGATTGCATACAAGCAGTTGCGAGAGGCGCTATCCCATTATACAATCAGAATGTTTCCAACAGGAAACGCATCCTGAGTGTTTGTTTTGATTGATTTTCGGAACATTGGTTTAGAATCACTAACACAAATCAGTGGAACGATATAGAGGGAAAAGAGGGCATTGATACAATTGGTTTAATATTTCGATAACTTATCGAGAAAATAGAATTAAATTATCATGGGGCAAATTTGTGTACGAGCAATGTTTCTTCGATGGTTTGAGAACCCCTTTTCTTGCCAGAGGGGAGATATACAGTGGAGAGAGGGTCACCCATTTTTTGAATAACTCGAGAACTTATCGAGAATGGAGCCATATATGACGAGGGATCGTATTTATTTACAAGAAGTTTTTTTCTGATGTTATGAGACCCACCTTCCTTCAATTAGCGATATAGGAATGGGGGTAATCTGTATGATAATTCGAGAACTTATAGGTAAAATAAATATCCCATGATGTTATTTTGTTACTAAAAATGTTTATATGATAGTTTCATATTTATCTAAATAAAAAATATTTTGGCATAAGTTATAAACTTATGAAGCTATGAAATCCAGAGTCATAAAAAGGATTAAAATACGGATTTAAAAAAAAATTAAGATTTCAAAAAAAAAGTTGCAGATTAATTTAGAAAAAAACATTTCAATGATTTTGAAATTAAACTTAAAATTTTGTGCAAATAAATAACAAGTTAATTAACTAGGTACCACAAGTTTCAAAATTTTTTGGAAGGTGTAGCCATGCACACCGGGTCAGCTAGTAATCTATAATAATTATGATTATAATAATTTAGTCTTAATTTATAAAACTTTTCGTATATCATAAAATATATTTGTATTTTATCAATTGATTTCTTGAATCCAGTTCACGAATCTTTAACTCTGATTTCCTAATAAAAAAAATCTTCTTAAAATTTGAACTAAATTTTTAAAATCGCGCTTTCACGAGAAGTTTAAACAGGCGATGGTTTCACCATCTGGATTAATTCATACGAAAATCAATCCGCTTTAAATCGACTCTTACCGAGTGCAATTAAAACTGTCAGCGATTGCTAAAAATACGACTTTTAAAAATGAATGACCATTATCTGTAAATAATTGTTTACATCGGCCACAAACCGCAGCAACGACGTTCCCGACCATTTGATTAAGTGTGTACGACAATTGTCAACATCACACTTTCACCCTCGATAAAGACATTTTTCCCACCCATTAGGGTTTGCGTCGAACCAGAACAGAACGTCAAGTTTGTGGCTTCGAGTGTTGTTGTTTTTTGTTTTCTTGAAATAAACCGAATTACGCAGAAACAACGAAAAAAAATCGCAACCAAACGAAAACAAACAATCTTGTTGTCAAATTGTAGCCGAAAATTGTGCGACAACAACACCTTTTTAACTTGATCGTGCCACCCGCAATTTCGGAAGCTTTTTTTTTTAATTAGTTTTTTCTTTCAACCGGATGAGAGCACCGATTATTTTTGGAACCCTTGCAATCCTCAGCGATGCACAAAAACCGTCGCTGTGGATCAAGAACTTATCCGATCTACCTCCCTCTGTTGCGGCCATTCAAGAGAAAATATCGAGCCAAGATCAATTGCCATCAATTTTGAGTCGCGGCGGGGGAGCAATTTGACATTTTTCCGCTAATCCCGGCCTGTCTATTCGAGTGATGATTTGGTGAATTGTTAAGATTGTGCAATAACTGACGTCCATAATTTAGATTTCCGCCTGTGTTTTCTTCTTCACCTCCTGACAGTTGTAGAAACATACAAATTATTGCGATCGAATTTTGCGTCACTAGCGCGAATTTTTCTCGTGTGGCTGAAATAAATTTTCAAAATCTCAAACCCGCTGAAAAAAAAAATCCAAAAAATGAAATGCCAGCTGAAGATCATCATGATCGCTGGCGAGAGCAAGATTTGCACACGAGAGTTGTTTTTCACCAACAAGCCGCCGCCCGCTTTGAAACAAATAATTCATTTTGTGGGAGGTGATGGGGTCGAGGCTTCTTATTTTTCCCCGATTGACTTTTAGGGGGAAAGCATCGCGAATTAACACGGGAAACCTAAGAAGGATGAAACTTAAAAATACAGCAGTTGCAAGAAAGAAACATTGTATGTTTGTTATTTTCGTTGGGGATTGTTTGGGATATTCGATAATTTTTCTAATAAAATTCACAATAACAACATAACAATTGAGATTATGTTTTCCACACACGAGAAACAGCACCACAGCTTTCCCACTTCATAGAGCTTTCAGGGAATCATCCGTTATCGTTAAGTAAAGCCTCGTGCATATTTCGTCACAAGCGCCAGTCCATGATAAGCTGCTCTCGACCGACACAAGACGGGCAAAGTGGCAAACCTCGAGTCTGTGTGAGGAGAGGTCGGACCTCGAGTCATTATGCGGAGATCAGATCTTAAGATGTTAGAGGAGAGAACATGCCTTGAATCACCATGAGATACGGTATTCGTGTTAACCTTGAGTCAGTACGAAAAGTAATCAGATCTCGAGTCATTAGAAGGAAAAATATAGTCTCGAACCGTTGTAAGCGTCAGATAACACTTTCATCGAGGTTGTAGTGATTAGCCGCTAGTAAATGTAGTTTTCAAATATCGCAGTGAGGGAAAATGATGGGTGATGGTTTTCCGCAAATAATGCAGTATGCAGCCAGTAAGCTTCAACACGTCACAACCAGATGGCCATCCATGGTAACCCTTGCTGCTTGGTAACCACCACGATCGGTAGCGACGCCCGACGAATTGACGAAGGCGAAGCTGTCGTGTCCGCCATAATGGAAGAGCAACGACCTGTACTCGCGGTTCAAGCACGGTCAAATGCGGCTACCTGTTGCTGGTTCACTTCGATTCTTACCACGAATCGTAGAAGTAACAAGTGCGAATACGAACATAGCACACAATTAAGCTAAAGTGTTACAAGCCAGACACCAGCTAAGCCATGTGACGCCGAACCACCATTTTGTTCCCGCTAAAACACAGAGCACTCACGCTTGATTCCCACAATAGGACCCCTAAGTCTTTAGCTAAAAGCAACTTTTTTGCGGGACAGAAGTCAACCTGGTCCCTGAACCCTGGTCCTGAATCGGCCTAGTTTTGGTCTCGATCGTCACGGATAGCCATTTCATCCGGGTGATCATACATTGGAGGTTTGTGGTCGATTCCGAATCACGAACACTCGGATCGATCAACCAGTTCCCCAAACCGTCCATTCGTCCTCTTAGCCGAGATTCCCGGAAAGAAAGTCCCGGCTTCCGGTCGGAAGCGGACCGATAGAGGAGTTGGTCAGCCGTAGCGTCACCATCGTCGCAGCTCCGCCATCTTCAGTAGCCATAACCAGGGCGTGGCCCTAAAAGGTACCGTAACCAATTGACTCTGTTGAAGTGTTGAGAATTGTTGTGGCAGTTTGTAAATAAAATTTGGAGAAGTGCATATTTGCATATTTCCTGATCTTAGAGTTGGAACTCCCTGCGATTTCCTTTGGTTAAGCGAGCCGCCCTGAGGCCTAATAACGGGAGTCCCTGTAACGCCGGTGGGGTGGTAAGTAATAAACTTACATCGTATAGAGAGGAAAGGTTTGTGTGTGAACCTCAAGTCATTAGTTACGAGAAGGTTTTCGAGTCGTTAGAGGAGAGATCATGCTTTGAGTCTTAGAGAGAAGAGGTATGCTTAAAGAAGTTTCGTCAACAAGTCTGCCGTGGAGCGCACTAGCAGGATCGTGTGGTGGCCGATCAACCCACGAATGTGCCAGTTGAGAATCAAGCGCCGCTTCTTCAACAAAATCACCGTCAACGTGCACAGCCCTCACTTCGAAGTACCGGTTACGACAAAGAAGAATTCTACGCGCAGCTGGAGCGTGAAAACGACCGCTGCCCAAAACGTGATATCAAGATCGTCGTCGGGGATTTTAACGCTCAGGTCGGCCAGGAGGAGGAATTCAAACCGACAATTGGAAAGTTCAGCACGCACTAGCTGACCAACGAAAACGACCTATGACTCATAGATTTTGCCACCTCCTAACGAATGGCCTTACGTAGTACTTTTTTCTAGCACTGCCTCCCACACAAGTACACCAGGACATCACCGTACCAAACGCAATAACAGATCGACCACGTTTTGATAGACAGCTAGCACTTCTCGGACATTATCGACCTCAGATTTTTTCGAGACGCCAACATCGAGTCATACCACTATCTGGTGATGGTGAAGATGCCCTCAAAACCCTCCGTAGCGAACAACATGCGAAACCGACGCCTGCGAAAAATGTCATCTGACCCAGTATCTAGAAGGTGGTGAAGACTGGACGAGACGGATACGCAGGGCAGGACATGTATGTTGGTTATCCACCATGGGTGCACGGATTCAGACGCAGTTTCTGCCTAAGTATGTGCTGAACTGTGCTCACATGCATTCTTTAGATTATTAAGTTCGACAAATCTCCAATGCAGTGCGTACGCTATACCCGGATCCCATGGCTCTGTATGAACTGTTATGAAATAAATGTAGAGCGTGTGTTGATGTACATAGTTGATCTTAATATTAGAAGATGTTTGGATAACCTCCGTTTGTGAAAATAGTCACACTGGTTAATCAAACAGACACTAATTCTCTGCAATGTCTGCAATGGGATTGCAGAGGTTTACTCACCAAACGCACTTCTTTGATTCAACTTATACATCAACACAATATCAACACCTCTCCTCTATGTGAAATCCACCTGAATAAAGATTTATGCGTCAGGCTGCCGCAACACCTGATATTTCGCAAGAATCACTGTAAGAATTCAGTGGGAGTAGCGATCGCAATCCGTACTGATCTTAACCCAATAGCCTTTCCTTTAATATATGTAGATATTCTAGTGAAATTCATCACATTGCTTGTCAAATCCAAGGTAACTTTGGCACACTCATTATCGTATCAGTGGATGTAATTTTGAAATTTTTTTTATCGTCTATTCCGAAACCGCGCATTGGAGGAGATTTCAATTCGAAGCACTGTTTGTAAGACAACGAATCTGAAAATGCCCGTGGACAACGTCTTGATCAGGCGATGGAAGAATTAAGTGCTCAACGATGTTTAACCAACTAGATTCGATGCGCACTTGATATCACGCTGGTTTCTTCGAATCTTAGTTTGGATTTCGACTGGCAAGTATTGGACTCCCCCAACGAAAGCGTTAATTTCCCAATAGTTTTTCATTCCTATTACCGGTACGATGAAACTCTATCCTGGAATAAATTTTCGTAAACTGATTGGAAACTTTTTTCGCAACACAACACCTGGAACTGGAAGGGAACAAACGGACAATTTAGAGGCTTTGTTCGAGACAATCTAGCAGGCTTTGCAAAACTCAACACCATACAACAACCGAATCCCCCACCCAACCATACTAGGATGAAGAACCGAGGCAAAAAAACGCGACAAGGCGAGCTTAACGGAAACTGCGTGCTGAAACCTACGACTCTTATGCTGCTACGTCGATTCAGAACACTAAATAGTACGGGTAAAGAAAAAGAAGAGTTGGCAAAATTTCTGCGACGGTTTTGACAGCTCCACTTTGCTCGGAACTTTATGGAAAATGGCCAGACGATTCAACGTCCGAGGTGAACCATCTGCTGCTCGAAAGATTTCGGATTGGCACCTAAAGCAGTTAAAAATCCATCACCAGAATTGGAACACTGTGCTTGCTGAGAATACATTTTCAATGGTCGATATTCTCGCAGTTCTAATAACAATTCAGCCTCGGGCATCGACGTCTTTCCATATTCGGCCATTAGCCATCTACCAATGAGCTCTTTAGACATCTACAGGGAAATTCCGGTAAAATATTTAAATCGGATAAAAAATCACGGAGCTGGAAAACATTTAAAATTATTCCTATTCCACAAGCGGGACAAGAACCGAACTACAGCAAAGTGTACGAAATTTTAATTCAGGATTGTTTAGAGAACATCACATACATCAAAAGCAATCACATTTTCCGGAGGCCATCAACGGTTTCATAAAAGGTCGTGGGACGATGGACGCCTTATTCCCATTAATAAATGAAGCTTCTTTCGCAGCTAAACGAGTAGAACACGTTATGCTGTGTAGTCTCAACATTAAAGAAGCGTACGACGATGTTGAAATCAACATGCTGATTCGACATTCCGATCCTTGGTTGTTCCTGAGTGTCTTATTAAAAACATCTATGTATCATTTGTTCGAAGAGAGGATTCTGTGTTCTTCAAACCAACGATCTACTGAACGAACCACCTGGAGAGGACTCCCTGAAGGATCTTCACTTAACCCTTTATATTTCAACATACCGATTGCTTGATTGATGATAAGTATCCCGCAAGATGTTATCACGATTAACTAGGCCGATGATACGACGATAGCCATTAATGGGAAAATCATTCAACGCAGTCATGAAAGGCTTCAAAATGCACTAGGCATGTAGCCCTGAAAATCTCTGATCTTGAGTTGGAGCTGTCAGCGGTCAAATGTAAATGTCCTCTGAAAAAAACACGATACACTGCTTAGATTGGAAGTTGATGGATACGCACTAGAATACGTGCAATCCTTGAAATTTTTAGGTTTGCATCTCACCTGGAATTTAACGTGGTCAAATCATATCAACTGTATAAAAAACGAACTACTGCATTTCTCAATTTTCTGCGTAGAATTTCAGGTCAATCCTGGGGAGCCATGCTGATTGAGTTTCAATCAGAAAAAAATCCATTCGCCTGGTATGAGACAAAAAAGTCAGTCAATGAAGTCCAAAATGTTGGACACGATATTACTTTAATTTGGATTCCGTCTCATAGAGGAATTCCTATGAACGAGCTCGCGAACCAGGAAGCAAAGCGTGGATGCGTTGAAGAATCACCAAAGGAATACGTTTTGACATCATTTGATGACAGCATTCCGAATTAGCAGGTGGTATGGAATTCGGGATCAAAAGGTCGTTTCTTACGCAGCATTATTTCGAATGTTTCTCTGCGACCTTGGTTTTACAGATTGGAGTTCAGTCGTAGAGAAATTGTTATCTTCTCCAAGCTTATAAGCAATCACTCGAGACTTCCGGCTCATCTTCATAGAAATTGCATCATCCCAACTGCTGTATGTAGTTGTGATGAGGCAACAGCTGATCTAGATCATATTATTTTTTCATGTAACAGATTCAGTCATCTTCGAGAACCTGTTTGGTGGATATTATTTAGTTGATAAAGGAATCGTACCGGTTATGAAATTATTCTGAAAGAGAAAGATTTTGACGTTTTCCCCATTATTGTAAATTTTATTATAGAAAATGGAATGGATATGGAAAATGTGAAATGTTAGGACAATCACTTGGCTGATTATGTAGTAGAGGGTAAGCCAATTAAAAACTATAAAAAAATTTTACAGTACTGGGTCTCAAACTTTTGGCCGGGGGTTTATCAATATTGACTTATGATGGGAAAGGGAATTGGAAACGAGAAACTGTTTTTCGCTTTCCAACAGCCCCGGTGGTTTGAAACAAGGAAATATTTTTTGCCAGGGATTGTTTCGATCCTCCTTTATCTTGTGATAGGATAGAGAGGGACATGAAAACGTATTTATTTTGATTCTTGATGTCGACGCGGTCTCAAATCATTGGCTCAAATCGGCAAATCAGTGCCGCTGACGTTCACATCTTATGCCAACGACGCACAGTGGGGCAGAACAGGCATTGTGTTGGACAAAACCTCGTAACTTCTTTAAATCAGCTCGTAGAGGTTTGATGTCTTCGGGTGAAATGTTCACAATAATAAAAGCTATCTAATCGTTTGATTGATGATATTCTAGCTAAATACTAGAATTCATTTTTGAAAGGAACAAAATTGAAAAAAATACGTCAGTAAAATTTACCTTATCTTAATTATAATAACTCCAAAACGAATAAAAATTACATGTTTGAAAATTCTCTAAATGAAAGAGTAGAAAAAGCTCAATCTTACGCACTATTCGCGAGAATAATTCATCGGCTGGTTCCACCAATTTTTATCTTTGAGTTTTGTGTTAAAAATCACGTTTCTTCATTCAACTTTACGTCTTTATTTATCCAAAACGTATCAAATTTCATATTTCTTAAGAATAAATGATGAAATTTTTGTTCAAACTACACAAACTTATAATTTGGAGAGATTTAACGATGTTCAGGGAATGTTTTAAAAATCGAAATAAATTCGGATTTGAATAAAAGATAGAAATTGAACAAAAAACTAATAGTAATAACCATTCATACATGCTTTCGGCAACACTATGAACAAAATAGTTTTGTCGTAAAGATGTGTTTTATACTCATGTATAAGTCTGAAATAAGAAGCAGTGTTGATTTCAGTGATGTTCGAATGTTTTGTATCTTTAATCGGTAATAAAATATGAGAATCATTGATTTTTTTTCATTTTATCTGTTTTGAAAGAATATCAAGAAGTTTTTACAAATATATTGATATTAATATACTTTACTAAAATATTTGTATTTCTTTGTTATATTGTTAACAAAATACAACAAACAATTTCTGCTAAGACATTTTAATTAGGCGTTATTCAGAGTCAAAGAAAAATAAGGATTAAAAAATAGAAGAAATTTAGCCGCTTTCTGGCTTCTCTAACTTTGCTTTTCCAATATTTTCCGCTTTAAATTCAAGTTCATATAAGTTAATAAGTGAATTTTTTCTATCGAAACTATTTTCAGTAGAAGGAAATATATAAATCGATCCTAGAGTAGTTATTAGACCGCTGCAAAAAATGAATTATTTCTCCCATATGTTTTTTCGATGCCTAAATTTCCCTTTTTTACGGGAATAGCTGTACCTTTGTTTGCCGTCATTATGAAGACTTCAAATCTTGTAGAGCGTTAGTTGGATAGTTGAAAAAGATTGTGTGAAATTTTCATTAAAAAAATATCAACCGAGAGAGAAATGGCAGCTAGTCAAAGTTGGAAGTGGGTGCGCAGCTTCACGCGATTTCATTCTTTTTTTGAACGCAACTGTATATGGCTAACTCTTCCGCTCACTGAGCCTTTCAAAAAGTTTACCTCGATTTGTGCAAAAATACACAAGTTCAAAAAATAAGAAAAATACTTAAATATGGGTACTGATGAAGAATAAAGCTGTTCATAAACCTGTTTGCAATGTAATGCATGTTGTTGCATATTGCCTTGGACTAGTTTAGAAAAAATTGAAATGTTCACATTAGCTCCACTCTAATATCCTATATTTACGCATAAAATGAATTCATTACGTAAGGAAATTGATTTATTGAGTAATTCAAGTAAAAAACTAATGGTATTATTGAAGCTTATTGTTTTTTTTTTGTAAAGAACCCACACTAAACAGTAGGCTTTTTTCCAAGAACGAGTTACTGAGAAAAATGTAAATTTCATGAAAAACACAAAAAACATGCTTCACAAAAAGTTTAATAACTTCTTCATTAGCAAGTATTAGCAACTACTTTTTGTTTGACCATAAAGCTGAAACTTAGTTCTTTATTTTAATATGTAACTCGACGCGGAATTTTGCTGAAAAACTATACTTCAAGATGTTTGAAATTGGTGAAAATCTCTAATTTTTTATGTCAAAATATTTTTGCTATAACAAGGACAATATATTTTGTAAATTTAATATTTTCATAGTGCATAAAAATTGATAAAATTAAAAAAAAAATGATGTATTTGGTTAACGGTTATCTTGAACAGATTATTTTCTACAGAGCGAGAAAGATCTCTCTTTTTATTTCCTCATTTTTTTAACAAAATTTACCCTACTTTCCCCTACTAAGTAAGTTGCTCAAAAAATCGAATTTTTCAAAATTTTTGATAGATTTGAGTTCGGCTATTTATCTCGTTTCCAAAAATATAAATGTGAAAATTTTTATCCAAGAAATGAAAAATGAGGTTTTGTCACAACTTTCATAGGTTCTGCCCCACAGTGCGACGTTTAAATATTGATACTCATGATTGGAGTAAAGATTGAATTTTAGGTGTAGGAAACATTAAAAAAAAAGAAGAAAAAAGACCTATAAGTCGCAAGTCCAATTATTCAACCGAAGTAAAATAACTCAAAAAAACTAACATTTATAGCGAACATTTCAAAAGGGCAAAACTGCCATATGTAAAAAAAATTGCGTTAACGGTCATTCCAGATGAACGCGATTGCACTTTACCTATAAACTCGATTTTATCTTAAAATCACTTAAAGTTTTTAAAAAATTGATAAAATTCAATTGGGCGAAAATTCTTGTTGATGCATTTCGTTTGAACGTGAAGTTACGCCTATTCAAAATGGGGTTAACTTTTCTATTCGTGTAAGGCCAATAGGCGTAACTGAGTTGACCGTGTGTGACAAAACGTCCTAATTAGTTTTTTCGTGTAAAACCAAAGGGCGAATCTTCAAAACCAAAACAAAAACGGCCGATCAATTGGGCTAAACTTGCAGGCGTAACGGGAATCTAAAACAAAAAAAGGCGAAACTCGAAAATATTTGAAATTTAGTGAAAAAAGATAATGTTCTCGATAACCAACAAAAAATATGTAACTATAATACACATTTCTTGATTTTCTTGAACAAAAAGTGACCGATTTTTTAAATAGGATTTGATTAGATGTTCCGAAATTTCAAACGCGTTTTAATCGTTTCAAGCTAACTGCTTATTCCGCCCTTATGAAATGTTACGCTACATTTGTCAAACACCTCAGATCTTGGTAAAATATTTCGGTTACGAGATAAGGTTCAGGATTCGGGTCACCCTGGGGATCACTCAGCCTTCCTACCATTCAGTCAGGCACTCTACAAACCCAGAAGGATTAAGCCTGCAACATCGGATACTCTTGATCTCCAAGCCTCTCACAACGTTGTTTGGAGCGGGTGATTTTTTGGACAGTATCTAGATTCCTAAATATGATTGGAAAGAACTTCCCCCTTATTCTGCGCCGCGCGTGAGGTGACGATAGTCGAGTCGAGTCGGAGTCGCGTGAGTCTTGTCACCTTATTCCCGAAACCAATGTGACAGAGCATACGATTTGTCACTCACGGTGACTACTAGATTAGGATAATAACTCAAAAAGTTAATTCTAAAAGACGTTTCTCACCTAAAGTGACTACTGGAATCGGGTGACTCGACTATCGTCACCTCACGCGCGGCGCAGAATAAGGGGGCTTATCGCCTGGGTTTATCGTGGTGGTCAAAAGTGTGCAGTTTGATCATCTGGTTGTTGTTGGTGGTAAAATGCAAGTAATTGTTTTGTTGGGAAGGTTAATAATTATTTCTACTTCATCCCAAGCAATCAATAATCACGCATTTACTTAAAAAAAAGGCTTTGAAAGTTACTAAAACAACTGCCCAATTCCCTTGAGTGAATCATATGTACTCAATAACAAACATGAAGCTGCAGAAGGGATTTGCATGTCCGTTATGAGTGACTTTAAAAAGAAAACTCCTTCCATATTCCGTGAGTGAATTATATGTTCTCATTGATGAACTTGAATGCTCCAAAATTAATTTATATGTACGTTGTAAGTGTATTCCAAATGGAAGTTCAACAGAATATAACATGACTTTTTATTCAAAATAAACACAAGCATTCAAGGCTTTGCATACGATTTTTGAGAAGAGAGAGTAAAAACCCCTGTTTTTCATTTTAAAATTTTTTTTAGCTCAACGATTTTTTGAGTACCGTAAACTGGGGAAACTTTGATCACTTTTATCATTCATTTTTGAATATTTTGGAAGGGATTGCTGTTTCGTAATACCTAGCTTTAAAACACTTACTGAGGTGAGGAGTATAAAACATGACCATTGATTCCAGTAAATTCAAACGGCATTGGTAGTTATAATTGAATGTTTATTACAAAACCAGAATTCGAGTTTCGGGGTAACTTTGAACAGTATGGTTTTAAAGGAACCTCAACCTCTTCAAAACTACTTTTATGGGGCCATTTAGCACAGAAGGCATAAACATTAATAACAGTAATTTTTGTTAGGACTAAACTGATTTTTTCAACGTTTTTTTTTCAAAACCTTATATAATCAAAAGATGGACAATGTTGCTGCATACATCTTGGGGTAATGAACATTTCTCAATTTTTTTTGGCTTCAAAAACAAATGAAATCTTGCCTTCATGCAATTCCCTAGGTCATCGCACTGTTCCCATGTTCTTTTTTTCTTAAAATTTAACCATTTTATAGGGTTTTAGCCATTTTGACTATACGGGATTTCTCATGGAAAATTATTGTTTTATTTTTCAATATCCAAGAACTATCACCAAATGACCATTAAAATTACACTTGAACTGAACCCTAACAAAGAAAAACCTTAAACTTTCACTTTTTAAAGATTTTAAACGGATTGTTTATTATTGCGTTGAGCTTTCATTATACCCATACCAGCTATGATTATTGAATAGTTTGGATTATTCACTCTAAAGTACTTTTCCATTCAGGTAGTCACCTGTTGCTATTTGGACAACAATAAACTTCCCATAACAAATCAAGCCGATCAAATTGCGTTCCGTTACTCCTGAAAACGCAAACGAAATGCAAATTTTGTCCTCGCACTTGACACTCGTCTAAGGTATTTACGAGGAATGGTTGAGCGCCTCTTCTTTGAATAAGACTAGACTCAGTAGAAGACCCCCCTGCTTCCTGACTCAGAGAAGCATCAAAAGCTAATAAAAATAGAAATGCTGAATCAATACCTTCCAATCACAAAAAAAAAAGAAAAACCAAAACAATGCTACCAAACGACCGGCAATCCGAAAAGGGAATGCATTTTGGTGTGATCTACCAAAAGGCCGGGAAACAAAACAAGAAAATCAAACTGTTGTTTTGGTTTTTCTTTGACTGAATGTAAGTGTCGCTTTGCGCCAAACATTGAAACCGATTAAATGAACTCTTAATCGATCGGGAACTGCTCGAAATCCGATTCGCTAATTGTTCGGTTTAATTGACTGAAGACACTAACGCTCATCAGAACTAGCTAAGTCTTCAGTTCACTTTTGTCATCGGTTCGGTTAATTAGTTGATCTAAGTTGGTTGCAACCCCTTATGAAGCTTTTTTTAAGTATAAATCTAGACCTGGAGTATTCTTTAGTTGCATCCAAACAATTGAACAGGAAGCTGACCTCATCGTGAACATGAGAAGCTTCTTGTGAATGGTTTAAGATTGTTAGAAAAACGTAGAAAAACTTTCGGGAGCGAGTGGTTGTGTAATAGTTTTTGGCCAGGTTACGTAACCCTTGGTTGGGAAGTTTCTCGAAAGCGAAGAAAAGCGTTTTGCGAAATGGGGATTTTTCTTTCGGTTTTAGTGGCCAGCGTTGGAGCCATGGATCTTATCAACTGCTTGGCGTATGTATCGAATCAGCTTACGGGAAGCCCTCCGGTGGATGCTGATCTTCAACGATATCGGCAGCTGCTGAAGGAGCAGATCGATAGTACTCCGCGAGCTTCGATCGACGGTTTGACGTACGCTCAGGACGGAGTTTTGTACAAGGATGGTTATCGGGTAGAGTCGTTCGACGAGAATCGACTAGATGCGCTGAATGCAAGGATTCGAGATCTGGAGCAGACAAGTCGAGAGAAAGAGGCAAAGCTGGAACAATTGAATGAGAAGCTGCAAGAGCTGGAAAGTCACTCGGAGGAAGAGGATATTCCTAGGGATAGATCTCGGTCTCGATCCGTTAGTCGAGAGTTGAGTCCTCAACCGTCTACTTCGTCTGGGTGTGTTCCTCAAATTGTGTTGGACGAAAATGATATGAGAGGAGGCTCGAAAAAGTTCAGGCCGATTCACAGAGACGATGAATTCCGTCGTACGATCAAAAAACAATCCGTTAAGTCTAACGCATCTGAAGATCGTGCTGATGAACTGGACTTATTGACGCAAATGGAGGAGGAAGAAAACAAGGTTATGGACGATTACATCCCACTTGTGTACACGCGAGAAGAGCAAATGGCTCAAGGCAATAAAAGGCATCAAATCAGTCCAATTCAGGAGTTGTGTCATATGCATGAGAATGACGAGCGATTAAGGATGGAACGTTCTCCAGAACCTGCTTTTGGAGCTGAGACGGTCAAACCATGGGGTGATATACGATTAGGTGAAACCAAAGAAAAAGAGATCATCCACCTGCCTCAGAATCAACTTATCGAGGAAGAACGCAAAGGTAGCGTGAGCAGCTCAGACGAAAGTCTTGGAAAACGCGAGGATACCGATCAGTGGCAACGTAACTCAATGCCAGAATTGCCGATTGTCCAGCAGGAAGCACACCTAACAGTCAGCGAACCTATATCGTCCAATATCAGCTCTCATTCCGGGAGTCCCGATCCTGAGCATCCGACTCTGAAACGAACGCGCAAAAAGAGCGATCTTACAGCTCTATTGCTGGAAGAAGAACGTAAAGACGCTACCAACAGTGGCATTACGATCCAAACCGAAGACTCCGAAAACGAAAACGTCAACACCACGGAATTCATGCAATGCAAATCACCCTCACCGTATGTAGAAAACGAAAATCTCGAAGTTCCGTGTCAGCTTATTCCTCTCATTGGAGCAGATCTCGACAAATCTCCTGCTTCCGAAAGTCGACAAAGCTCTGTCTCTCAAGACTCTCTGCAACCATCAGCAACACAATCAAGAGACGCTACCATCTCTCCAGCACCAATTGGCTCATCCGGTTCTCCTGCGTCTCCCAACTCGTCTATTCTAGTGAGTACCATCTCCCAACCTTATCCCTTAACTCCTCCAAATCGATATGCATCCATAACTCTTAAAATTTCTTATCTTGAATTCTAGGATGAATCCTTCAAGGAGCATTCCGGAGACAATCGGAACTCCTCATCCCCCATTGAATCCGATAAAAACAATGTAAGTAGGGATGGTAGTGTGTCTCTTGCTTCAACCGATACGCCAGCTGCTAGTCTAGGCTTGCATGGTGTTGACCAACAACTACGAACTCCCTCACCCGAACCACCACCACCACCTGAGCACGTGGTCGATCTTGACGCAGGTGGTGTCGATCGGAAGAGCGATCATCTTACCCCACCCTCCTCAAAACGCTTTCGCATGCGGACCAGAAAAATTCGCAGCCTAACACCAATCGAATACAACCAATCATTCATGGACGACTTCATCGAACAACGGCTCAGTGTATCACCCTCGGAACTGGAAGACTACATCACCAGTCTGGAGGAGATCAAATTCGACCCTCCTAAGCCGGTTGTGCCCAACTTCTTCTTACCAACCACGCCGATGACTTCCGGCCTCCCGAACCTTATTGTCACGGATGAACGGGGTGCCGATGCACAATTCCACGATTCCATCTCCTCAAAAGGATTCTACGGAAACTGTCGACTCACACCCAATCGAATCCCCAATCATCGAGTCAGTTATTCCGAATGGATCAAGAAATTCCCGGAAAACACATCCAGCCACCTGGAATTAGAAGACTACGATAGTGACGATGAAGAGGTCGAAAGCATCTTCAACAACTATTCCAGCGAACCTTCGACATCGACCAGCCCAGAGGTAGCTGAAGATCTCAAGTTCCCTGTCAACTTGCCAGAAGTTCTCACGCCTATTCCAGAACCACCGAAAGACTTACCCACAAGCCCCGAAGTGACAGTAGAAAACCGTTCAGAAACTCCCACGGAGTTCCCACTAAACGTTATTCCATCTTACGCTACGCCTTCACCAACCTCTCAAATATCGGATCTATCCCTATCATCCGAATCGAACCTTGGACCCTTCGAACCTCAGCTCAAACCTGCCCCATCAATCCACTTCACACCCATCACATCACACCCAGAGAATCTGTCCCCAACGCCAGACCCACATTCCTTATCCCCACGACTCACAACCAAACTATACATACCCTCCCGTTCAACGACTTCCTCTCCAATTCCCTCAGATATGACCCCGGAAGAAGCCATCTATGACATCGGACATCTGGACGGACTAATCTTTGAAACAAAAAGCCGATCACCGACCCCGGCAGCACTTTCACCCGTTCTACCCGATCCTCTCTCTCCAGAGGAACTGGCTTTCGACATCGGCAACCTCGGGGGACTCATACTGGGACCACCGAGCCGATCCACCTCTCCGCTCCCTCCGTCGGCATCACCGACGACACCAGGATCGTCCCCGTGGAGCAGCACCAACACCAACAACAAATCAGAAATGGAAACAACACCATCACCAACACCGACACACGACGATTCCGACACGGTGCGATAGTTTGGAACCATCCCGCGACACGAAGCACTTTAACAACAACCAAACAGAATTTAAAAAAATACAAATTGGTAGCTTATTGTTGCTTTCAAAATAAATAACAGGTTTAATTTTATTCTCACGAAAAACCAAACAAGCAGTGAAACACAAATAAACAAACACAGAACTCGCACCCCCCTTTTATTGTGAAAACTCAAACAAAACCCAACAGTTGTTAATAAATTGCTGTTTTTATTATTTTTCGACTAAATGGTGTGAGCCGAGTTTTTCCTTCAATTGAAACAAAAACAAGTCATTAAGCCTGTTGCAATAAATTCGCAATATCGGCAATAAGTTTATCGAAAAAAAGTTTATCGATAGAGTAGCTAGTTCCTAACAAATAAATATATTGCTTGTACGTAGTAATATTTATTAGAATTAGATTCAGTGTGACTTTGTTTTATGACTGAAAGTTTGAACAAAAACTTAAAGTATCTTCAGTTTTTGTGAAAGAGATCCTTTAGGGGAAGGCGAACTTCGATACACATATGTATCGAATATTCCAATACATATGTGTATGTGATATGTGCACATACATATGCATGATCAGATATCGGTTTTCTATACATTGGAGAAATATTCATGTTGAAGTTCCGTACAGTTAATAAGAAAACGACAAATAAAAGTTAGATTTACTTACGATGCGGGCTAAATGCGTTTGGACATGAGTTTATCTGGCAATTCACTGAAATTTGTCTATCAAACGAATACATAATCTATGCAGTAGAGAGCAAATAACTATTTTTGTAAAATTTTGGGCGCCCATAATTCGAATTATTTTTCAGCATTTGTCTATCGTTAAGCCTTGTGCCTTGTGTCATTAGTGTGAGAGATTATATTCACGTTTCAATGGAAATCATAAATTTTTCATGTTCAACCTCCTTATTGAATAGGGGCGTTTACCTTACCTGATAGTGGCATCCAATGATGGTCCCTCATCCTAATATTGAATGAGATATTCGATCCTGAAAGCGTCTGTTTGGTGATTTTTTTTTAATTTCAGGTGAATTAGAGAGAAATAACCATAACATTTAGGTACATATGTTTAGAGCTTCAATATTGGCAAAAGTTCGGTTGTGAAACACAAACATTAACTTTCATATAATTTTCAAACACGTTATATAATCTTATTTAACTTTTCTCTTTGATTTTTACTCTTTATTTCCTTCCTACCCAAGCAACCAAAAGTCGCGTTTTTACTCAAAGATAGAACTCCGAAATGCACATTTGGCTGAAAAATGTTTTACGGGAGCTTCAGGTGACTCTTGCCACGTAAAAGTTACTCTGGAACTTCCATCGCCTTTGGGAAGGATAAATTATCGATAACGGAACTTCAAAGCGCTTTTAATGCAACTTCTTTCAAGAAGGTCGATAACGTTCGCTTAACACCTTCTAACGCACCGATAAGATACTTTTAAGTGTTTTATAGAATCTATATGGGAATTTCAAGCGACATGTCAAAAATGTCTGTAAACTTGTTGTCATGATATTTGTTTTGTTTATACCAGTACTGATATTAAGAAATAGAACTCAAGAATTTTTCGAATTTTTGATGATGAGAACTTTCGTTATTATTTACTAAGTGTACTGAAAGTCCTTTAAACGAAATAAGGTACAATCTATTGACCAATTCATTCAATCATCTCAAATGACATTAAGTTTAAATACTAATTATAACAGTGGCAATGAACTATTGCTGGATTAGTCGAGAGGCTGGTGAGTTTCATTAAAACCTAGAGAGCAGCGGTTCAATTCTCTAGACGTAGTAGCTTTTGTGATCAAAACAATATAATTAATATCAATGAGATAGACCATGATAGACCAGCAACCTAGCAATCTGTCATTTGATTATTAGAGCAATCTGTCGACCGGATTTTTTTCAGCGCGTAGAAGTTTTTCGACATTCTCTTAGAAGCTGCATTGCATTCTCTTCAGCCACCTAAATGTACTTCGAAGTAGCTTTAAGAACATAAATTTTGGGCTGATTAGCATTCTCTTCAGACAGAAACGAGAGCTGATTCCGGTTGCTTGGGTATCTCTATTCTTCGTTTAGTGTTTTTACTTCATGCCCATTTTAAAAAGTTTCATTCCTTGATTTGATTTGATTTATTTATTGATACTTGCAAATTAGGAATACATTATTGCAATCGAATGGTAGATAAGAATTTGAAAGTTCTTATATAATACATTATTTTGAAAATAATTAAATCTAATTTCCTAAACCTAAACTGGCAAAACAATCTCTTTGAAAGTGTTTCAAGGGACGATTGAATTTGATTTCATCCGGTAACTGATTTCGAAAAACAAAACCACGTACGAACAACGAAGAATTAAAATCGGAAGTATTATGTCGAGTTATTACTAATTTACGAACGCGATTTATCGCAATTTAAAAAAATGTAAAATGCGCAACCTAGTAGCTTCTGATGGAATATTCTAATATTAGAATTACGATTTAAACTATCAATCCAACGAAAACAATTATTCAAAGTAATTCTATGTCTGTATATGACAGCAGCCGACGCATTCAACCATACTATAGATGAGGTAGTATTAGATTTTTAACTAGCTTTAATTTTACATTACGTGGAAGCTGTCATTCAAGGATGACGAAGTGCAGCATCATTTTTACCACATTGATTGTTAATATGATAGTTCCATTCCAAATTATAATGAAAAATAATACCAAGGTTGGATACTTTTTAAACGTATTTTATATTCGTTGAATTCAAAGTAATGGTTATGAAATCACTTGGTACATCTTTGTACCTGAAAATAATCACATTTTCGTAGATGATGGAAAGAACTAGAGAAAGATGAGTTATCAAAGAACGAAAGAACATAAGCCGTAAATATCATTAATTTTTCGAAAAAGATACAACGGCTCACCGGCAGGACTTGAACCTGCAGCGGAGATTGCAGGTTCAAGTCCTGCCGGTGAGCCGTTGTATCTTTTTCGAAAAATTCATGATATTTACGGCTTATGTTCTTTCGTTCTTTGATAGCTCATCTTTCTCTAATTCTTTTCATCATCTAAGAAAATGAGGTAAAACGATCAATTCGCGCGATCGTGATGTTAGCATGACACAAGATTAAGAAGCATTTATAGGTAGAAGATTACTCTCAGACCAAGCATTTACTTTAGCTAGAACGTTGTTTAATAGACCTGACATCTCAAGTAATAAATCATGAGAGTTTAAATAAATCTGAACGTCGTCTGCAAACATATGAATTTTACCATATTTAATTACAGTTGGTAAATCATTGATGAACATGCTGAACAATAATGGCCCCAAAACGGATCCTTGAGGAACCCCGGATACACTGACTCCGAAAATTTGCCATTTAGACACACAATTTGTGATTGATAGGAAAGATAAGATAATTTTCGCAAAAATTTAACGTGAGATACTCGATCAAATGCTTTAGAAAAATCTATCAATGATAGAAAAGGTATCCGGGTAAATGCTCGAATCTGTGTGCGGAGTAAGATGCAAAGCAAAAGTAAATCAAGAGCCTCATTCGTTTTTTTTTCGTTTTGGTCGGGCTTGATTCGTGAGAACTGAAGATTCTTGCTCACACCTCACTCGCACACTAATACATTTTCATGAGCAAAATCCGAAGCGATGCCGGTTCAGTCGTTCGTATGGATTAGTTTTTTATCCTTGTGCATTTCATATGCAGTTTTGTATGTAGTTTTATAACTGTTTTATTAAGGTCATAAAAAATGCTTGGATTCTTGATTCAACCATTTTCTTCTGGTAGTTTGCTAACGCTAATAAAGCTTTTACTAAATATATAATTCTAAAAATAAATTTGAAACTTCGTGAAAAAATGTCTAAAAAGTCAATTTTCCCGGTGAGGAGCCGAAATTCCCGGTTTTTTCCCGGTTTCCCGGTGACGTGATGAAATTCCAAAGTTTTTCCCGGTTTTCCCGGTTTTCCCGGTTCGCTAGCAACCCTGTATTTGTGTTTAAATCGTCAATCAAAAAATTATCGAATTTTCATGTTCATTTATCGTCGCTTAACTTGTTGCAATTCAAGTTAGGATTTTCATAGAGAGCTCTCAAATAAAAAAAATCGGTTAAACGTCAACTTGATATGCCATTGGATTAAGCGACTATATAAAATAATTATTTTTAAAAATTAATGTTTATACTTGGTAATAGTCGTTAACTTTTTTTATCACCATTTAACCTAACATACTCATGCCTGCTAATGAACTGAAAGCATTCTATAGAAACTTTATGAGTCAGGAAAACAAAATTTATTGTTCACCGTAACACTAGTCAAAAGTGTCTCCCAATCAATTCCTTCAACCCCCCTCCCAACTAAAATTGTTTTGCTAGGATGCAGAGGTAACCTCGGTCCTAAAGCACAAAATAGATCTTTCATCCTTTTCTCTTTCTTCCAATCTATCTATTGACTACTAGGACGTGGCCGGCGCCGTTATTGACGTTAAAAGAGAGAGCATCAGTTTTGAGCAGTGTGAATGAGCTGCTAATCCCAAGCACCATTCATTTGACCTCTGAATAAATTTGATGGCCTCGGTTAATCACGGAGAAGCAACCATTGGCGATGTAGAACTTGTTCTACTGAGCCACGCCAGCGATCATGGAACTCGAAGTGATAGTTATCATAATTTGATTTTCGAACAAGTCATGCATACATTTTCTTCAACCATGCATTTCGGGTTTTACGATTCAAGGTGGATGTGAGTAGTTAATCAAGCTAAGCTAAGCTAATAAAGCTTTTACTATATATATTGTTTAGGTTGTTAAGAAAGAGTTCTGAATGCTCTATTAAAACTCCACAAAAAAAATACATAAACTAAGATATTTATTCCAAGCTTTTTTTGCATGTTTTATAAAGCCACGCAGTGCTTGATTTTTAAATTATGATAAAATTAAGTGACAGTTCTTGATCAACATGTCAATTCAGGACACGTTGAGGCTAGATGAGTGATATGTGTTGTTTTTAAGTTGAATAAGAAAAATGTCCAACTAGTAAATTAAATAATTTGTTGCTTGACGCCATCATTAATCCCAGATGGCGGCTTCCGTTTTTTTGCAAAGCTGTAAATTACTGAAAATCTCATGAAATATCAACAATAAGGCGTTGGCTAAATGAGTAGAATTCAAATTTCGCTGTCCAACGCCATTTTGTAATCCAAGATGGCGAAATCCACTCAACTTGAAAATGCTGTAAATCTCTGAAAAGCGCATGCAATGTCAATGAGATTTTGACCATTTACCCAGCCCTTTCACCCAATACCCATGTTGTGGGAATCTCAAGCGGTTTTTAGTCATTTACAGCATTTTGAAGTTAATCTAAAGCCGCCATATTGGATTTCAAGACGGCGTCAGAAAGCGAAATTCGACTTCTTCTAGTTTAGTCTTTTCACTCAATAACCATATTGTGGGAATTTCATGCGATTTTCAGTGATTATTATCATTTTTTGGCGTCAGATAGCAAAAATCGACTTCTTCTATTAAAGCCCTTTCACCTACTACCAATATTGTGGGGATTTTATGTGATTTTCATTTATCAACAGCATTTTGAAATTTAGAGGAAGTCGCCATCTTGGATTTCGAAATGGCGTCAGAAAGCGAAATTCAATTTCTTCTAGTTTCCTCCAATACCGATGTTATGGGGGTTTCATGCGGTTTTTACTCTTTAACAACATTTTGGAGTTAAATAAGTGGAAGCCGCCATCTTGAACTCCAAAATGGCGTCAGGCAAAGAAACTTGACATCATCATTCCACCGGTGATTGTTTCATTCCACCGGGCTTTCACAATCAATCCCTTATTTATGTATGTCATTTTTTGATGTACTAGTGAATCACTATTATATAGTGATTAACAACTCAGAAATGAGTAATTCATCCTACGCGTGTAATTGATTGGCTTGCGAAAGAAACGTCAAATTTTACGCATTTGTGTAACTGTCATAAAACCGTTATAAAATGTAAACAGTCTTTTTCTGAGCATAATAAAGCTATTAAGCATGGAATTAACTAACGCTATGTTGATTGCAAAATTTAAGGGCAAGAAATGACGCCACAAGTCGAAGGATTCAAAATGTCAAGTATTTGAAAGTATGTATGTTCTCAAGCCTATTTTCAATCCATTCGATTATGTTTGCGATGTCATTATGTCATGTATTACAATTGGACAACATTAGGCACGAAATAAAATTAGCCTGTCCAACTATTGGGCACAGACAAGCTGTTTTAAATGATTTTTTTTAATTTTTACGTCACTTTTTCCGACCACTTAAACTTTTAGACCTGATGCAGTGAAACTAAACCCAAAAAACAAAATCCGGATAGTACGCTTTCACATAAAGCACAGAAACAACGACCATTTTGTGAGTACAACATAACACTAATTAAAACAACAAACACTATTTTTAACTTGTAAAACACATTATAACACTTATAGAATCCCTGAGGATGGTGTTAAACGACACCGAAACGTTGGAGTAAAATAAATATCGTTCGTTTATAAAAAAATGTTACTGATTTGCCGGAAAAATTAACAACATAAATATTTCATTTAAATTTCCTTATTCTAAAGATTTGACGAGGTTCTTTTATTATATGATACTATTTCATACACGTTTTGCCTAAAGTCTTGACTGGCAGTAGACAAGATGCTCATAATATGGGTTAAACATTGCTTTTTGTTATTAATTCTACCAGATCATAGCTCAATAATGCACATCATTCATCAATCATGATGGGTTCTGGAAAAATATAATCGGAGACTTCACGGAATCGATAAAAAAAAAATTACTAACATGTTTTATAACAGCTTTGGCAATCAAAATTTTACAGCTTAATGATTTTATCGAATATATTTAAACTTTTATCTTGGTTTTTTTGTCATTCCCAATCTGAATTATTAAAGGCCATTTTCCCCCGGGTCCAACTGCTTAAATTGAAATTAAAAATCCTCCAAACAAAAATCGGTTAGCAGTATTTACCCAAGAGAACCCCATAAAAAGCCGATCGTTAACATCATCCGTCATCATTTCGGGGTCGTAAACGCCCAAATGATCATCAACGATTGGGTGTGTAACCGGAGCGTTGCACCCGGCACAACCCGGGTTTCATTCAACAAGGCTGCTGAAATTTTGGCACTACTTTCTTATTTTTCACGTTATGTGGAACCATTTTCCGACGCTCCTCCTTATTTGCACACAAATCCTCGGATGAGTTGCTGCAGATCAGCCAAATATTTGTTGGATAAAAGAAAACACACAACCAAAATTCCATCCCTCGCTCGGTGGGAGGAAACAGATAAATCTAACGGCGACAAACGACGATTGGGGGTTCTTTTGCTCATAGGGGATGATGAGGTTCAGGACAAAATGGTGTCGAACTGAGTCAACATATTCATCGCTACTTTTTAAAAGCTTAGACTTAAACATTTAATCTTGATCTTTAATTATGAATATTTTTCATAGAATTTCAAAACAGGTCTGTGTTAAGACAAATTCATCAGTTTGCTCCAATGTTTCTTAAATCGAACGCAGAATACCTTCTGTCCAATTTCCAGTAATAAGAAAAAGTAACAAACTTTAAAATATCACCCACGACGTCCCTCACTTGGATCGCAGATTTTCTTCATATTTCCCCCCAAACAACAAGATCTGGATCAGCGGGGTGTTTTCCACTGGCTAGTTACTTGCTGGCCGCTTTTCCAATGTTTACCATCCCTGGGAGCAAAATGCGTGTAACAACACATGTACCGACAGCGAATTTCCAGCCGGACCCAAAAGTTAATCAACCGGCAACAGCTGCACCAATCCGCTTGGAATGCTTTTAGCGAAATCTGCTAGAAGATTATTATTATACAATCCGTCTGCTGCCAGACCTCGGCTCGGCTAAGAGTGAATTAATTTGTTCCCGAGGAATTCCTTTCTAGATACGGTGAAAGCAGACCTGTTTATTTAGGGATAATCTACATGCTAGTATTTTCGAAAAAAAAAATCTTCGAGAGTTTTGGCAAAGTTCATAATAAATTTTTATTTAAACCATTTGAAATATTGACAGAATAATTAAAAATAACTACATTACAAGGTCCCAAGTTTGTTGCTGGACCAATTTCCACCAAGGTCGCCAAAAGCAATGATTCACCTCGAATTCTTAGATCTATTTCAAGGCTCCATGACGAGAGCAAACAGACACGGCAAGCAGCTCGAACGACTTTGGTTCAAAACTAATTAACGCCCCCGCGGTCCAGAGAGCAACATAACCGTGTCAACAGTCCAAAAATAAATTTGGAAACATTTACACACGACCAGATACTGTAACAGAGAGAGAGAGTTTTGGTTTTGTGGCGTCGTCGGCACCATTCATGATTTCGGCAAAGCCAAGCGGCAGGAAAATACTGACAAATAAATGATTTCTTCGAATTTATAGTTGGACCAGTTTTAAAATAGTAATTGTATAAATGACCATGAATTAAAAGATAAAGCAAGTAGGTGTTGTGGTGAAATCGACATTCTACGACGAGATACGCTTACATTCCGTTGAAGAGTGATTTCTGGATCGATAACTTGCAAGCGAGGTTTCATTCTGATTCTGTATGTGGATGACATCCTTATTCAGAGTTAATAAGGATCCAGCCCGAACTTGCAAGGTCAATGCAAATGAACGACGTTGAATATGTAAAAAACAGGTTGACTCGTTACAACCCAAGCAACAATTTTAGCTTTATTATGATCAGCATAAATTCGTTATATGTAGCTATAGCATTGAACTTTTAAAAAAATTTCTATAAATCACCAGAACTCTAATAAAGCTAAAATCTTGATTTTTAGCCCTGTTCTAGAAACGTCATCGTGACAAAAATAAATTAAAGGGTGATACGGTCAAAATTTGATTCATATCAACTTGACTTATTTCTTTCAATTTTGCATTTAAAAAACCTGAACACCCCTCATTTTGAAGGTATGTGTGTGCGTAGAATGTTGCTCCTATTTTGATGTTGGAATTCACTCTTCAGTTGTGAAAATGCCGTTCAAGGAAGAAGAGCAGCGTATCAAAATTTTGCTCGCGCATCGCGAAAATCCGAGTTACTCACACGCAAAGCTGGCAAAATCGCTTAAAGTTGCCAAATCAACCGTTACAAATGTAATTAAAGTGTTTGGGAACGTTTGTCGACAGCCAGGAAGTCTGGATCGGGGCGAAATCGAAAACCGGAACCGCTGAGACAACAAAGAGAGTTGCCGGTAGTTTCAAGCGAAACCCTAACCTCTCTCTCCGAGATGCCGCAAATAAGCTGGGTGTATCGTTTACAACCGTGCATCGAACCAAAAAACGAGCCGGACTATCGACTTAAAAGAAAGTAGTGACTGCAAATCGCGATGATAAACAAAATACGACGGCCAAAGCGCGATCCCGGAGGCTGTACACGACGATGCTATCGAAGTTTACTGCGTGGTAATGGACGACGAAACCTACGTCAAAGCCGACTACAAGCAGCTTCCAGGAGTTTTATACGGCAAAAGGAAGGGGAAAGTTAGCAGATATTTTTAAATTGCGACCCAGAGATGGGTCTTGACTCAAACATTCAGTCAGCGAAACTTTTTTTGTAGAGAAATGAATCCAACTTAGATGAAATTTCAGGTACTAGATAAGAGAAAATCGATGTTGAAAAACATGCGAAAAAAATTCGCCTTGTCTCCCGGTGAGACTTGAACCCACAATGTTAATACATGGGCCCCGGAGAGGCGCAAGATGTGGGTTCAAGTCTCACCGGGAGACAAGGCGAATTTTTTTCGCATGTTTTTTAACATCGATTTTCTCTTATCTAGTACCTGAAATTTCATCTAAGTTGGATTCATTTCTCTACAAAAAAAGTTTCGCTGACTGAATGTTTGAGTCAAGACCCATCTCTGGGTCGCAATTTAAAAATATAAATAAGGCGGTGCCAAACACCGAAATTGGCTGGATATCCAGATACGGCAAACGCATCATTTCTCATCATAACTGACAACCCGTGCAGGATATGAGAAGGCAATGCAAATCTTGCCGTGCTTAAAAATGTCCAAACTTGATTCCAACTACCGTAAGATGAAATGATGGGAATAGAAATAGACCAAGAAAAATGATTATGATCACATGGGAGAACTATTCCCTTCATTCCGATAGACATCGACACTCAACCAGTATAATATTCATACGCCAGGTTGGTCTCCTGTAGTAGAATGTTAATACATGGGCCCCGGAGAGGCGCAAGATGTGGGTTCAAGTCTCACCGGGAGACAAGGCGAATTTTTTCCGCATGTTTTTCAACATCGATTTTCTCTTATCTAGTACCTGAAATTTCATCTAAGTTGGATTCATTTCTCTACAAAAAAAGTTAGCAGATATTTTCAAGCACATGAAACTGTCAAAGTTCGCGAAGAAATATCTGTTTTGGCAAGCCATCTGTACCTGTGGCTTGAAAAGCAGCATTTTCATAGCTTCCGGGACTGTCAACCAAGAAATTTACGTGAAAGAGTGATTGAATAAACGTCTATTGCCTTTCCGTCTACTGCTGTTTTAGCCGGATTTGGCATCTTGCCATTACGGTAAAAAGGCCATGGAGTGGTACGCCGCCAACAACGTGCAGGTGGTTCCCAAGGACAAGAACCTTCCCAACACGCCAGAGCTCCGCATAATTGAGAAATACTGGGCTATTGTAAAGCGGAACCTAAAGAAGACCGAAAAACTGCTAAGGACGAGCAGTAGTTCAAGGCAAACTGGCTGTTCAAAATCTGATGGCAGGGGTTAAGCGTAAGGCCCAGCAATTCGGATTTGGAAAAGCGGAAGCCAAACTGAATATTTTTCCTGAATTTTATACTAATTAAACTTGAAAAAGAAATTTAATTTGATTTTTTAAATAAACGATTTCACCGATTTACACGCGTTTTCCCTTGACCAAATTTTGACCGTATCACGCTTTATTCTGGTGCAAAAGTATTGAAAATCTTTTATTTTCGTCGATGTTTCCTTTGTTTTTTAAACCATCTGGCAAGCCTACTATTAGGTCTCTATTTCATAGTCATAGAACCATTTATAATTATTCCTTAGAGCAAGTTCACTGGTATTGGGAAAATTTTGGTAGAAATTTTTACATTTTGATAATTTTATCATGCAAAAATGTTTTCAAGATCTTTGGGCGATTTTTTTTACAGCACTGTTTCTATTTCAGCCGTATGTGATAGAAATAATGCTATTTTTGCATCACAGCATGCGAAACTAAACCAAGTGTTGTTAAAAAATTTGAAGGCTACAGATCATGAAAATATTTTTGCATGGCAAAATTTTCAAAATGTGTCAAAAATGACAAAATTTCTATCACTTTTCCCAACACCAGTGAATTTGCTCTTAAAGCTTCATGTTTTACATTTTGAAACTTAAAGGTATTAAGATTCCTTCATAAATAAACAATGATTCAAAACATTCAAAAGAAAAAATATTTAATCAAACATTTTGGCAAAAATGTACGAATTTCGGAGGAAATTTCATAATCTACCATCCAAAGCGCTCCATAATTGGAGAACCGATTTTTATTCAACTGAGTTGCCAACTGAGCTATGTCACAAGCCCTGAAAAGAGATTTTTATATGCAAAACTGTTAAATATGTTACCGAAATCGTCCGAACTCAGGAAGTCCGTTAAAAATGACAATTTTTGTAAAGTATTTTTAAGTCATCTCGTTTGAACTTCAAAATTTGTATACACTGTATTCAGCAAAAGTGTGCAACTTTTCTGTCTCCAAAACTCTTTAGAAAACATTTTGTATAAATACCACTCTCAAAAAATGTTTGTTGTATAAACTGAAAACTAGCTGAGCTTAGCTTAGTTGACTACTCATATCCACCTTAAATCATTGATCTTGAAGTGCTTAGATATGATCATTCATTTTAAAATTCTGATTACATATTTGATTAGACTTTGTTCAACTTACGCACTTCAAACTCCATGATCGCTGGCGTGGCTAAGCAGAACAATTTCTACCTCGCCAATGGTTGCTACTCCGTGATTGATCGAGGCCATCAGCTTTGTGCAAGGGCCAAAAGAATGGTGTTTGGGACTAGCAGTTCTTTAACAATACACAAAACTCATGCTCTCCCTTTGAAAATGATCAATAACGGCGCCGGCCACGTGCTAGTAGTCAATGAGGAATGAAGGAAGGATTGTTAGTAGGATACTTCATAGGATCAATTAACAACCATTTGTCTCTTTATATTCCAAAAATTAATTTTGAAAAATTCATAAACAATGGTAAGTCAATATCACCAAGTACAGAAACCGTATATACGTCTGCGAATCTATATTAAAATATCCATGGAAAGGGTTTTGTTAGTAGGGAAAAGGTTATTGATCAGGATCCATGTTGGTTGATGGTGCGTTCGAGTTTTTCTACACCTTCTATGCTCCTAGATTTTTCTTAAGGAAACTCCTATTTTTAAATTTGAGACAGTGAAAAAAAGTTTAATAGTAAAGTAAAAAAATTTATAAATTTTCTTTAAACTAACATGTTTTCCTAATTCTTGCTCCTGATACACTAATGCTAATGTGATTTCAAAAACGATCCTTTAGATTGAAGATACTTCTATCAAACTTCGAAGAATATTTATAAGAATATGTTTAAATTATTAAAGTTTTGCTAATGGATAAAGTGATTCTCCTTTTGGTTCCTTTAGTTTTTAATTTGTTATGTAGATTGTGATAACTGAATAAGATCGTTTTTGGAAACTCATCAGGGCAAATCAACTCTTTGCCTCAGTTTGATTTCGAGATTGCACGAAGAAAATAAATCTACCAAAAAAGTTATTATTCATTGTACAAAAAATTTAAAACAAAATACCAAAAATAACAAAAAGTGACAAGAATGACAAAAAAAAGTAAAAACGTAGTAAAAACAAAATCACAAATTTGGTCAAAATATTTAAAACATGACAATAAGTCGAAAACTACAAAAATGATCAACAGTACAAAAAATTTAGAAACGAATAAAACAAAAAAAAATCAAGTTGTTAAAGAAATGACTAAAAAATTTAAAACAAAAAACAAGAAAAGTTTCAATCACAAAAAAAAAGGTCCTTAGATATTTGTCACTGAAGTTCCCTAGCGAAGTCTTTTAAGTCTCTAAGTATTCCAGAAGTCAAATGGATTTTTTTTCCAATGCTCTTATTCAAACCGATAGTGAGAAACTCTTAAATACATTTTTTAAACTCTAAAAACAAACAAAATCAAGGAAAATAGCCTTATTTCCATATAGTGATTTTAACGCATAATCATTGTCGTTAGTATTCACGGAATTTGGACCCGAATCTAAAAAAAACGTCCTTAACAAACCAAAAAAAAAAAAGAATTCACGATTCAACAATGAGCAACACTTTTACAGTCCACAGAATCCGATCACTTAGCCACTTAAAGCCAGGGTTATACTTCCATCATTCAGTCCTCGAAAAGCTGTCTCAGATGGGAATGACTATCCTTTAAAAAATTTTTGAAATGCTAAACCTCCCGCCCACAGCAAATTTTATTATTTTATTTTTAGAAAGGTTTTCTGGATCTTTGTCAGATTTATAGTCTTTAAACTAAAAAGCTTTTTGCGATGCACGACTGGTAGCTTTTCGTGTACTGAAGCTTCAATTAAATCTTGTTAATGAAATGTTTTTTTATAGCAAATATTTTATACCATGCTTGAGTTACCGCCACTCAAAATCTAGTTTCAGCTAAATTATAAATGTATGTAAATATCTAGGATATATCTACAGACTTCAATCATAATTGGGAAGATAAAACTAAGCAGAATTGAAACCAATTATCTTTCGTTCCGGATATTAATACAAACAGCTATTCTCAACGGTAGCTGGAGACTTAAAGTTGGGTCAGGTTGGTCCTCGGGCGTAGCTCAGTCCTCTCAGTTAGGTATTTTAATTTTATAAACCGAAATGAATGCTATTTTGAATTACTTCACTGAAATCTCACGTTCTTATCTTCAAAATCTTATGAGGTTTCAAGCGGCCAAAATATTCACTTTAAAGCCTGTTCAACGCATAAATTATGTTAAAATTATAACTACGCAAAAATTAAGAAACTTCCAAATGCACAAAAAAATTATTCAAGAAAAACCAAGCGGAAAAAACGCGACGTCAGAAAAATCACGTCCGTTCCCGAGCACGGCTTGCTGCGACCTTTGTTGTATAAACTGAAAACTAAAGGATTTTTTTTCAATTATCATAACTTTGGAACGTTTATTGGTCCAGTAATGACTGTTTTTGCAAAGTTGCTAGAATTGATACTAGCTAAAAACTTTTTCCATAGCTCTAAAATAAAGATTAATAGGGTTAGTTTTTTCTATCTCACTGCTGATTTTTTTAAAAATTAATTGTAGTATGTAATTTTTTTCTTGGTTATTTGTCTCGAAAACACTACAGGTCTAAAATGCATAATTTCGGCAGAAAATAGTTTTGATCGCCTTTTTCATGTTTTACCCCTTTGGGCAAGAGCTAGGAAGATAAACTCAAACACTAATTTGTACTGTGCGAGTAGCACAGCTTGTACTTGTAGGACGTGTTTCTGCTAAACTTTAGAAAAAACCAATTATACATTTATAGATATGCCATAACGAATACACTAAACCGATGAATAAAAATAATATTTAATTAATTTAGATCATCGTTGGTTGTCGAAAAAGTCTTCCATTAATCATCGTTGTTAAAAAAGGTTGTAGAAAATAACTCTATAGTTTGAAATGTATTGTTGATTCTTTATTTTTTTCCAATTGGCGATTTTTGGAAAGTTTGAAAAAATTTAGTACAAAATTTGGAAAAATTCTCATTTTTTTTCTCGAAAGGCTGTAAAACAACTAGAAATCATGTAGTTCACAGCGATTTTTGTTCGCTATCAATTTTGGAGTTCTAATAATTGAAATAAAGAACAAATACAGTCCAAATAAATATACAGTACCGTTCAAAATCGTATAGTTTTAACTTCCACAACTTTTTAATTTGATGCTATTTTTTGATTGAATTTCCTGTGTAAGATAGATCAATTTTCACATTAATATATCACAAAATCTGAGCTTTCGGAAATTTGCATAGCCTGAGATACAGTAATTCTACGAAAATCGGACTTTTTGAACTTTTGCCATTTAAACTGCAATATCTCAGAAACTACGCTACGCTTTTTATTGAAATTTTGCAGAGTCGTTGTTGAAACATAAAGTAAGCATATCTGAAGTTTTTTAAAAGTTCTATTGGTGAGATCAAAAGTTACGCGAGATACAATATTTCAGACATGAACCTTAAAATGATATTTCTATAGAATTTTGGAAGCAACTTACCTTAGGAAAATCATATTTTATGTTCAACTAGCTGACCCGGTGTGCATTGCTACACCTTGCAAAAATAAATGTTATTTGTAAAAATTTATTCAAATTTAGATTTTTGTAAGCATTTTTTTTTTAAATCAAACCTCATCATGATTTAGAACCAACAACTTTGAAATGAGAGCTGCAGCTGGAGTTCCGAATCGCAATTCAAAGATGGTATATATAATTTACTGAAATTTGATCTCTAAATATGTTTTTTAAGATCTAAACTTTGCACTCTGTTTTTGAAACTTCATAATGACTCGAATAATGTCAATATTTATGGATATTCCACCTTTTTCCCGAAGTGGGAAGTTACGAACTCCCATAAAAACTTTTGTCACATCTATTTTTGAGTTATGCCAAATACCCGTACGCCAAAAACCCTCTTTTAAATATATTGTCCTTTCTTTAAAAAGCTCTTTATCTTAAACTTACATGGCAGCTCCCCCATCTTTTCCAATTTTGTCCCCCACTGGTAGGCTGAGTTAACAAAAATTTCTAATTGAAAGAAAAAGATTCACATATTGGAATTTATTGCACATTGTACTTTATGGAAATAGAATTTTGAAAGCCGGGACAGTTTTTTGAGTATATTCCTAAAATTCTGTATTATGAGCACTTCCAGCCCCTGATTAGCTTTAGATGATGAATTCTTTGGAGTTAAAAAAATAAGCCATCGAAATTTAAAAAAAACAACGATGAAAATTATCGATTTTATACAGTACAAATTCCTTTTTTTTTAAATAAATTTATTAAAGCAATAAATATCAGTGGCATCACTAAATAATTTCCCGCGTTTTTTTATTTTCTCTTTGAAACTCAAGTATTCAAAAATGTTGGCAAAAACAAATTTCTAAGTTAACATTTGTCTCGTATATTGGGGCAAGTGTAAATGCAAAGCTTATTTTCAGATGCGTCAGAGTAATGGCTTCAAAATGGATTATATGTTTGTTTGTTTGTTTTATCAAGTTTCATTGATATATCTGCAGTTTTCCAGCAGTATACATTTATGTTTGTTATTCCACTTTTAACGAATGCTGTTCAAAGGAAATGACCTTCATTTACAAAGACATTTAAGAATTTTAAATACCCGCTTCAGTTGCAACATTCGGAATACCCCTTCTGGTCTTTCCAACATATTGAATCATTTTGAAGATGAATTTCTTAAAAGTTCGACGTTTGCCCTTGCCCAACCGTGTAAGTTGACAGGAGGGAATATTGTTTTGAACCAGAGTTGCAAGATTTCAGATAATCATTTGCAATTGATACTCACCGTGATGAGTATCAACTAAGCAGCACAATGAATTTCGTTGTGATGCTCAAAGCTTTCGATGTCAAACGAAATTCACTGAGCATCACATCTAGAAAAAAATCAGAAATCCAGAATCCCATTAGAGAAATCTTCAGCTATATTCCCCACTTTTTCCCCTACTATTTTTTGACGACAGTTAAATTTGTAACGAATCTATGGAATATTTGAATTTATCATATAATGTGATTAGCTTTTCACACTAGCGACACGCCAATTGAACGACTCCAAACGCTTTGATATAAAAAAAATAAGAGCGCTTTAATGATTGGAGGTTATTGAAACTTTTTAATAACGAAAGTGTTAAAGCTCGTGGTACCTATGTTTTGAAAAGTGTCTATGTACACAACACACTACCTTATAAATGTTGAGAACAACACTTTAATTTTATAATATTTTTTGCAAATACGGCGCTTTGGTACTGAACAATTTATAACATAATTTCATAGTCAAGACGACTTTAATAAAAAAATATAAAATTCAGTCGTTGACGTTTTGTTGGTTTTCAAAATTAAAAGCAACAACATAATATGGGATTAAAAGCAACATTTCTAATCGATTTTCTGGCTATTTGAAATCAGTAAAATATGCTTAGTTAGCTAAGCATAGAACACAATAATAGAAAAATCGATATTTGTTTTAACTCTCAAAGGCTGAAATTTTTACAAAAAAAAAAGGTCAAAACTCAGATTTTTTTAGGTTTTTTTTTGTATTTTCTCGGCTGTTGACATACAAAAAAAAACATATGTTGAACTGTAATATGATCACAGTCATCAAATTTCATGCGGTCCCTTCTTCAGAGCATGTTTTGTACGAGTGAAGGATATCTTAATTTGGAAATATTAATAAAGATCATGTATTCTAACAAATATGCATCTATACATTCAGAATTAAAACCTACTTTTTTATATCAACTAAATGAAAAAATAGAAGCCGTGATGTCAGTGATAAGCTGTCCTTTGTTTCAACTTTTATTTAAATCTCTTTTCAAACGATCTTTTTTTAAACGTCCTTGGTCCTTGACATCCCTTCTCTGTTCCAAACTACTCATTGGTAGTGCAATTTTCTGCCGAATTTTTGACAGTAATAGTCACTTAGAGACTGTAAAAGATCCGGAACAACCGTAGAGAAAACCAATTTACGAAACCAATCTTAACATTCCCGATTTCACAAAAACCACTTCAAAATGATGTACTAGGCTGTGAATGATCAATTAACAGTCTAAACTAGTCATTTTAATAAAATTGAACAGTGTTTTTTCCAAGGGTTTCACGAATTTCTTTTAAATGGCATTTTTAAACGTTCTCAAAAATCGTTCTATAAATCTTCTGGAAATGTTCTTAATAGAATAAGTGAACCTATCGGACATTAGATAGGCTGGTATGAATCATATCCTACTTTTTGGTGCAACGATCATGTTTTCTACTTCAGAAATTTCCCACAGGGAATTTCAAACATCACGCGAGTCGAGATAATATTTGAAAAAGATCTGTGAGCTGGTGCAAATAAAACCGGTGTTAGTCTGAAAATCCGGTGTCGTTGCAATCCCTACAAACAGTCAACGCAATCATTGAATTAACCATCCTATCTCGCACTCTCCAAGAGGCGAGTTAAAATTAGCGCCATACGAGCCGACCCATGCGCCACTCAATAGCCGGTACTTTGCTGGCTAAGTGAAACATTACCTACAATTAGACTTGCAATAAACGGCCAGCAGATCACACGCGTCTTTTGTGTCTGTCCTGTGTCGTACCGTACCTACATAGCAAGCAATAAAGTTCTAACTTAGATCCGAACCGTCGCGCTGTATTTTTACTCGTTCATTTGTTGAAATATATGTACGTTTTGCCCAGTAATAGAGTGTCGATCAATTACCCCGAAAGTCCACATCCGTGAAAAAACAACCGGCTTTGCTTCTCTTGAAAAAGAAAATCGTTAAAATGCATAAAAATCATTAAAATGTCTTTTTTAAATTGAAATAAAAAAGATCAACCGTTAGGATAGAAGCTACAAACCGCCGCTTTCATTTGAAAGGGAAAATTTTTATATTTCTTTATTACTTTTTATTTGGTTCATAAATTCTTTTCATATGTGGTCGAT